>NC_089580.1:78604263-78947562 GCF_019320115.1 Miscanthus floridulus | reverse complement strand
AGGACACCAGTCGGCTCTTCTCAGCTGGTGACAGGTGCCACTTCCGTAGTGCGTACACCACCACATCATAGCGCTAGGAAGGACCCTGCAACCGAGGACGATGATGACGACAATGACGACCCCCGGGCTTCTGCAGACAGCACGACTAGTGAGACAATTGGCCATAGGACGAGATCGGCATGTCTCAGCTAGGTGGTGTCCCACTTGATACCCAAGAAGCCTCACAGGTACTAACAATGGTAGTTTCTTTAAATACGTAGGGTACATGAACTAACGATCATAAAGAATTCTAAGTAATCATGCATATCATATACTTGTAGGGTACGAGCCATACGTACCGGCGATGCGACCACACCGACGTTGGCTACACTCCCAATGTGTTGCCAACAAATCCAAAGAGACAGAGACGTCCGAGGGATCCTTACACTCCTAGGTCTTAGTTTATTAGGTCGAACTAATATTGACGTCCAAAACTTGCAGGCTTAGTTGGTTATGTTATGTCGAACTTATGTCAAACCAATAAATATGTTATGTGGCAGCTTGTTAACTTGCGCACGGACTTCATTTATTTGCTTCATATTCATTTCAATGCGTCGTGGCATCACTGCAGGCGAGATTAAGTAGCAACTAGTTCGAAAACCGGTAGTCCCAGGGTATCTCGACGCTAGGGTCCATGGTCATGTCACTACCGATCCTACAATATGGGGCCAAAAAAATAAGTTTTTCCCTTAAAAAATATTCGTTTCAATCCGATCCAATTTTTCGTAGTCGATTAGTTAACATGGTGGTTAACTGTATCATGAAAAAATCATTGGCTTATCAAATTCTCTATTCGGCCATGAAAAAGATAAAACAAAATACATAAACAAATCCACTATTGATTTTACGTCAAGCAATACCTAGAGTAACTCCCACTATCGGTGCGGAAAGTTCTGATTAAGCAAATCCACTATTGGTTTTACATCTAAGTACCGCCACGCCATGCTCCTTGGCATGGCACTACCGCGCCATGCATGGTGGCACAGCTGGCCCTGCCATGTCACCGGTCAGCGATACCTGTCGTCGCCACGTCAGCTCCCTGCCGCGCCACCATGCATGGCGCGGCACAGGCATTTGGCCACACCATGGCAATAGGCGCGGCCAAAAGTGTTAGTTTTAAAAAAACAGAGTGTTATATTTAAAATTAGTTTTCAAAAAGTGTTAAAATTTAAAAAAATCTACGGATCTAGGTGGCGCACCACTTGGTGTCGCAGCCGGTCCTAGAAATTAGTTAGGATTCGAGTCATACTATTATAAATGTTCAAGTATTTGGTTACCCGAACCCTAGTTTGTTCTGATTTGTTGGTAAAGTCATTGATTTCTTTGTGGATCTGGGTGGCGCACCATGTGGTGACGTAGTTGATCCATCGATTTGGGGTCCATGTCTTACTAATTGATGTCCCATTTCTTGTTAGCATCATGGATCATGAAACTAGGCGTCAGCAGCTTATCATTAGGGGCACAGCCTTGGTCGCAGTGATCTCTGCCTAGATGTTTGTTAGATTTAGGCGAATGTTGACCTCTACAAGAGGAATTACCTATGGAACTATGATTGCCAGAGACCAAGAAAGGGCCAGCAACCTTAGGTTCATCTACCATAGTGATGATCATTGTTGTGTGAGCTTCTTAGGATGAGGAGAGCCCCCTTCTTCTAGCTTTGTGATTTGTTCCGCAATAGGGCATTGCTCAGGGACAGCATCAACAGCAACATTGAAGAACAAGTTGTAATGTTTCTGCTAGTTGTAGGCCATAATCAGAGATTCAGGGTTATCAAACCCCTCTTTAGGCATTCTCTAGAAACCATCAATAGATACTTTCAGGAAGTCTATGCAGTAGGTGAATTAAGGAATGAGATGATTGTGCCACCATCTAGTGCAGTCCACCCGAAAATAAACAACAGCAGGAAGTGGAACCCATTCTTCAAGGTTGGAGTTCTTTGCTTCACCTAAGTTCATACTTCATTGTAGGATGTCCTTGTTCATATACTTTCTTATTTCTCTATGATTGTGTGGGTGTAATTGATGGAACTCATGTGCTTGCATGAGTTCCTGAAAGGCATAGGGCTCCTTTCATGGGGAGGAAACACACAACCACCTAGAATGTCCTAGCAGCCATGGATTTTGATATGAGATTCACTTATGTGTTGGCGGGTTGGGAAGGATCTGCTCATAACGCTCGCATACTGGCTGATGCCTTGGAAAGGGATGATGGTCTTAGGGTTCGAGAAGGTATAAGCATCTGGCTTAATCTATCAGCCATGGTCCTTTAGGTCCTTGTTCAAAGTTCTAATTTTTCTCCTCTTTCATTCTGTCTAGGGAAGTTTTTTCTTGTAGATGTCGAGTATGCTATCAGGCCTAGGTTCCTTCCACCCTACCAAGGCACAGGATACTACCTTAGGGAGTATGGTGTTAGAAGCCCATAGAATCCAAGAGAGCTCTTCAACCTGAGGCATTCTTCCTTGAGGGTTACAGTTGAAAGGGCATTTATGGCATTGAAGAATAGGTTCAGGATATTATATAACAAGCCTTTCCATCCTTACAAAACCCAAGTGAAGCTGGTATTAGCCTGTTGTATCCTCCATAACTGGATACTTAGGTTTGTCCATGATGAAGTTGTCCCACTTGAGTCTTAATGGGAGGCCAATCTAACAAATCAGGCTGGACCCCAAGACAATGTCATTGATAACAATGCTTGGGCTGCCAAGAGAGATGAATGGGCCCAACAAATGTGGCGGACTAGGAATGTACCAAAATAGTAGATGTTCAATCAGTAGTATGGCATGTAGACCTAATGTGCCAAAAAATATGTAGAACTGAGACCATTCCCTAAGGCAATGATGCCTTTGTAATCTGAACTTTGTTTACCTCTTTTAACATTTGCTATTTGGTCTGTAATGTGAATAATGTATGCTACCTTAGTCATTTGCTATTTGGTCGTATTCTAAACAATGTTTGCTACCTTTGTCATTTGGTATTTGCTCTTGTAATGTCAACAATGATGCAAACCTTTGTCATGCCATAAATATGATTTTGTTTGTGCATCCTTTACTGTTCTATTAGACGTACTATTTATATTAGCTATGGATGGTATGGATGGTTTCCACATATTTGGGGAAGAGGTTCAGATGAACCATGTGGATGAGGTGTAAGAGGTCCTTCCTGCACAACAAGGCAATGGTGCACCACGTCGTCTAAATTGGACGCCACTGATGTCTGCCCATATCCTGGAGAAGTTTTCAAATCTAGTGGCAGAAGGGGTGAGAACTAACAAGGGGTTCAAAGACTTTCATGTCAATGTTGTTGCCAAGGATCTACATGCCTTCATTCAGCAGCTAGTGACCACGACATAGGTGTACAATCACCTACGCAAATGGCGTACTAAATGGGTTAAAGTATGCAGGTTGAAGGAGCTGAGTGGCGCAAACTAGGATGAGGACCTCTGCATGATTACCCTGGATCCTGAACATTACCATGGCCATGTCAAGGTAACATCAATTTACAGGAATTGTCTACTGTCAGCTTATTTCAGAGATTTGCTACTGTTATTACTATTGTTTTCTAACTGTTTTCACTTGTGCAGGACCACGCCAAGGATGTAGAGTTTCTGAATGTGTTGATTTTCAACTACCACTTCATGCAGATAGTGTTTGGATCTGGTGTTGCAACAGGCAGGTTTGCAATGGGTTCCAATGAAGCACTTGGACAGCTAGCTGAGGTAGAAAGCATTGACCTAGAAGATGATGCACCTGCTCCTACTAAAGAAGATGGGCCTTCACACAAGGGGAAGCAGGAAGACAAGAAGGTAGGCAAGAGGAAGAGGGTTCTCAGTGAAGAAGATGCAGCTCTGCTGAGTGGAGTGACAGATGTTGTCTGGGGGCTTGGTGCTGCTATAAGTGTTGGAAACCATGCTGAGGCAGCTCTAGGGATTTACGAAGTAGTAATGGGGTGCCCAAACTTCGCCATGAGTGACTTGATGGTGTGCCTCAACTACCTGATGGATCACAAGGCCTCGACATTGATCTTTGTGGGGATGTCGCCATCTGACAAGGAGTTGTGGATCAATACCCATCTGGCTAAGGTCAGGGTTAGATGGCCTTCCAGTAAAGAAGTGAAGCTACGATGGAATGCTAGCAGTGTGGCAGTTGAACCCATTTTGACAAATTACATGTGATGTAATAGTGAACTTAATAACCATTTCTAGGTAGATTATGATAGTTGGGAACTATTTAGTCAGCTATCATGATTTGATTGCTGCATTATGCATTCTTGAACAGCTAAGTGTTTCATTCTATCGATGTAGCTACATGTTTGAGAAACCATCTGTAATAGTTGAATGATTGATTTTATCAATGTCTAGATGCAGTTATCAGTGCATGTGCTTGATCTGAGAAATGTGATTACTTGTGTGCTAAAATTTGTATTTTCACTAGTTAATGCAGTGAGAATCATGAAGTTCTATGTTGTGTTTAAGGGGCGCAAGCCTAGAGTGTATACCACATGGATGGAATGTGACCACGAGGTATCAGGTTACCTAGGTAACCTTCACTCTAGTTATGCAACAAGAAGGGAGGCTGAGGAGGCTTATGCACAATTCAAGAAGCTCGAACTCGAGGACCCTGGATAGTAGAAAGCAGCTGTAGAGCCTATTGTTAAGGACGACAATAAGGAAAACCTAGGATTTGAATTTTGTGTTAAGGACGTTGTCTTGTGCTGTCTGATCGTAGTTGTGCTCATGCAGGCATATTATTTGTACAAGTAGTATGTACTAAGGTTGTATGTGCAAGTGTAATGGAAAAACCAAGTTCTATGTTGAATCGTTGAGCAACTAGACAAGTGTAATGCTAAGACTTGAATGCAATCAGGAAGCACTCCAAACATTTATGACTTAGCATTTAGAACTTAGCATCTGGGTTCCATTTCATACTACTGCAACAGTTACATGAAAGCTGCACCAATGCCTTGACATTGGGCAGCAACAAAATATGCCATTTCATGGCATGCATCAGTTTGACCCTAGAGTGCTATCCGTAGCACATTTCTACACCATTCAGTGACCATTTACATTATCAGGACGAGCATCATTTAGTTGCCACAAACTGAAATGAGCACAATCAAAAGATGCCAATTTCTGGCAAACCAAGTTCAACCGAAGACCTGGCACCAAACATCCATCCAGTTCACGTTGACACTACTGAAGCTAAGACTGCCTAACACCATCACACTTGATCCATCAACAAAATAACTTAACCCCATTTTCATGTCCAGGTCCTGACCATCAGTTGGTCTTGAAGACGAGAGCAACCACCAGGAAGACGATCACTCAAAGCAGGCAGTAGATCACGTACATCATCTTGCTCATGTCGATCACAGCAACGGCATCCTTCCTCTAGTACATGAAACAGATGCGCTGAGCCACACATTTGGTGCGATTCACTTCCTCCTGCAATGCAACTCGAGCCAGCATTGTAGTATCACTGGTCTCCAGGGAATCATGCAAAGCTTCATTGCCCATTGCTTCGCAGCGCCTGGTTACCTTAAGCTCCTTCCATAGCATCTTGAGGCTCTCCTGCACCCTTTCCGGCCATGGTTCATCCAACCACTTCACAAATTGGCACTGATCACCCTCCTCCTAGGACAAGTAGAACAAGATATTAGTACGACAACAACAACTGTAATCTGGACTGCAAGAATAAAGGGACAAGTGTTTGGAATACTTCCACTAGGCAACCCAAGGAGCGCCTGCCAGTGTTCTCCCCCCCCCCCCCAGCATTTCTTCATGACAATGTGACGACCATGCTCACACATCCTAATCCTGATGACACGCATTTCAGTCCAATCATGCTCATAGACAGCATCAGGGATGGAGGTGTCGTTGTTGCCCTATAGACATAAAGGTAAAAACTGAAATTGGTAACCACTACAAAATCAAACCGCAATCTCGGATCAAATCTACTCTATTGTACACTAGCAGAGTTCCTAACTCATCAATGGCCTAAATTGGGTACCAAACTAAGTTCAACAGCCAGGCAACTAGCGGAAACCCTAAATTTGAGTAATGAATCAAGCAGAAATGAGCATCTTGAACTTTATTGATTTATAGATTACAGTACAAAAGATCAATCGAGGTAGATTACATGAAAAAATTGTGTTTTGGCCACTTTAGGTAAAACCCTAGGGTAGAACAAGAAAAGGAGAACGGATGTATACCTCGGATGCGGTCGCCTGGTCGCTGCTGCTGCCATTGTCCGACGAGTCGCTGGAGTCCTCTTTGTCACTCCTCGCCGTGCGGCTACCTGATGGGGAACGGAGGGGAGACGCCGAATGCGAGGTACAGTTGCAACCGGAGCCACCATTGCAGCGGCCTAGAGCACGGCGCATGGCGAAGGAGTCCGCGGCGGCGGTGTTATCGCTCATCTGCGCGGATGGGGTGGCTCGCCGGCGACGGCTCTGAGGGAGGAGAATGTGAGCGGATGGGGAGAGGGAGACGAATGGGGGCGGTGAGCGAGTGAACGGGTGACCGAGTCGGGCTGACGGGGACAGGGTTTTAAGGGGTACGGGCGAAGGGGTAAGGTGACCTATTGAATGAAATGGTGAACACACCCTAGTCTATACACAACCAAACACACCACAAGTTGTCTCCACTAGTGCAGCCACCGGCCCATGCACCAAATCAAACAAAAACCCTAGCTCAACCAGGCTAGGTATACTAGCCCAACCAAACAAGCCCATGTTGGCTACAAAGAGCGAGACCAATACTACCCAGGCTCTATTTGTAGCCAGGCCAACATTTAGCCAACAAACCCAAACCTTTGGGGGACTGCTCTCGAGGCTGGCCGCACATGCATGGCGCCATGGCCCCGCCCACCACCAACACCTAAGATAGATAGCCTTGCATTTGGCCCCGATCTCATCGGCAACGCAGTGCAGGAGTATGTACATGGCACTGGTGGGGGCATTGACGGTGACGGAAATAACGATGACCAGTCACTGTGCATGCTTCCACTCCTACCGTGGGAAAGAGAAATGAGAGATTAATGAGAGGAAAGAGAAATGAGAGATTAATGAGAGGTATTCCACCAGCAAGTGCAAATAGAAATAATAGAGGAGAGAGAGGGTGTCTTACATGGCACTGCTTTTTAGAAGGCCCTACCTCGTAAAAAGTAGTGCCACGTGAGACATCTATCTCCTCCATTATTTCTCCTTGCACATGCTGGTGGAGTATGCCTCTTTAAAAAGCAGTGCCATATGAGATCTCTCTCCTTCATTATTTCTCTTTGCACGTACTGATGGAGTACTTATTAATCTCTCACTTCTCTTTCCTTCCTTAGAAGGGCTAATAACTTAGACAGCTACCGGCTGTATGGCTGTCATGTCACTTAAAACCAACTTTGGCAAACACAAGTATAATAGGCATGCATTTGGTTAGCTGTTACCTTGGCTATATGGAAGAGATGAGTATTTAATGCTTATATGTACATATTCATCGCCTCGGATCTATAATAAGCAATAACTTTGTGCCCATTTTAAACATACGAACATGCTCCATGCTATCAAGGCATAACAAAAAAAAACGCATTACAAGAACTGTAATAGCTTAACTTTAAGCAACAATGTTCATCTCTTAATACCTAGATAACAGATTATTAAAAAAACATAGCACTATGACACCAAAACTTAAGCGTTTTAAGTCTTGCTAAAATAACATTCACCAAAAATCTTTGCTCCTAAATGTAGATGCCTTCATGAACATCCTGAGGAAACTATCTTTAAAGTATAAATTCTTTGCTCCTAATACCTACTAGATATAACGTTGCTGTCAAGTGCCGGATGATTAGTGCTAATAGGATATTTGCTTAGCAAACTATCCAGAGCCAAGTGACTAGCTAAATATAAAGTGCTAATCGGTGAAGGATGCTTTTTTTTATGTTGAAGTCGTGGACCAAATTAGCTAGCGCACAGTTGTACACGTTGCACGGTCGTCGCTCGGGATCCTGAGGGAGGTAGATGGAGGAGTGAATGGCCGATTCTACCACTCGCTTCAGCTGAATGCGGGGTTTTTTTTTTCTCGTGCGCTGTGTTTTCGGCTTTTCGCCCGGAGAAGAATCAAGCGCCAATCCAGCGCTCTCTCTCTCTCATCATTTGTGCTCCACCAGCATATAGGCCCGTTCGCTTCGCTGAAAAAACAAACCGAAACACTGTTCCGATTGATTTGTTGTAAGAGAAAAATACTATTTCGATTAAAAAAAAATAAACTAAAAAAGACAGATTATAAGATAAACGAACAGAGCCATACAAAGATAAATAATAGAGGAGAGAGAGTACACACTATTTTTTATAAAGGAGATGTCTTATGAGGCCTACTCTCTCCTCTATTATTTCTCTTTGCATGTACGGGTAGAGTACCTCTCAATAATCTCTCTGACCGTCCCAGTGATGATAGCTACGTAGCTACCTTACGTGAAGAAAAGAGACAAAAGTAAAGACTATTTTATACATTCTTATTTTTCTATATACTATTGGCCTACATATTCCTCTCTCAAATTCTTAAACTACGTGAAATAGATCAGATATTTATTCGTCGCTAGTAACTATTATCTTCTATATTTTTCTATCCATATCAGAATAGCTAGCTGTTGGGGACATCAACAAAGAGAAACAATAGAGAAGAGAGACGGGACCTCCCGTGACATCTTCTTTATAAAAAGAAGTGCTATGTGAGGCCCTCTCTCACCTCCATTATTTGTCTTTGTACATGCTAGTGGAGTATCTCTCATTAAAAATGAGATATGCATGCATACCATAGGTGTGGACAACATGACACCAATATAATATAATGCTACTTATAAGATACTGTAAATAAAATTCTTAGAACCGTGCGTGCTGTATATAACACGTACGTTGCCTATGCCTAGCCAATAATGCGACACCCTGTGTTGGTTCTCTGGTGCACCACCCCCACGATGTCTGTGAACTCGCACCGCTTATAGGCCTGTTCGGTTCGTTGAAAAAATAAATTAAAATATTGTTTTAGCTCATTTATTATGAGAAAAAATATTATTTTGATTGAAAAAACAAGCTGAAAGAGTCGGATTATAATAAAAAAACAAGCTGAAAGAGTCGGAATATAATATTATTTTGGGAATTTGGCTACTGTAGCATTTTGTTTTTATTTAGCAATTATTGTTCAATCATGTACTAATTAGGCTCAATTTCCAACCAAACTATGCAATTAGTTTTTTTTCGTCTATATTTAATGCTCCATACACATATCGTAAGATTCAATGTGATAGCTACTATAGCACTTTTTAAGAAAGTTTTTGGGAACTAAACAAGCACTAAGATCACTAATACACATGCAAATATGCATACACTAAGACCAAGAAGATATCACAAAAGTAGCTGCTGCGGCTGTAGCTGCGCTTTTTGCAGCTACAAACTGCTAGCGGCGGAAAAGTCAATTATAGCCCATTTTTTAAATTCAGAGCTCAAGTTTAGGGATGAGTGTCACATCGGAGTGTTATATGAAAATATTTAAATAATAATAATAAAATAAATTATAAAAATCATCGGTACTCCATCTGACGAATTTATTAAGCTTAATTAGTCCGGCATTAGCTCATGTTACTATAGCTTTACTTTAACACCACATTGTTAGATTATGGACTAATTAGGCTTAAAAAATTCGTCTAGTAAATTAGTCGTAATTTGTATAATTAGTTATTTTTTAGTCTATATTTAATATTCTATGTATGTGTCCAAATATCTGATATGATAGAGAAAAAACTAAACAAAGGCTAAGTTACCAGTTTAGTTCTAACTTTCAATGCATAGTGAGCTGTACATATTGTGGCCCAAAAAACTGATCGGATTGATGTCAAAGGCTCTGAGCATTGATCATGGCACCAAGACTCGAAGATGCCTATGCGGCTTCCTAGTTCCAACGGAGCAGATGCGCATGCAGTCAGCAGTCCAGCCCCGGACGGAGCCCGGGCAGGCTCCCAGGGTCGCCGGGCCTGGGTCCGCCTATGGCGACAGGTCAGCGCCTGTAGTCCTCGTGGCCGCTGCAGCCCAACCGCTAGGCAATTGCCCTCATCCTCGCGGTTGATGGCGTCGTCCACGGCCTGCGCCGAGACTGAGTGCAGGTGCTCAACGTGGTACGCCATTGCTGCGACTGCGGCAGCGGGCGAATACCTTTGCGAAATATCAAGGGATGTGCGCAACCACAGGGCAACCAACATGCATGCCATCTGTGTTTTAAAGGGCTCGGCTCGGTCGAAACTCGAATCCGGCCCGCTACATGACATAAAGCAAACAAAGGATACAGTGGTCAGGGTATTCATGGATTTTTTAAACCCCCATTATCAATGGACTTATGACCTTCTTTGTTTGGTATGTATTGGCGGGAACTGAGTTTGGTTGTGTCAGCATCCATGACAGAAGAAGCAATAGATCATTGAAACTACAGTCTGACCAGCCATACTTAGCCTTCAGGATGAGTAGCTCAAGCACAAAACGTAGCAATATCTAATGTGTCGGACAACCCTTTTCAACACCATACACAGTCTCCTTCGATGCTTTTGTCACCCTTTCCAAATTTTCTATATCTTTCGGGTTCTTTAGTAAAATATCTGGTCCAAGGGCTCGAATCATGTCATTCAAATCATCTTCATCCCCGACACGTGTTCCGCCATCATTATTGGCACCACCTTTGTCGTTACCATCCCAACCACCAGCATCGCCACCTTGTTCATTGCCAAGCTCAGGATCCATTCGTGCATCAAGCTCTGCTGAATATTGGGACAGGGATTCTAGGGTTTCGTCGTCGTATTCCTCCTCATCATCGTCGTTAACAATAACCGTTTCACCATGATGAATCTACACTATATAGTACTCAACAAATCCTCGCATAATCAAATGTGATCTAATGATAGTCACATCTATCCATGCCATACGGTTCTTGCAATTTTTACAGGGACAAATAAGTGTATCATTATTCTCTGTCAACGTCGTTGCATCCTTCTCTGCGACTTCAATAAATTTATCCACTTCTTCACGGAAACCTGCCTCGAACCTTAACGAACCATACATCCAAGAGTTTATGTACTCCGTCTTTTACAATAACAACAAAACAAATATTAAAGGACTACTTATTCAGATATATATAAAAATAAATTAAATTAATATTTACTTGAGAATAATTGTATATACTTCAGATATATATATGAATATAAATCAAATATAATTATATGAAGCATACAAACACACTATGGTAGAGGAAAATTAATTAATGGCCTATTTATCTATAAATAATTAAAATACATATTTGTTGATTACAATAAACAATTTCAAAGACAACAATTAGCAACAATTATATTTTACCCAATATCTTTCATGCAAACCCTAGTCCAATTTCATCAAACATAAATTTATAAAAATAAAATTAATAAAAAAAACCAAACCCTAGATCTAGATCTACATGCACATAAAACATCCATGAAACTGACTAATCGTTCACCAAAATCAAGAAATATGTAGCAAATAAGGGTACGATCTTGTTCCCCTACCTAATTTACCTTGGTACATTCAAAACTTGGATCTAATTTGCTTCATAAGTAGGTCAAGCACCATAGAAGAGAGAGAAAAGCAAAACTCTAATTACTCACTAACCAACCATTAAAACTTAAAAAAAAGTCTGGAATAGCATTTTCTTACCTTCTATAACTTCTCCACCAAAGGATTTGAGATCAAAACCTTTCCCCTTATTAGAGCAATTTTTAGGAGGTGCCCAAGGCCTTCCAAACCTTTTTTCTCAGGTAAGAGTGAGTGACCCGAGGAGAAAGAAGGGGGCTGCAGCCTTTTGTACGTGCATTTGTAGGAACGACCGGTGATTGAGCCGCCCCCTACAAATCGCAACACCGGCGGTGGCTAGTGAGTGAGTCGGCCCTACAAATCGACCCATTTGTATGGGGCGGCTCGTATCACCGGCTACCCCTACTATGCCATTTATAGGCGCGGCTGGTCTCGTGGGTTCCAAGCACGCCCACCGTAGGAGCGGCTCTATCACCAGCCGCCTCTACAAAAAAAAATTATCCCGTTACTACAAACGTTTTTTTTTTAGTAGCGATAAAAACCTTATCTTTTCTTACACCCCCGAATGGATGGGAAGCCCAGATTATGGCGATGACCTCTAGATCGAGAGTATTATAACGGAAGAGCCTCACTGAAAAAAAACTCGCTAGCGTGATGATGATAACACTTCATCTTGCTCCAAGATAAACCTGATCCGCTTAAATCGTTCAATTGATCCCCTAATGATATAGTGCTAGTAATCACATTACTGATGCGACTGCGCCTACGTATTCCGGCCCATTACTATTTATACTACGGGAGATACAAACTACTTCCTCCGATCTAAAGTTACTTAAAGTGGACTGTAATAAGAAAGGGAGGGAGTATATTTCAATGCACTACCCAAACCAAAAGATCCAGTGTGCGATATCATATTCCGGAGCCCTCATCATGGTGCTCTCTTGTTCTGAGCAGCATGCTTTCTATACATGAATCGGATCTTCTTTTCTAATCCTTTTATGATCTTCCGCGTAGCTCTTTGTGCTTGTACCTAGGATCAACCGGGAAAATGTAAAACACAATTATTGAGCAGTGTCGTACAAGCTAGATAGCATGAGTCACATAAATGTAAAACAAAACATCACCATCTTTTTAGAGCCAACATTGATTCCACATGCTCTAACAAAATCTCTCCATTTATCCTGCAAACTTATTGACATGGAAATCAGCCAAGTTAACATTTAGAACATATATATATATATATATATGGTCATGGTGCAATCCGTAACCAATCTATCTGATATCATTACCTTCAGATGCACTGGTTTTCGAAACGATGTTTTGAAATAAGCTCTCTTCACCTCAGTCCAATTTCCAACCCCAAAAATAGATATGCCCTCAACTAGCTTCTCCGCTTCACGAGATGTCCATCGCTTTATTTTATTTTTACCTCCAAATGTCGTGCCACGACATGTAGAAGGTTTGAGCAAACCAAACAGATGGCTTATCTCTGCCTGCACAAAAAAAAGAGTAGTCACCAAGATGGCTACAACTGGGAGCTTTGCCTCCTGGACGCTCCATTTATGCAATTAACAGTAAAATGTGTTCCTTAAGTTTTGCCACAGGTTACACTTTATTGTTACAAAATGGGAAATTGGTCAGATAGGATTCTGAAGTTCCGTTTGAACTCAAGGGATTATTACTGTATTGAATAGTTTAGTCACTAAATGATCTCAATTAAAAAGTTTCGACTACACAGTTTTAGCTCTTGTTGAGCATTACAATTTTCGTATAGCACATGTCTCCATCTTTGTTGTTTGAAAATTTGAATATCAAAATCTGAAAACTTAAAACAAACATTTTAAACTTTAATGACTTCAAATTTAAAACATTTCAACTAGAAAGTAGTAGATCGCCTCGACCACTACAACTTTGGTATTGACCATGTCAATATCCGAGCATATGTTAGGAAATTGTAAAATTAAATTTTCAAATCTAAAATTTTAAAACACATATTTGGGACTTTAAACAATTTTAAATCAAAAATTTGTCAACAACAAAGTTGTATATCGCATTAAGAACTACAACTTCAATCTAGACCATATCAACACCAAAGGTTGTTCGAAAAGTCTAAATTTTGAATTTCAAAGTCCGAGAAATTAAAACTAAATTTTGACACTCTAAATAATTTTAAATAAAATTTTTGAAAGTGCAAAGATGTTGATTTTGTTGAGCTCTATAATCTGATATAAAGTGCAAAGATGCAAAAGTTATGAATTTTGACAACTCTGTATATAGAGGCTGGCATGATAACACCCGTCTCTGTTGATTCATTAGCTAAGAGGTCCGCATATGTTAATGCTCATTTTTGAGGTGGTGGCCTTAGACCCGTCTTTACAAATCCATCTGAAAATTACTATGCATTTTAGAAGACAATTACACTTTTTTGCCTATCTCTGTTATTAAAAAAATATGTGTTCTAAAATTGTTTTTGTAGCCGTGTATATGCTTACCCTTTCAGAACTGCTGCTCCTGCGAGGTCCTCTTCTGCCATGTCCCGAACTGCCACTTGGTATGAAGCAACCTGAACCATATATCATGGTATATGTACATGAGCTAATTGTATGCTGCAGAGTAAATGTAGATCTCTTTGCAAATCTCCTAACGACACGTGTCCAAGAAATATAAAGTGTAATATCTTAAATCCATGAAGTCTTAACTCTTACTATAATAAGTACCACTACCACATGCATGGTAGTCTATATTCACGTATCAAGTAAATGTTGTAAGAAAATAAAAGGAAACAAAGTCTGTGTAGAAGTGAAATATAATACCTAGCATGCTTGGGTCAATGTAATCATCGATTTCAAGCTCATTGACTGCTGCTTCACCGTTATTCACATTCAGCGAATTAAACTGATCTTCCAACTACGTACAATAAAAGAGAAAAAATGATAAGCACCATTAGGCATTGGCCCCGTTCGCTTGTCTTAAAGTTTGGCTTGTTCGGCTTGTTTTTCAGTTGGAACAGTATTTTTCTCTCACAACAATTCAGCCGGAACAGTGTTTTTCAGCCAGTTTCAGCCAAAGTTCAGACCAGCGAAGTCAAATAGTTGCCACCAGTACACAGCACCAACGTTTACTAGGACCCAAAGTCTTGTTTGAAAGAAGAGAAGCATTATAATCTGTCTTTTTCAGCTTGTTTTTTCAGCTGGAACAGTGTTTTTCTCTCACAACAAATCAGCCAGAACAGTGTTTTGATTTTTTTTCAGTGAAGCGAACGTGGCCTATATAGTACTTAATTTTTTTTTCTGGGTATATAGTACTTAAATTTGTGGCATATCATAACAACAACCAGATGATAGATATATCCGAAAATCATACCTGGGGACAATAGCAATCAAATACACCTTGAACAGGAACTGGAAGACATAAACTCAAAAAAATTACATGCCGATAGCTGAATTCAAATCAAATAATAAAGGGATAAAACATCAGTCAAATATATAATACCTCCCACTCCCAAGCATTCATCCAGATTTTGCTCGTTCTTGGGCCCTGTCAGTAGCAGGTCTAAGTCCATGGCGGCTTCATCGTCGTCCATCTAGCACAAGAAACGGGGATCATGCTAAAGCACAAGAAAAAGATTCTCTGTTCAGACTGAAAAAAGAAGACCAGCAATGATTGCATTGCCAATGCTCCTATATATAGATCAACAACCACTGACAGAACATAACACTCTTATTAATTAGGCCCTTTGGTTCATTATTTGGTTCATTATTCACGTCGCGTGTAATAATTCTCGTAAGTCCCTATCTCTTCAAACTCACAGAAACTGGGTGCCACAGATGGAGATGAAACGCGCCGTGCCCTGTTCGTGTCCGCGTTTGTCCCTGTTCCGGCCCTCGCAAGCTCTACGACGCGCGATTGCTCTCTGGAGCCTGGCTGCACAACCTTTGCGCCGGCGGGCCACCGGCGCGGCTACCCAACCGGTCACAGCGCATGCTGCAGGCAGCAGCCCTGTACCCTTGCTACCCTCGCCGGCTTTGGCGTGCGCGCGCGCAGCTAGCGGCTAGCCCGCTGGCGGCATAAAGCAAAGCGCCTCTCCCGACCGCGAATGCAGCGCTAAGCTACTATAGGACGATGGCAAGGCTGGTGCGGCTGCCGGAACATGGGCAAGGCCCACGCCGCGCTGCGCGCGCACCCTGAGCGCTGATCCTCGCCGTCTTTGCCACAGGCGATGCTACGCGGCCACACAAGAGCCCACGCCGCCGGCGTGTCTACCGGACCACGCCACGGCGTACGCGGCACGCATCGCCGTGACCAGGCCGCGCCGGCACCCTCTTGCTGGTTTCTCGGCAGGCGCCGCGCTCGCGCGGCCACAGGATGACGCGACACGCCGCGCTGCATGAAGACCGCGGCCTTGCTAGCTGCGCCGTGCGCGCTGCCCTGACCGGCAGACCTTCCTCGCTTGCGCTGGACAGTACTACTACCTACGGTGGCTGTTGGCGTAAGCAAACCAGCGAAATCGAGCATGCAAGAAAGGAATCCGGCAGCAACAGAAAAAAAGGTCCAATCCCTACACATTCACACAACGCAATGGAATTGGGATGGCCATCTTGGTTACCTGGATGGCATTCGCGAGCCAGAACTCGTCGGCAAGATCCACAGGACCTTGCTCAAGTGAAAGCTCCGGAAGATCCACCGGCGCCTAGGGGAACGAGAGGTCCGGCTCAGCCAATGGCGCTCAGCTGCTCGGGCTCACCTTGTGGGATGGGCGAAGGAGACGAAACTCATGCACGGAGCAAAAATAAAAGAGACTAGCAGCAGTGCAGCACGTACGAGTATATTTGAAGGCACAACGCAGTGAGCTGACGGCTGTGATAATTACTCTAGAAAAAATTGTGTAGATGGAATTAAATAAGATTCTTTTTCAAGAATGACTGTCTAGTTTCCCAAGAAGTCATTCAATTTCAAGTTTAACTAAATCTATTCAAAACAATACCTACTAATATTTATAATATCAAAATAAGTATTATTAGATTAATCATGCAATATATTTTTATAAACATATTCTCTCTATCTAAAGTAAATCAACTTCTAGAGTTATGCTAAGTCAAACTATTCTGGGTTTGATCAAATTTAAGATTTGACTTAAGTTGATTTTATAAATTAATTTATTTTGAGGTGTGGAAGATTATTTGGAAACGTAAATGTTGATATTATTTTTGTTTAAACTTAGCTAAACTTAAATTTGATTGATTTCGTGAAAACAAGATGTGCACTTTTTTTGCGACCTACAAGATGTGCACTTTGGGAGGACATGTTGTGTCGGTTATGCTAAGTCACATGGCATGTTATGTTGGTTCAGTTATTATCTTTTATCTCTTTGCTTTGATGATGCGATGTTATTACTTGAATTCCATTTACAAACCGTATATGCATTTCATTTAAAAATTATACAAATTTTAGCATGGTGCACATTTAGTCTTGTTATTTTCACTACCGGAAACAGGTGATTTGCCGAGTGCCAAAATATTTGTCGAGTGCATTTCATTGGGCACTCGGTAAAAAAGTTGTTTGTCGAGTGCTGCAGAAACCACACTCGGCAAAATAATGGCACTCGACATACCAAACTCTTTGCCGAGTGCTGAAAAAAGACCACTCGGTAAACTAGGAAAAAAACACTCGGCAAAACAGAGACACAGCAAAAAACCGCCACGTGGACATCTGTCAGTTAGTGTGCCTGCCGTTAGGAGTTTGCCGAGTGTCCGTTAGTGGCACTCGGCAAAGAAGTAAGTTTGCCGAGTGTTTTCCTTTAGCACTCGGCAAAGAAATAATTTTGTTGAGTGTTTTTTTTTTGCACTCGGCAAATAAATAAGTTTTTTTCTCTTCTGACATTGAAACTTTTTCTACTCTCCAAATACAACAAGTGGTATTCCATGTTAAGATTTGGTATATTTCTAGATCTGTTTGCTATATTTAATTAATTTATTGAATTTCAAGGAATTTTTTGGTATAAGTCAAATTTGAACTTCAAGTGATTCAAATAATAGAATAAAATGAGTAGAAAAATGATATTCATGTTATTGAGTCGGGTGTGAGGCTTTACCTAGGAAATGAAAAGAAATTTCAAAGATCTTGTTCAGGAAACATGACTATGAACGTGTGACTGAATGGTTTTTAAATTCTAAAAAAAGCGAACGAAGTCTAAAAATCATGAGATTTATCAAGATCTCATGATATCATACGTGGAGGCCGAACCGAAGTATCTCAGAAGAAGAATCGTATCATTGAGAAGGATTCGGTAGGATTTAGAGTCAAAAGTGACGATCAAATTGGGGTTTGACTTCAAAACTTTTTATATAGGCAATAGAGAACATAGATTGATTCATGTGAAATTTTGGTAATTTTTTGGATTTGTTTGATAATTTTAATTTATTAAGTGCAATTATAGGATTTTAATTGATATAGATTGAATTTGAGCTATAACTACATGAAATAATAAGTTTTTTAATCTCTTCTGACCTTGAAACTTTTCTACTCTCCACATACAACATGTAGTACTCCATGTTAAGATTTGGTATATTTCTAGATCTGTTTGCTATATTTAATTAATTTATTGAATTTCAAGGAATTTTTTGGTATAAGTCAAATTTGAACCGCAAGTGACTCAAATAATAGAATAAATTGAGTAGAAAAATGATATTCATGTTATTGAGTTCGGTGTGAGGCCTTACCCGGGAAATGAAAAGAAATTTTGAACCTCTTGTTCAAGAAACACGACCACGAACGTGTTGCCGAGTGGGTTTTAAATTCTAAAAAAGCAAACAAAGTCTTAAAACACATGAGATTTGTCAAGATCTTATGATATCATATGTGGAGGCCATGATAAAAAATTGAGAAGGTTTCGCACAATCTATCACGTATGATGTTTACAAACCGAAGTATCTCAGAAGAAGAATCGTAGCGTTGAGAAGAATTCGGTAGGATTAAGAGTCAAAGTGATGGTCGAATTGGGGTTTGACTTCAAAACTTTTTGTATAGGCAATAGAGAACATAGATTGATTCATGTTAAATTTTGGTAATTTTTTTGGTCCGTTTGATAATTATAATTTATTAAGTGCAATTATAGGATTTTAATTGATATAGATTGAATTTGAGCTATAACTGCATGAAATAATGGAATAATATTCCTAGAAAAATCAAATATATATTGTTAAGTGAATTTGAGAAGGTATTTTCAAAGTATATCGGAATAAATTGAGGAAAACACATTATGGAAAAGAAGAAAAATGAAAAAAAATTAAGTTTATCGAGTGTCCCTGATCTGGCACTAGGCAAACCTAGGGTTTGTCGATTGTCAGACCTGGGACACTCAACAAACCGCTTCACCGGGCCCCACACATGTCTAGTAGTTTAGGGTTTGGAAATGAGAAAAAACAAAACGGGTTTGCCGAGTGCCCACGATCTAGCACTCGGCAAACCTGAGGTTTGCCGAGTGTCAGACCTAGGACACTCGGCAAATAGCTTCACCGGGCCCCACACACTTGTAGTAATTTAGGGTTTGAAAATGAAAAAAACAAAATGGGGCTTTGCCAAGTGCTAGATCGCGAGCACTCGGCAAACCTACCTTGTAACCACCCCCAGTCCCACACCCGGCCGCACACACACACACACACACTCACACACACAGCCACACCCATAGTCCTGCACACACGCACCAAACCACGCCCCGCCGCCTGGCACCCATGCTCGCCGCCGACCTGCCGCCGCTGGCCTCGCTCCCACGCCCGCGCCCAGCGCCCTTCCTCCTGGGCCACCCCTGGCCCCCGTGTCACCGCCGGCCCTCGCCCCCGGCGCTCAGCCTCCCACACCCGGCGCCTGATGCCTCGCACCCGTCCCCCAGCCCCCTCGCACTAACAATTTAGGCTCCGGCGCCCATGCCCCGCCGCCGACTTCTACGCCCACGCCACGCCGCCAAAGTTGCAGTTCAGAGGTATATGCCTATTGAAACTAGCGGTTTCTAACTATGTGGAAGTGGCCAAGGCCTCCGCCTGACGGACGGTCGACCTCGGGCGGAGGCTTGGGAAGGAAAATAACAAAGGGGGAGAATGTTGAGTAAAGGAATGGCATGGGAAGCTAGGGTTTCATTAATTCATCCATCAACCAACCATCTCAGTTACTAGTGTCCCATATTTATAGGGCTCAACTACTACCTAACAGAATTTATTACAATGCCCCTCAACTACTACAGTACATTCCTGGAATATTCCGTCGCTAGCCTCTTGTTCGTGGGGCAATCCTACCATACCGTCTTCGAGTGATGGGCTTCCACCAGCATCCGGCCCACTATAGCTCGATCTTTGGCCCAAAGACCTGAGTTCCCCAGGGGCACGCCGCCGCCCCGGTGGGTCTCCGCTGGATGGTCGGAGGCGTTACCCGCGGGTCTTCGCCCGGCCGCGCGGGCCGCGGTTCTTGCCGCTGTCCCCCGCCTTCAGGGGCACGCAGTCGCCTTGGAGGACCTCCGCCGGTCCAGGCGGAGGCGTCATCCGCTGGTCTTCGCCCGTTCGTGCGGGGCCACGGTGCTTGCCGCAGCCCTCTGCCTTTAGGGGCGCGCAGTCGCCTTGGAGGACCTCCACCGGTCTGGGCGGAGGCGTCATCCGTAGGTCTCCGCCCGGCCGGGCAGGGGTCATGCTGGCGCATTTACGCAGACTACGAGCGCCTGCGCTTGAGTCCCTATGCACACTTAGGCAAGATTGTCTGTTCGATTAGTTTGGAGATAAGGCGGCCTCCGCACGTGATACCGGAGACACCCGCCTGAGCGGAGTCCATGACGAGAAGGAGATTCGGCACCCTTCGAGCATGGTCGGCAAAACTCCTTTGTCTCCACCGTAAGATGGTCGAAGACGCCTTGGCGACACCTCGCTGTCGGGGGCCTTCGCCACCTGCCAAAGCCATGTTACAACAGTTCCCCCCTTTTGAGGCCATGGTTCGTCGGAGCATGCCATGAGCTCAAAACGCCTTGGCCGAAAGCGCCCGCGGGGGCGGAGGCCGCCTTTGGTGTCTTCGACCGAGGCCCCGCTACTTCCCCCCTGGCCTGCTCTGGCATAGCCATTGGTCTCGTCGAGAATAGCCGTTGGGCAGCAAATGTAGCCGTTGGCTCACGTCGTGGCCGTTTCCGCTGTGTCAGTGTCCGTTGCGTTCTCCACGATTTTTTTAGAGGTGACCGTTGTGCAGCGGGCGAAACTTCCAGAGATGACCGTTGTGCCCGCTGCCTATATAAGGGTGCTCTTGGTGGCAGGGTCCCCCCCACACCACTCACTCGCTTTCATTGCGTCCGAGACAACATTCTCTGCCCTCTTCGCTTTCGCCTCTCGCTGCCCTTGCTCGCTCTGTCTTTCTATTCGCGTCTCGCGCTTAGGTTGCTATCGTGGTGGCTCTCCTTTCCACTTCCGCCCAAACTCGCTGGCCCACCTTCTCTGGACCCTATCGCCACCTTCTCGGCGTTAGGGCCATCGGCTGGGGTGCACGCTTTGAGGAGTGCATGCTTGCCTCTGCCTCCGCGTTGGAGTTGGAAAAGCTGGTGGAGGAGGATTTGGGTAGCGTCTCTGCGTCCATCGGAGACCTAGTCGCTGCGGACTTTGGGGACATGGTGATAAAATCTTGGGATTTCGACCCGTCCTCTATTACTGAGGAGGCAATCACGGAGATGCTAAAGGAGTCATGTTTTCCTTCTTCCCGGGTGAAGATCCCTTTGCTGGGTTAGACTGTTCCGGAGCCGAAGGAAGGATACGCGGTGGTCTTCTAGGACTTCTTCACCTGCGGCCTCCGATTTCCTTACATTCCCTTCCTCTGCCGAGTGTTGGAGACCTTCAACGTTCAGCTCCATCATCTGACTCCCACTGCATTCCTGACTCTTAGCAAGTTTTGCTGGGCGTGCGTCTCTTATGGTGCCGAGCTGGATGTGGACACCTTTTGCATGTACTATGAACTGCAGAAGCAGCTGAAGAGGAAGAAGGAGGTGCGAGATGGCAAGGAGGTGGAAGTGACCTATCAGTACGGTAGTTGCACTTTCATGTCCAAGAGGAACCAAGGTGTGGATCGTCAGGAAATATCTTTTTGCCAGAAGGGCAAGTGGGACCGCGGCTAGCTCGAGCAATGGTTCTACGTGAAGACTTATGGGGTCCGTAGCACAACTGAGGATGGCGAGGAAGTCTCGGAGTATCCTCTGACTTCTCGGATGGAGGAGATGGCGCCACACACGCGCGTGGACCCACCGAAGGAGGTGTCTCCGACGCGGGAGGCCTGTGATCGGGCTTTTGCGGCCATGTGCTGCTACTCTGGTGGTCGCGATCTGGTGGAGGAGATCATAGCCTCCAACTACTAGCCCTTGGGCAAAAACAACCCAGCTTTTCAGCTGGAATAGGTCAAGGTTCCCGTTTTTGGGCTGGAGGCCGGGATTCCGTTCCCTCGCTTTGGTCAATCTTTGGGGGAGGGAGTAACAGAGGACGGTTTCATCTCTGAAGTCGAGGAGGCCGCGATAGGGTTGGTCGACAAGATTTCCAAGCATGAGTACATGTCTTGGATGGCCGTGGCAGGCACCATGCCGTGGCTTAATCGAGTTTTTGAGGAGGTCGGGATTATCTACCGGGAGCGCGAGGTTCCCGCTGAGGTCCTGGCCTCGATTGAGAAGAAAAAGAAGATGGCCTATGCAAAGAATGTTATAGCAGAGGCTGAGTCTAAAAAGAGGAAAGGTGTTGTCGGCTCTTGGGCGCCTGTGAAAAAGAGGAAGAAAAGCGGAGGTCCGTTGATCGCGCCGGCCTTTTCTTCTGCTGGCAGCATGGGCGCTGCCTCCGCCAGCAGCGAAGACGTCGAGAGCTCCTCCGCCCCATCAGTGGATGCTCGAGTTGCGAGTGGAGGGGACAGCAGCGCTCCCGCAGCTCTGGTGTGCCCAGCGGGTGGAGGCATGAGCGGTGTCGGGCGGCCAAAAACCGGCGTTGCCCCGGCGCGCTCCTCGCATGGTGCTATGAGCGTCGACGAACAGCCGGAAGTTAGCGCCATCGAGCCTATGGCCGATGTTCTTGGTGGGCTGTGCTCGAGCTCTGAAGAGAACACGGAGGCCATCCCGCGGCATGCTCCTTCATCCCCTACCGCTGTCGCGCCTTCGCCCATGCCTGTGGCCGACGTCGAGCGGCTAGATGCCGCTCCTACCGAGGAGGCCCTGGCAGCTCGAGCTTCCTTGGGTGCTCCGTCATCCGGGCCATCGGCTAATGAAGTCCGGCTCCCTGGGCCTTCGCCGCATGATACGGCGGAGACTTCTACTCAGAGGGTGCAGGAAGCTGCCCTTCTAGGGCTTTATATGTGTAGGTCTATCTGGCGCACACCTTTTTGTTTATTGTCTTAGCCCGTCTGATTCCTTTGCGTGTTTGGCTAAGTACCACTACTATGCGTCTGCTGCTTTGCAGATGATGTCATGGCCGGGCTTCTCACCCTGGAGGAGCGAGCGGCCGCTAGGGGTGCTAGGTTCGGTCCGGGGCAACCGGGGCTGATGGAGCTGGGTCCGAGTAAGTAGAAAATGTTTTTACTTTGGTCATCATCTGGCTTGTTTTTGATCTGTTCTCTGATCTAAGCTGTCATTGTTGTTGTGTATTTTTTGTGCAGGTTCCTCCGACACTTCTATCTCAGGTTGGGAGGAGTGTTATCTTGCCGTTCTTGGAGACGTCGGAGGTGGTCTTTGGTTGTTGGTGCGTTTATCGTGAGATCTGCTTCTCACCTTATTGTTTTGTGTTTGTTTCTTCTTGTTTGGACAGATCGCTTTAAACGGCGTCTGAGGGATATGGATTTCTTCTAGCTTCTCCGCGTTCACCTCGAACACCAGTGCCTGGTTCATCTCCGGCGGTTTTGCCCCTTTCCTTCTTTTACTATTTTTCGTGTATGTTCGCTTGTAGATTTGTTCTTGATTTTGCCGCTGTTTGGTTTGGTTTTTTTTTGTGTGTGGCCGCAGGGGTATCACACGGGTGTTGTTATGGAGGAACGCTGTACCCGCGAGGTCTGCGACCATGACATCGCGATCGAGGCACTCAAGGCAGAAGTCGAGCGCCTGGAAGGTGAAAAAGGGGGTTTGTCGGACTCTGTCGCGGCTCTCCGCCTGTCTCTTACGAAGAAAGAGCGAGAAAAGGATGGCTTAAGGGCCGATGCCACGAAGGCCCAGGAGGCGGAGGCATTGTCCGCCGAGCAGGCCCGTAGGGCGAGTGAGCTGACCGAGGGTCTTCGCCGAGAGCTTGCCTCCGAGAAGGAATCCGCAACGGCGGTGAGGGAGCAGCTTTCTCTGACGACAAGGCGTCTGGACTCGATCAAGGGGGTCCTCGCTGCGACCGTTGGTCATTACCGGGCCACCGTCGCTGAGGTCGGAGGCGAAACCTCTGCTCCTCTGGAGGAAGACAACATCTACGCCCTCGCCTCCTGGCTAAAATGTCATCTTGCGAAGCTCCCCGGTCTGATCAACGGTTGCATGGACTACGGGGCGCTGGCGGGAGTGACAAACTATGCCAAACTTTTGGCACGCGGCGGGTGTACGCACACCGAAGGTATTCCGGAGGGGGCGCTGCCTAGTCCGGAGGAACTCGGTGAGACTTCTCTTGGTTTGCGAAAAACCTTGAGAAATTTCATTGGGCACTTTTGGGCTCCATTTGGGAGATCAGCAGCCCGGAAACTGGCGAAGGACAAGAGGGCGAAGGTATTTATAGTTTGTGTAGTCGACCTTCTTTTTTTTGACATTCTGGCCTGTGTTGCAGGATGCGCAGAAAGGTCTTGCGGGCAGGCCTCCGTCGATTCCGCTCTCGGTGACTGCGGTTGTGGGCTTCGCCACCGGTGGTGTTCCGGGGGGATCTACGATCGGCGGGGTCAGTGGTCGGAGGCCACAGGCTCCGTCTCCGCCCACCGCTGATGCGAGCTCCGCTCCAGGGACTTCCGCCGCCGCCGATGTGCCAAAGGTCTAGGCTCTTTGTAGCATTTAGCTGTTCTAGCGTGTACCTCGCAGTCCAACTGTGCTTTTGTGAATAAAGTTTATTTTGTTCTGAATGGTTTTGTGCAAAATTTTAATCTTGCGCGGGTTCCGAATCGGGAGCCTGCGCAAGACGTTGCTCCTTTGGCTCTCTACAACGATGGTATTTACGTGAGCAGAGAGCTTTGGGAGTATTAGTGTTCAGCCTTCCCCCGCAGCATTACGCACGATGTATTTGAGTCGGTTAGGTTTGACATAGACGACGAGCGCGCTAGGTTTACTCGCGCGCTCGCTTGGTGCGGACCTCCGCCACAATAGTTAGGATTTTATTTCAAGTTGGTGTTCTGTAAGAATGTTTGTCGACACCTTATGGAATACAAGACAGGTTCACTTTCTTGATTGTTTGTGCAGTATCTTGATCCCATCATGGTGGTTTACATATCTCGTCTAGTCCTGAGCTCGCATACCGTTGTCCTTCGCCTTGGCGATCGAGCGCGATACAGAGGTGGTGGCTAGGACCTTCGCCCCATTTTTTCTCCTTCTCTGTGCTTGCTTGATGGCCTGGGTAGAAGTCTCCACCATTTTTCGACCGACGGAGGCGTACTTGAAGTCTGCCTGGCGAGGCTTGCCGGATCATTGTTTGATCCAACTGGAGGTTTGGCGCAGCTTGTGCAGACGGCGGAGACTTTTGGTGTTTCTTTAGCTGGGTGTTTTAGCTGTCTGGAGGCATGGGTCTCCGACGCCGTACTCCCGTGGGACATGGTTGATCTTTGGAGATGGCAGGTTAGGTCTCCGGAGTTGGAGGGATGTTACGAGTTTTCGTGCGATATCCCCCTGCTTCCGTAGGCCTTCGTCGGTCATCACCGTGCCATAGGCTCTCTCTCTTTTCCCATTGTCTCCAACTATCTACCGCTGCTTCTGCCCTTACGAGTTTTCGTACAATATCTACAGTCGACTTGGATATTTAAGGAGACACCTGCCTCCATGGCTATCGCTATAGCTTTTGCCTGTGCTGTGCCTTGCTCCCCCCTTGCGCCCTTGCGCCTTATGCCGACTGAGTTCCTTTGGGGTATGGGGGAATCCATTTTTATAGTGTGGTGGTTGCCTTCGTGGCTTAACATTTTTGTACATTGTTAGTTGGGACATATCTTGGCTTTGATGGCCTGTATCTTGCCTTATTTATTTGTTCCCCTTGAGATCTTTTCGAAGTAAAGAGGTCTGGCGCCGCGTTGGCGGCAGTGTTTTGTCGGGCATTTATTGGTTTTCCTGTTTTGGATGGCGGAGACATTTTTCCTGGGTTGGATGCCTGTTTTTCCAAAAGAGAATTTTGCCTTGATGCCTGACTTTTGTCAGGTCTTTGTCAAGGGTTGGAGGCCTGTTTGACCAAAAGAAATTTTGCCCTGATGCCTATCTTTGGGCAGGTCTTTGTCATGGGTCGGAGGCCTTTTTGGCCAAAGGAAATTTTGCCCTGATGCTTGTCTTTGGGCAGGTCTTTGTCAAGGGTCGGAGGCCTTGTTGGCCAAAGGAAAATTTTGCCCTGATGCCTGACTTTGGCCAGGTCTTTGTCAAGGGTCGGAGGCCTGTTTGGCTGTAGAGGTCGTTTCAAATTGCCCTTGCCTATGGCTGGCGCTTTGAAAGGACCTGTTGTTTTTGTTTACCGAATATTGCGGAGCCATAGCTGGCCGCTTTCGGTTTTGTGTTATTTGAGGCGTTATTTTGGGGAATTACCTCTTTATACTTGTAGAGGATTTTTACACTAAGCCTGCCTTGTTAAAAACCTCACCTCCGTTTGGAGTTCCCCTGTGAGGAAAAGAGTGCAGGCTCTTTTACATTTTGTTTCGAATGAAGTAAGAAAAAACTTAGGTAATTGCATATAGGGGCCTCCGCTTATATTTTGCGGAGGTTGCCCTTTGGTACATTGCCTAGATGTAGTATCTCCGAAGGCTGTCGATATTCCATGTGTGGGTTGTTGTGACGCCTTCGCTATCGGTCAAGTGGAAAGAACCAGGTCGGCCTGCTGCCGTTGCTGTGTATGGGCCTTCCCATTTTGGTTGCAACTTACCGACAAGTTGTGCGTTTGGTTTTCTCCTGAGTACGAGGTCTCCGTGTTTTATATCTTTCCTTGCCACCTAAGAGTCTCTCCACTTCTTGGTTTGTGACTGATATTTTGCAATGTTGTCGACTGCTTCCAGTCTGGTGGCTTCTATTGTTTCTTTTGCATACTCTTCATCTTGCAACATCAGCTGGCTTGTTGTGTGGAGGCTTTCATGCTTTATTTCTTCTGGCATCATGGCTTCTTCTCCATAGAGCAGTTTGAATGGTGTGAATCCTGTTGTTCTTGAGACAGATGTGTTGTGTGACCAAATAACTATAGGTAGTTCATCTATCCATCTTCCTTTACGTAGGCCCAGCAATGTCTTTGATATTGCTGAAAAGACTATTCTATTTGCTCTTTCAACTGCTCCATTAGACTCTGGGTGGTATATAGAGGTGAAGGCTAATTTTGTCCCTATGCTTTTGCAGAATTCTTTGAAGTTCTCTGAATCGAATTGTTTTCCATTGTCTACTGTCAAGATCCTTGGTACACCGAATCTGCAAACGATGTTCTGCCAGAAGAATTTTCTGATAGTTTCTAAGGTTATCTTCGCCAGTGGCTTTGCCTCTATCCATCTTGTGAAGTATTCCACTGCTACTACTGCAAATCTATTTCCTCCTTGGGATGGGGGTAAAGGGCTGACCAGGTCCATCCCCCATCTTTGCAGTGGCTATGTCGGAGGTATAAGCTGGGTCTCCGACGATGGCTTCGACTGTCCTAGAGAGAATGTTTGGCATGCTTTGCATGTTCTGACTGTCTGCTCTGCGTCTTGTATGTGTGTTGGCCAATAGAAGCCTTGCCTTATTGCCTTTGTTGATAAAGCTCTGGAGCCAATGTGTGACCCACAAATTCCTGAGTGTATTTCTTGAAGCAACTCTATGCCTTTGCTCTGCGATATGCATTTGAGGAGAGGCTAGACTACTCCCTTCTTGTACAGTATGCCGTTTATGATTGTGTAGTTTCTTGCCCTGGCCTGCATTCTTGCTGCTTTTGCTTCATCTTCTTCGGTGGCTTTGCCTTCTAGGAATTCTGTTATCACCTTTCTCCAATCTTCATTGTGCAGTTGAAGTATTGGTTTTAGTGCCTTGGATGTCTCCGCAGTTGCCGGAGACTTCAATGTCTGGTAAAAAGTATTGGGAGGCAGTGGTAGGTTGTTTGCTGCCGCCTTTGCCAATTCATCTGCCTCTGCATTTTCTGATCTTGGGATGTGCTTCAGGGTGAAACCCTTGAATCTCCGCTCCAAATTTCTGACTACGGATAGGTATTTGATGAGTTCTGGCTCTCTTGCTATGTATTCTTTCTCTACTTGGCCAGTAACCACTTTAGAATCTATTTTGACTGTCAATGTTTTTGCCCCTAAGGCCTTTGCTTTGCTCAGCGCTAAGATGTGGGCTTCATATTCTGTTGTATTGTTTGTTGATTTGAACTCTAGCCTTGCTGCGTATTTTAGTTTGACACCAGAGGGTGCCATTAGGACAGCAGAGGCTCCTGCTCTGGCTTGGCCCCAGGCTCCATCCGTGAATGCTATCCAGCCTCTTGCGCAGGTCATTGTCTGATCTATAGTACTTTTCAAATTGGTCATACAACTACTGTATGGAGGTTGGTTTCTCTCTTGCTAAGTGTGCTACGAAGGGCCCAATTCAGAGGCCTTTGATTGCTGCTTCGATGGCGATCTCATCTGGGACATCTGGTGCCTTCGCCTTTAGTTGCATGAATTTCTAGAAGTAGTCATGGAGTGTCTCTCCCTGCATTTGCTTGCACTGAAATAGATCTATGGAAGTCAGCGACTGTGCTGTTAGGCCTTTGAAGTTTGCCAATATCTTATCCCGGAGGTTCTCCCAAGAGTAGACTGTACTTGGTTTGAGCATAGAATACCAAGCCAGTGCGTCACCTTCGGCTGCAATGACAAATGACTTTGCCAAGACAGCATCGTCTCCGCCGGCGGAGGCTACTGCTGCTTCATAACTCATGATGAACTGATGGGGGTCAGTCTTTCCGTTGAACTTGGGTAGTGTGATTGGCTTGTACGCTGTTGGCCATGGCGATTGTTGTATGCCTTCAGATAGTGGTGACTTGGGATCGATAGGCCTCCGCATCACGGGGGATGGTATTGTCGGCTGGCTGATCACTGGTGTAGAACCTTGAAGCATGGTTGCAGTTGGTGTTGCTACGGAGGCTAGGATTGCGGAGGTTGTTGCTGGTACTGCATGCTGCATACTTAGCATCTCAGCATATAGGACTGCCAACTGCTGCCTTATTTCTGCTGCTTGTGCTAATGCTTGAATAGCTTGCTGATTAGCTACAAATGCTGCTGCCATTCTGTCCCTCTCTTGTTGTGCTCTTTGCAACTATGCTTGCAGCTGTTGTAGTTCTTGCTCGGGTGCCGTGGCTGAATTTGGTTGGGCCTTCGGATCTTGAATCTCTCAGTCTTGGGGTTCTAGTGGTTGACCCTAGGCATCTGCTCTGGTGTCATCCTCCGCTGGCGAGGTTGCGTAGGCGCTATGAGTGTTGCACCTAGGCCTTCCTCGCTGACCCGTGGTCGCTGCTGCTCTGGTGGTGGTCTTTCTTTTCCCTGCCATCGTTGGTTTGCCTTGGCCTAACCACGGTGGGCGCCAATGTTGAAACTAGCGGTTTCTAACTACGTGGAAGTGGCCAAGGCCTCCGCCTGATGGACGGTCGACCTCGGGCGGAAGCTTGGGAAGGAAAATAACAAAGGGGGAGAATGTTGAGTAAAGGAATGGCATGGGAAACTAGGGTTTCATTAATTCATCCACCAACCAACCATCTCGGTTACAAGTGTCCCATATTTATAGGGCTCAACTACTACCTAATAGAATTTATTACAATGCCCCTCAACTGCTACAATACATTCCTGGAATATTCCGTCGCTAGCCTCTTGTTCGTGGGGCAATCCTGCCATACCGTCTTCGAGTGATGGGCTTCCACCAGCATCCGGCCCACTATAGCTCGATCTTCGGCCCAAAGGCCTGAGTTCCCTAGGGGCACTCCGCCGCCCCGGTGGGTCTCTGCTGGACGGTCAGAGGCATTACCCGTGGGTCTCTGCCTGGCCGCATGGGCCACGGTTCTTGCCGCTATCCCCTGCCTTCAGGGGCGCGCAGTCGCCTTGGAGGACCTCCGCCGGTCCGAGCGGAGGCATCATCCGCTGGTCTCCGCCCGTCCGCGTGGGGCCACGGTGCTTGCCGCAGCCCTCCGCCTTCAGGGGCGCGCAGTCGCCTTGGAGGACCTCCGCCGGTCCAGGTAGAGGCGTCATCCACAGGTCTCCGCCCGGCCGGGCAGGGGTCATGCTGGCGTGTTTGCGTGGACTGCGAGCGCCTATGCTTGAGTCCCTGCGCACACTTAGGCAAGATTGTCTGTTCGATTAGTTTAGAGATAAGGCGGCCTCCGCACGTGATACCGGAGACACCCGCCTGAGCGGAGTCCATGACGAGAAGGAGATTTGGCACCCTTCGAGCATGGCTGGGAAAACTCCTTTGTCTCCATTGTAAGATGGTCGAAGACGCCTTGGCGACACCTCGCTGTCGGGGGCCTTCGCCACCTGCCAAAGCCATGTTACAACAATGCCAAGAATTTTTATTACCTAGATTCATGTATTTCTATCAACCTTAGAGAGTTTCAACACTGATTGCTATATGAAAATGTGCAAAAACCGTGTTAAATGCATTGCCATGCTAGTTTGTGTGTGCTTGCCTTTCTTGTGCTGTTGTGGTCTGTAGAATGGAAATGGAATGCATCATGCATGGTCGCATGGATGGTAGAGCTTCTACTCCACACCTTGGCATGGCATGCTAGTGGAATACAATGTTGTCAACTATAGCGGCGCGACATTTATCTCTGCCTGCCTTGATGTGCGAGAGAGAATGAATAAGGTTACATTATATAGTCTCATTAGCTCTATGTCCCAAAAGATTTCCAAAATTGGCAAACCATTTGTTAGCTCTCATTATAGGATGCGGTATACGACAGAGACCATTCCTGTATTTAGAGGCATAGGTATTTGCCTCATGGGAACATAGTCGTGTGTTTGTAACATGTCAAGCATGTTAGCTCTATGTTCTACAAAGAGCATGTATGAGGCACAGAAACTCCTTCATACACTTAAGATGCCATAAGAGCAGATACATGCTTGTCAAAATGGATGCATCTTATTTAGGAAAGAATATGGGGAAGCAAATTACTATGTGAAGTGTGAATTGTCTAGATTCCTAGAGGTAGACTCTGGTGATGGTCAGAAGAGGCAATTCGCCATCCCCGTGAAGATCCTACGATACCTTCCATTCATACCAAGGATCCAACGGCTTTATATAACTAAGGAATCTACGAAACAGATAACATGGCACAAATACGGACATCGATACAATCCTGAGAAGCTGGTGCATCCATCCGATGGTGAAGCATGGACAAGGTTTGATATGATTCAACGTGAGAAAGCTCTAGAGGCTCATAATGTACATCTTGCGCTGGCAACAGATGGGTTCAATCCTTATGGAATGGCGGCTGCCTCATACACTTGTTGGCCCATGTTCGTTATCCCTCTGAATCTCCCCCCTGGTGTCCTCTTCCAACGACAGAACATATTCTTGTCATTGATAATTCCAGAACACCCGGGGAATAATATGAGTGTGTACATAGAGCCTCTGATTGATGATTTGGTCCATGCTTGGGAGGAAGGGGTACGGACATACGACCAAGCTATAAAGATAAACTTCAAAATGCAAGTTTGGTACCAGTACTCCCTGCATGACTTTCCGACATATGGGGTATTCTACGGCTGGTGTGTTCACGGAAAGTGGTGTTGACGAGAACGCCGGAGACGAGGTTCAGAATGTGAAGGACTTAGAATTACTTCAGCGATTACATCTAAGCAATGACGGTGGTGATGACATTCCTCCTTCGGAGCATGGGGATGATTATATCGACATGCGTGATAGTGATGATGAGACTTATGATTGAGCTAATCCCGGTCATCATGATTATTTCTAATACATGTATGATACATGCTAATTGATTTATTATTTGTCATACCATATTATTTTCTAAGTATGTTTTGTTTATTTTGCATCTATTTTGATGCATTATCTGTGCTAATTGGTTTACTCTTTTAAATTTCAGGTGATTGAACAATGGTGGGTGGTATGAAGAGGATAACGTCGCTTTACTCAAAAGCGACAGCGACGCATAAAGGGTCCGATGTAGCTGAGGGGTCTGGGAAGAGACCTTGGGGTAGACCCAGGGGTCGAGGGAAGGGTGGAGGCAAGACAAGGCCACCGTCACCTGTACCTTCATCATCATCTAAGTTACCTTCTGCTCACTCATCCTCTGAGGAGGAGGAGGTATAGGTGGAGGAGGCAGGGGTGGAGGAGGAGACAGGGGGTGCCTCTTCCTCTACTTTGTCGTGTGTGTGGTTGCGAGGTCCCTTGACCCTCTCGAGGCGACTGATACCTCTTGAGAGATGCCCACTGACTTGACCCAATGGAGACAAGTAAGTAACTTTAGATGTTATCACTAATTTTTTGTTTGATATGTTCAAAATTACAATAGAAACTAATAATTTACCTTAATCACTTGGGCAAGGGTTGGAGGAAGGTCGGTGGGGGTGATCACGCATGCCATGTGAACGACACCCTTGGTCTTTTGATCAAGGAAAAGTTCCCTAGCCTGGTGTAGTTCAGCAGAACTATCGAGCCGGCCTACACATGGGCCCACTATGCCACCGTCCCCGACGCCCCTGATCGGGACGATAGGGTATTCACTGACAAGGCACAACGTTTCAAGGCTAAGCTTTTGGTAAGTCTTTCTAGCACTACATTGCTCAATACATTGTATTGATTGGACATTCTTAAAATAATGACTGGATACATCACGTCTATATGCAGGATTTCTTTAGATGCGAGGAGGAATATGAGGCCAAGGCGGATGTTGTGGCTGACAAAGTCGCCAAGAAACTCGTCAAGGACATGCACTACAAGGCACGTATCAAGGCCGTGATCCAATACCATGCAGAAATTCTTAGAGTGAGTGTCGATAGAATATCGTCGACAGTCCACCGAGGGGCACCCCGCGATGGTAGATTGATCAGTAAAGGAGCGTGTAATCAAGAACAAGAAGGCAACAGAGACACACAAGTTATACAGGTTTAGGCCATCGGTATGACGTAATACCTTACTCCTGTGGTCTGTTGGTTTGCATTAGCTATCGTATGATTTGCCGTGAATTCGTAGGGGGTCCCTGCCCGCCTTACATAGTCTGGGGGGCAAGGTTACAAGTCGGTTAGATCTGAGAGATAATCGGAAAGTAATAACAGATTACAAGAAACATGGGATTGTACATATCCTATCAGATCTTGTAACATCTTCAGGATATCCTCTCCGTGCCTTGCAGGGGTCGCCGAGCAGAATCGTGCCCCGCAAGTCTCCTTCTTGCAGGCTGGGCCACCCCTGGAGGCATAGCCCATGTAACCTGCCGTGGGTATCCGGGGTCGTACCCCCCACAGCTAGTCCCCGAGCACCTTGTACCCATTGTGCAACGCCGTCTTTAGACTTACCGAGCAGGTGCGAACCAAAACCGAGCTGTCCAAATCATGATCCGACCACCATAAGGAGTTGCCGAGCAGTTGTGAGAAACTGCCGAGTAGCATACAACATCGCCGATGTATGTTCTGAACACAGCTTGTCATAAGGGTGTAAGGAGCTCAAATCCAAAATTAAAAATTCCTGCATGGTTAAGTGAAGTGTGCCCACTTAGAATCCGAAAACAATGGTAAAGATACTTGGTTTATCCTTTGGATGCTCAGAGTCTTTTAGAAAAACAAACACATTCACCGCAAGGTGAAGTGTGCCCACTTAGTCCTCGAGCTTGACAGTTGGTGACGTAGTCATGTGGTGCCAGCCTCAGAAATTAGTGAACCGTCTGAGCAGGTAGCCAGTCCCTGAGTGTAGCCTCGAGACAAAAAACAAGCACATTCACCGCAAGGTGAAGTGTGCCCACTTAGTCCCCGAGCCTGACAGTAGGTGACGTAGTCATGTGGTGCCAGGCTCAGAAATTAGTGAACCGTCCGAGTAGGTAGCCAGTCCCCATGTTTCTGGCGTAGATATCGGATAAATCAAATCGCGGCGAGAAATTCGGAGTAATGGCCGTACAGTATCAGTTACTAAGCCTCATTAAAATGTGGAAAATTCAGAGAATGTGGCGGCGATAAATGAGCGGCGTGGGCTACTGTGACGTGATAGCCCAAGTTGCGGCCCATTAAACCATTTTGGAGGAATTGATGTAGCGCTGATCGCGGGAACGGTTTCCCAAAAACCCTCAGAGTCAAGGCAGAGTGGGGGAAGTGCTTTATAACCACACCGCCACACACATCGCCTCCTACCTTTGTCAAGCCACCCTGCTTCCTGCCTTTGCAATCCCTGTGCTTCACCTTCCGCACCAATCGCGAGCATTCGCCTCCAACCCAAGGACCAAAACATAGGAGATGGCGCCGAAAAAGGAGCCGCAAAGCCGAAGAAAATGGCCACCGGAGCTAGCCGCGATGAGGAGTGGGTGCCTCGAAGACGTCGGCGGCAGATCTCGATAAGATGGTGGCGGCGGGTGTTCTCCTCGACCGTCTTACTACTGGATGGCGGCCATCTAGTGGTGAGCCGTTCCCGACACCACATACTGATGAGGCTGTAGTATTTGAGGATTATTTCTGGCGAGGATTAGGGTTTCCTGTCCACCCTTTTTTGAGGGATCTTATGGAGTTTTGGTCGATTAGCCTCTGTAATCTGCACCCCAACACCATTCTACATGTTTCTATCTTTATCCATTTCTGCGAGGCATTTCTCGGTGTTCTGCCGCACTTCAACCTCTTCAGGCACTTGTTCTGTCTGAAGAAGAAGGGGGTAGCGGTTCCAAGGTGGTCGGCGGCATGTACCTACAGCTCAGGGATGGGATGGCCAGCGAATATATCAACGTTCCGTTGAATACCTTCCTAAAAGGTTGGAACTCTAGATGGTTCTATATCAAACAAAGTCACCCATTGGTTCGATGCGACGTCCACCACATCCCGGTTAACCATAGTAACTGGTCAGAGAGACCCAACAACGCTGACATGGAGCAAGTAATGGAACTTCTAGAATTGAGTAAAGGCTTGGAGCTTAGGGGTGAACTGGTTGCAACTAGTTTCATAGTTCGACGCATCCAACCCTGCAAAGAGAGGGCCCACCCGGCATTTGACTTTAAAGGTGACAACGACGGTACCCGTGAAAACATAGACCGTCTTCATATTCCACGGCGTTGTTGGAGACCACGAAGTGTATGCGAAGAACGTATCTGAGTTTATCCCTTGTCGGTATAATGAATAGAATGCCCGCACCGGCCCCATTAATATTAAGGGCACCGTCGAAGTACATCACCCAGTGCTCGGGGCAAGTGGCGGCGATGGGTTCTTGGATTTCGGTCCACTCAGCGATGAAATCGGCGAGCGCCTGTGACTTTTTGGTCACCCTGCTTCTGAAGTCAATGGAGTCGGTGCCGAGCTCAACAGCCCACTTGATGATACGATCATTGGCCTCTTTATTTCGGAGAATGTCTCCTAGAGGGAACTCAGTGACCACGGCGATCTTGTAGTATTCGAAGTAATGTCGGAGCTTGCGTGAGGTGATTAAAATTGCATATAACAGCTTTTGCACCTGAGGATAATGAGTTTTAGGCTCATTAAGTACCTCGCTGATGAAATAGACCGGACGCTGTACCTTGTAGGCGTGTCCAGTTTCCTCGCGTTCGATGACAATAGCCGTACTAACAACTCGAGAAGTGGCAGCGATGTAAACCAGCAGAGTTTCATCTGGTCATGGCGCTGTCATGATTGGAGGTTTTGTTAAAAACAATTTGAGCTGTTCGAAAGCTGTGTCTACCTCCTCCGACCAAGAAAAAAGCTTGGAGGCCTTGAGGAGCTTGAAGAAAGGTAGCCCTTTTTCACCGAGGCACGAGATAAATCAGCTTAACGCAGCCATGCAGCCTGTAAGCTTCTGTATATCCTTAACACACATTGGCCGTTTCATGTTGGTGATGGCGGAGACTTTGTCAGGGTTTGGTTCGATGCCCCGAGCGCTGACGATGTAGCCGAGCAGGATACCGGATGGAACTCCGAAGATGCACTTTGAAGGGTTCAGCTTCCATCGGTATTTGCTTAGGTTGGAGAAAGTTTCTTCAAGGTCGGTGATAAGATTGTCGGCGGTTCTAGTCTTGATGACCATGTCGTCGATGTAGGCTTCGACATTGCGGCCGATCTGTTGGTTGAGGCACGTCTGGATAGCCCTTTGGTAGGTCGCGCCAGCGTTCTTTAGTCTGAAGGACATAGTGGTGTAGCAGTATGCACCGAAAGGCGTGATGAACGATGTTTTAACCTGGTCTTCCTCCTTGAGGGAGATCTGATGGTAGCCTGAGTAACAGTCGAGAAAGGAGAGCAACTCATAGCCGGCGATGGAGTCTACAACCTCGTCTATCCGAGGTAAACCGAAGGGGTCTTTAGGGCAGTGTTTGTTAAGATCAGTATAATCAACACACATTCTCCATTCTTTATTCTTTTTCTTAACAAGAACAGGATTAGCTAACCAATCTGGATGATACACTTCTTTTATAAATCCGGCAGCTAAAAGCCATTTTATTTCTACCCTAATAGCCTCCTTTTTGTCCGGCGCGAATCGGCGAAGTTTCTGCTTGATCGGCTTAGCGGTCAGCGAGACATTCAAGGAGTGCTCGATCTTCTCCCATGGTACCCCTGGCATGTCTGCAGGTTTCCAAGCAAACACATCGGCGTTGGCACATAGGAAGGAGACGAGTGCGCTTTCCTATTTGGGGTCAAGGTGAGCCCTGATTTTCACCATCTTTGAAGGGTCGTCGAGGCCGAGGCCGATCTCCTTGACTTCCTTGGACTTGGTGGAGGCCCAGGGAGGCTCTGGGATCTCCATGTCATCAGCAGATGTGGTCTTGGCTTCGGTGACCACGCTGGCCATCTAGATGGAGAGGTCGGTGGCTTCGGCGAGGGCGAGACTTTTCGTCTCGCAGGCATAGGCGATGGAGAGGTTGGCCCATAGAGACAGGACTCCTGCAAGCGAAGGCATCTTCAACACCAGATACGCATAGTGCGGAACGGCCATGACCTTGGTCAGAGCCGGACGCCCTAGTATGGCGTGGTAGGCGGTGTCGAAGTCGGTGACATAAAGTTGATATGCTCCACTCTGTAGTTGGTTGCCGTGCCGAACTGTACTGGTAGGGTAATTTCCCCAAGTGGTCTAGATGCCCTGCCAGGTACCACGACCCAGAAGGAGGAGTCTGAGGGCGTGAGGTCTGTTGTCCTGAGTCCGAGCTCCCTTAAAGCCCCGGCAAAGAGTAGATTCAAAGCGCTCCCACCGTCGATGAGGACTTTTCTGAATAGCACCTTTTGGACAGTCGCATCAAGGACGAGGGGAAAACACCCTGTGTAGGGTATGTCCGCCCACTGGTTGGCTCTGCTAAAGGTGATGGAGATTTCAGACCATGGACGATAGCTGGGGTTGGCGGTAGTTTCTTCTGAGACTATGATGAGCACTCGTCGGGCGGCGAGCTTCCATTCCCTTCTGCTTTCGTTGGAGGTGAAACCCCCAAAGATGGTGGTGACCACCTTGTCATGGTCCTAGAAGGCGTTATTATTATCCCCTGGTGGTCGGCGTCCTCTGTTCCCACCATTGTCATCGTTGTACTTTTTCTCCTGGAACTCCTTAGCCAAACCAAGGCAATCTTTCATCTTGTGTTTGGCATTTTTGTGCAGGGGGCATGGGCCGTCGAGGATCTTCTTGTACTGCTCATCGTAGTTACGCTTTGCGCGTGGCTCATTGACATTGGCAACAAAGTGATTTGGTCGGCGGTGGCGATTCTGACCAGGTTTGAATCCGTCTGGCCGATCATGTCCGCTGTCCCGGTGGAAACTACGGTCGTCGTAGCGGCGATCGTTGTACTGTCGGTTGTCGTTGCGGTCGTCGTGGCGGCAAACGTTGTGCTGTCGGTCGTCGTTCCAGTCATCGTGGCGGCGAGGCGGGCGATTAGTGCCCGTATCTTCGTTAAAACACACCTCCGCTTCCTCGGCGTCGGCGTACTGGTTGGCGGTTGTGATCATCTCGCCGATGCCGGTAGGTGGCTTTCTATTGAACTTAGAACGGAGTTCTCGATGATGAAGTCCTCGGATGAAGGTGGTGATGACTTCGGCTTCCGTGATGTTGGGAATAGAATTCCTCATCTCAGAAAAGCGTCTGATGTAGCTGCGGAGTAGTTCGGACGGCTTTTGGTTGATGCGGTTGAGATCGTGCTTGGTGCTCGGCCACCTACAAGTGGCCATGTAGTTGTTGGTGAAAACTCTCTTCAGATCTTCCCAAGAGCCGATGGAGTCCGGGGCGAGGCTTGTGAACCAGCTCATGGCGGCTGGCGTGAGCATAATAGGGAGATAGTTTGCCATGACGTTGGTGTCTCCTCCGGTGGCGCGGATGGCGGTGGCGTAAGCCTGCAGCCACTGAGTTGGGTTCATCCTTCCTTCATAGGGCTCGACTCCGGTGATTTTGAAACCACGAGGCCACTGGAGCATTCGGAGTGCCCTGGTGAACGCAGGGGGCCCTTCTGGGCTACCGGGACCAACATCGGCAGTGTTGCCGGCGACGATCGGCTCCAGAGCTGAGTATGGGTTGCTGTATTCCTGCTCGTACTCCTGGCGACGTCGTACTTCATCTTCATGGCGCCCGAAACATCATTGGTCTATACGCTGTCGTGTGTCCCGAAGGTTGCTGAGGTGCACTCGGGCGTCCTGTTCGACCTCTTGGTCATGCTGGCGATGATGCTCGGCGCGGTGGCCTCCAACTCCCCCCTAGGGAGGTGGTGACTGGTCGGCGAAGCGGCTTTGACTGGAGCGGCGATTGGATCTAGGATCAACTGATCAGCAGATCATGCTTGTGGAGCACGAAGGTCTCTGAACTTCTCAGATCTCGTTAACTTGATAGCGTGTCGCTTTAAGCATAGCGGCGACCTTGGCGAGCTCGGGCGTCTACGGGAGGTGAGCAAGTTCGTTGGCGGCCATGGCCAAATTAGCGCTCGGAGTCTTGAAAACATCGTGGCCATCAACGCGGAGGAATTCTTCATTGAGCTTGCGATGGAGGGGCCTTCCTTGTGAATCGAACTGGTTATCACGAGCGACCTCGGCCATCGCGATGGCGCGTTTGTTATCATGCCGTTGCACGCGGTTGGCGTTCCTGTTTTCACGGGCGGCGCGTTCCTCGTCTGTTTCGCCATTCTAGGGGGGCTGTCGATACTGACGTTGAAAATCATGCCACCCCGGAAAGGCAGGAGAGGAGGTTGCTTGGTGAAGGTCTCAGCGAGGGGCTCGGTGGATCCTTGAGATTTGGAGTCCAGATTTTCCTCAAGGATAGTTTGGAGAGATGCTCTGAGACCCCGGCCGGCGTGCAGCATGTTGACGGTTGGTGGAAATTGGTCGGCGAGCTGGTCGGCGAATTTGCCCCTCAGGGCGTCCTAATATGTAGTTGCGGTGTTGGTGAGCCCGAAAGGCAGGGCGGCGGGCCCTGGAGTCTGCCGAGCATTGAACGTTGATAGATCGAGATCGGAGGGTGCTCGGTGCTGAACAAGGGTGTCCAGAGGCGACTCAGCAATGGAGAGGCAATCGACGAGTTTCAGGCTGACCCGATCGATAGATTTGATCAGATCGTCGTTGTTGACATGCCTCCTCTGGTAGCAAGGAAGCGAGCGGCGGGTGGCTGATGGAGTCGACCCTGGAAGTGGTTCTGAGATTAGATCTGCAGTTGCAGGTGCGAGGGTGGTCAGTGCAGAATAGATCTGCACCGGCTCGAGAAGCTCTCCAACTCCGTCGGCGCTGATGACCCACGTGATGGATCCGACCATGAAGATCTGGCGGGCTACGGGAGGGGCGAAGAGCCTGTGGAAAAAACCATCTTGTTCGACAAGGAAATAGCACGCAGACCCCTACCTGGCGTGCCAACTGTCGACAGAATATCGTCGGCAGTCCACCGAGGGGCACCCCGTGATGGTAGATTGATCGGTAAAGGAGCGTGTAATCAAGAACAAGAAGGCAACAGAGACACATGAGTTATACAGGTTCAGGCTGTCGGTACGACGTAATACCTTACTCCTATGGTCTGTTGGTTTGCATTAGCTATCGTATGATTTGCCGTGAATTCATAGGGGGTCCCTGCCCGCCTTATATAGTCTGGGGGCAAGGTTACAAGTCAGTTATATCTGAGAGATAACCAGAAAGTAATAACATATTACAAGAAACATGGGATCGTACATATCCTATTAGATCTCGTAACATCTTCAGGATATCCTCTCCGTGCCTTGCGGGGGTCGCCGAGCAGAATCGTGCCCCGCAAGTCTCCTTGCAGGCTAGGCCGCCCCTGGAGGTATAGCCCATGTAACCTGCCGTGGGTATCCGGGGTCGTACCCCCCACAGTGAGGCTCCCTAAAAGTGTGGCAAGAACCATAAGGCTGACCCCGGAACAATACCTGAAGATAAATATAGAATATTAATACTTATTTTTTCTAAGATTAATTATGTTTTATTTCATCTTCTTATATGTCATATACTTGATGACGTAGGTGCCCCCGTGGTGGTGTGCCTACGATCTACAGTGCTGGGCCTGGATGGTGGATAGGTGGTGCGACCCCGCGTGGGAGGAGAATCACAACGCTTGCCAGGAGCGGCGTTTGCTGATGCCGGGTGCACCACACCATCAAGCCAACCTCAACCTCTTAGAATACGTGGCTAGATGGGTACGCGAATTCATTTCTTTATTCTAACGCTCAACTCTGAATAATTTTTAATCATATTGCTTTTTTGCAGTCGGCAGCACATGGTGGCGAGCCTTGCTCTCAGTTCATGGCATATGTTTTGGCCCACAAGGGCAAGGCGATGACTGACGTCACCTACAACCCAGAGGACCCGCCCTCCGTACAGCAACGAGCTTGTCCACAACCGCCTCGAAGGATACACATCGATGGCAAGGGTGGTCCATGGCCCAGAGTACGATCTGAGCGCCCAGGACCTTGATGGAGAAGTGGTCATGAGGGCGGGAGGAGGCAAGAAGCATAGTCGGTTCTAGATTGGTGACGGCACAATCGACACGGCCAGTACTCCCACTCTCTCCTAGATTCGAGCACGGAGCGCGAGTTCCAGCCCGACAATACGCCCACGGCCGGACTCTACATGGTATCAGATGAACGCACTCCAGGTTATTTTTATTTTATTCATCATTCATTGATTTTTACATACTTTTGCATTACATTATAACATTGGGATGAAATATTGTAGGCTCAGCTAGAACAAGAAATGAGGCACCGGGAGGAGCTAGAGGCAAAGATGGAGGCAGAGCGGCTGATGGCGGAGACAGAGCGGTAGAGGATGGAGGCAGAGCGGCTGCATATGTTTGAATATATGAGGGTGTTTACGCTGCAATCGGTCAACCACCGCCACCGATGCTAGTCCCTCCTTCTCAACCTGCTCTAAATACTATTTTAGGCACTGTGAGTCACTTTACAACCTTATAATCACTATTTCTAGTTTATGCAGAATCAATCTTACAAAGATAGCCGCATACACTAGAAACTTAATGACTAATGCTATATGTTTTTACCAACTAGTACTTAAGCAATCATATTAGAGCATAATGCAACTCAGAAGATATTGTTGATAGTTGCAAGGGTTATACTAGTTAGGCAGCAGAGAGACCATATGTGTTGTTCAATCTTGTTTCACACATGCAGTCTCTTCTCCTTTGTGCAGAATCAATCGGCAGTATCGAATGAGCCTCATGACCCAGTGTGGTCGCAGTGGAACCTGTGGCCTAAGTGACTACTTGTGATTTTATTTGCATTTATGGATTACCTGTGACTACTTGTGGTTGTGAATGAACCTACTAGTGATTTTGAAGTTTATTTGCATTTATGTGTTGTCGATATATCAATATGAGCTGTCTGTGATGCTTATTGTGAACTATGTGTGATGCTTGTAATGTTTATTTGAGTGGGGTACATTATACGTGACTGAACAATAAAAATAGCCTTTTGCCGAGTGCCAGGGTAAAAACACTCGACAAAGCGAACACGTGGCAAATTTATGTGCATTCTGGGACTAAAATGGTTTTTTTGTCAAGTGTCTGTGCTATGACACTCGGCAAAGAAGCCAATATTTGTACGTTCTGGGCCTGTCTTTGCCGAGTGTCTAGTATTTGACACTCGGTAAAAAAGACAGGTTTGTCGAGTGCCCGGTATTTGACACTCGGCAAAGAAAACAGGTTTGCCGAGTGTCAAATCCGAGACACTCGGCAAACGCGCCATCACGTTACTTTTTTTCGCCGAGCGTCGGTTTCAGCTCTCGGCAAAGTATTTGCCGAGTGCCCGATAGAAAACACTCGGTAAAGAGACGTTTGCCGGCATTGTAGATGTCGTGTGCTGTTTGCCGAGTGTTACACTCGATAAAACCTTTACCGAGTGCCTGTGGCACATGGCGAAGCCACTGTTTTCAATAGTGTTTGCCAACTACCGGTATTAACATTTCTGCGGTATAGAATTGGTACAACTAAATTCATTTCAAAAGTATTCTCTTATAATCCTAATCGTGTTATTAATTAAGAGCAATGCATGGTAACTTGTAAGAGAAATTATCTATGGTCAAAAGTGTTAATTTTTTAGATTGCACTGAGATAAATCTAGTGACCAGGGCAATCTAGAAGTTCAACCATCACTATGTGTGGGATGGGCGACGGAGACGCCGAGAGGGAGCCCATGACCATACAGTGCACGGAGAAAAATAACATAAAGGAGAATCGGATTAGGGGTACGTGATATTTGAAGGCTGTGAGGATAGATACACTCGACCTGGACCACCGGTGAGCTGACGGGTGTGATAATTACTCTAGAAAATTGTGTAGATAGAACTAAATAAGATTCTTTTTCACGGTATTTTAAAAAATAATAACGGTCTAGTTTTCTAAGAAGCCAATCAATTTCAAATTTGACTAAATCTATACAAAACAATACCTACTAGTATTTATGATATCAAAATAAGTATCATTAAATATATTTTTTATAAACATACTCTCTTTATCCAAATTAACTCAACTTATAGAGTTATGCTAAGTCAAACTATATTTTTGAGTATGGTCAATTTAAGATAGTTTAACTCAGGAAGATTCTAGGAATTAATTTATTTCTAGATGGAAGTATTATTTGGAAACGTAAATGTTTATATTATTTTGCTATAAACTTAGCTAAACTTAAATTTGATTGTTTTCTTGAAAACGAGATGTGCAGTTTTTTTTAGACAGGAGGACTAAGTCACGTGGATGTTGTGTTGGTTCAATTAAGTCACGTGGCATGTTGTGTTGGTTCAATTATTATCTTTTTTTTTTTGCGCTTCACCCTCTTCGAATACAGGTAGTAGTATCTGAACTCACACACTAACTCACACTATCACACGCACGCAAACTCACACACACACCAACTTTAGTGTGCAAGCTAGACCTACACCTACATGAAGAGGCTGCACATTGCTGAGAGATATCCGAAGTCATCTTGGCTTCGTACATGATGAGCACATCACACTGACCATTGTGGCACATCCACACGTGAGGCTACAGATATACAGGACCTGCAAATTTATTAATGAGGAAAAACCCCATGAGGCACGCGAGTGTCGATCCCAGGGATCGAACTCACGTCCGGCCGCTGGCACACCTGGCGAGCAAGCCACGCTCGGTCCTCAATTATTATCTTTTATCCCTTTGCTTTGATGATGCGATGATATTATTTGAAATTCCATTTACAAACGGTATATGCATTTCATTACTAAAAATTATACAAATTTTAGCACGGTGCACATTTAGTCTTGTTATTTTGCAAACTACCAATATTAACATTTCTGCAGTATAGAATTGGTACAATTAAATTCATTTCAAAAGTATTTTCTTATAATCTTAATCGTGTTATCAGGCTTTGATGATGCTAAGTCAAATATTTTTCAACTTTAACCAAATATATATTAAAAAAGATTAATATTTATGGTAAATAATTAATATCATTAGATAAATCATTGAATCTATTTTCATCATAAACTTAATTAAAGATACTAATATTGCTAATATTTTATATAAATTAAGTCAAACTCAAAAAAAAAAGTTTGACCAGCACGTCCCGGTTAGCTTCCACTCAAAGCCATCAACAAAAATAGCTTATGGCTAGTACAATTTTCACAGCACCTTCACCCCTGCTTTCACTGTCGTGGCTTCTAAGTTTTCACGAAAATTAGCCACCTGTAGTTACGTATGTGCCGGTTTGTTTTTTTTTTTATCTCGGTTCTTTTTCCTCATCCGCATGAAGCATTCGCTCGCAGGCGCACGTAACAAGGTCACGGCGGCGATGCTCCTCTAGCCCGTCCTCTCCGATTTCAGGGAGCCCCACGCCTAGGCCACCGCGCCCCAGACTGGAGAGGCCTAGTCTGGGGAGCCCCGATCGTCACGCCTAGGCCGCCGTGCGCGGGTTCCTTCGCGCTTGACCTCCGGCGGTCGATGGCTTGAGTTGAGAAAGAAGGCCAGGCAATGGCAAGGTGGTACATGGCATCGTGGAAGGACTCAGTCTGCGCCCAAAGCTGGCATGCCTTCTGCTCCATCAGGTCCCCCAAGGTCCAACCCAGCCCTGACACTCTCTGCTCAAGGCAGCCGATGGCGACGATAGCCACCGCCCCCATTCACCCAACCCCACCCAGATGCTCTGCTCGCGGGCTCTGGTGAGAGGAAGAAGAAGGCTGATGGGCAGGGTCCGCTCGCAAGTGAGACAGGGAGGAACTTGAGTGGGGAGGATCGTGGATGACATGTAGGGTCCGCTTATAAGTGAAAGAGGCCGACAATATATATTTTTTAAAAAGTCATAACTGTTCAACCAAATGGTTTTCAGCTTTGTCACAGCCCACACCCCATAACAGCTTTTTTCCAGCCCACAGCTCAACTTTTTCAAAAACCATAGCTCTACCAAACGAGGCCTTAAATATGCATTAGTTTATTTCCCTTATTTTAGGACGATTGAATCCTAAATTGGTTTGTTAAGAGGAGGTAAATTCGCTATTGATCCCCATCTCCCACTCCTACTTCCAACGTCTTGTCTTTGTCTCTATTCATTCCACAAATAAAATATAGGTAAGATTTTATCAAAGCGGATGTGTTTAAATTGAAACAGCTAGCCCCCAAATGTCCAGAAGAAGTGGCAATTGAAGCCGCCATAAAAGGGCTCCACAGATGACCTTTTGCAGGACACCTTGCTAGAGAAGTCAACCATCGAAGACCTATAGCGCGGATTCGTGAAGTAGTGCAAATCCGATAACAACCTCAGAAAAAAGAGTCAAAGAGCAAAATCAATTTAGACAAGCCTCACAGTTCCAAGGCGACCAATATAAAACCCAGGATGACAAGCAGCAGAACCAGCCTCATTGAAGGCACAAGGCATAATTAGCAGGCCAAAGTTCAGCCTAAGGACTCCAAGACAGCAAAGAGAACCTAATCACCAATAAGACAACCAAGGGAAACCCTGGAACAAAGGCCGAGGTAACAAGTAGAGGCCTCGAAAGCAATTCTATTTCTTCCAAGGTCAAGAAAAAGGCCACTCCACCAGAGACTGCTCGGACGCTAAGAAAGAGAGAAACCAGTCACATCCAAGCCCCAAAGAGATCAATCACATGAGTCAAGTTTCTTGGCAACAACAACCATACTTTAGGTCTCAACTCCACCATTACGCACCCATCAACTCTTGCCTCCGCGTACAACCCTAACTTGCCAACATGGCGTGTGGATTAACCCTCCCAGACAAATCAAATAACCGTTCAGCGCCCCGAAGCCAGCCTAACCTATGTGACTCCTAACCCCCCTCCCCCCCTCCACACACACACACACACATAACATACCTAGAACAACCCAGGCAGGCAATACGAAGCCTTGCCGCCGCCGCCAACCACCACACCAAAACAAGAGTCATACATCGATAACAAAGTATCCCTACATATCACGTTACCCACCATCAGCATGCTCCTATCAATATCGGGAGGATCCGCAATGAAATTTTGATGCAAAAAACTGAAAAGAGACTACCCGCGGTAGGTAAACAATGTGTCAACGAGTGGATCAGCAATTCACACATCTATAAAAAAATGTAAGCGTTTTAATACATTAACCATAGAGGACAAATAAATAGTACATCAAATAAAAAAAATACATATGCAATTTGAGGGAGCCAAACAAATAGATAGTGGGTAGTAGGTTGTTCTCCACAGGAATTCTATACACAAGGTACGATAAATTCGTGACCACCGATAAATCATAACTCTAAAAAATAATCCTAAACATTAGAAAAGAATGGTGTGTACCACTAAATTCTTTGGAGCCACTAATACACCGTGCCTTTTCATATCTTCAAACCCAGATAGAGGTACAGAAGAAAACCACATCTAAACCAAACCTGTAATGAAGGTTCAGGTGACAGACAAACAATGTTCTTGAGTTCAGCACTCCAGTAAAGGAAATGTAAGATTGACCCACCATGAATAAACAAACAGCTCACCAGTTTCCCCAATTGAAAAATATCTCATGAAGACATCCAAAGGAATATCTGTCCTGCCTTCCCTGATATGCAAGCCAATAGAAGATGTAGGCAAGAAAGTGATGGAGCTCTTGTAACATGGTACCTCAGTACCTCACTTGTGTCCAGCTGGTAAATTTTCATCCAGGAGCAATTATTTCGAATAAGGGGAAAAAGTGCGAGTCTGTTGGATGAGTATGATGTCAAGTGTGAAAGTGAAATACACAAGCTGCAGTCATTAACTTAATGGATGATGAAAGAACCCCATCAATCCGCCAAAAGCAGATGAAGCCAACTCCTAGGAAAAGGAAAAAAAGAGTGGGGAGTGTTAGAATAAACTATTGTTTTTTTTTTGTATGAACACAATAAGGGAAGGTGGCGCCGAAAGGCCCCCCTGTTGTGATACTGTAGCCGCTGCAGGTGCAGGCGCCGCACGGCTCACCTGCGGCACTGTAGCCACATGCAAAGACCGGCGCAGAGTCAGCCCTGTATGTTATCTAGTTACTGTTACAGCATGTGCGTTGTACTAGGACTAGATGGATAGAGTTGTATAAATAGACTACCACGGCAACTCAGTAAAGAAAGTTCAGATTTGCCATCTCCCATACAGGGTTTCGGCCAACGCTGGTGTCTTGTACTGTGTGTATATGCTCTGCTCTCCTTCTTCAACCTCGAGCCATAGTGAGTGGGGACGGACAACACTTGTTCGTGGTCGGCTTAGTTAGTGGGTGCTCAGCAACACTAGCGAGTGCTCGGCAAGACTGGTGAATGGTTCACTCACCTGAGCCGGTGATCCTGTGGGCCGACAGGGAGAAAAAAAACACGCCAAAATCTTGAAGGCCTCTTCATTTCCTGATTTGGCATGTCAGTTCGATAATTTAAAATCAGCGACTATCTTGGAAAAATGGAGAAGAGTACTTTCAGAGTGTAATAATCTACCATGCTAAATCTACAATGATACAGTACGTACATCAACTTACATTTCAGATCTTTTTTCCCTAGTGTGTCTAACTACTTATATCAAACAGCGGACATTCTTAGTAACGATTAGGATTAGGATTGTCAATCATATCATATGAGAAGACGATCATATGACAAAATATCTTGCACAAAGAAAATGTAAGAGGCATTACCAAAACAATTAAAATCCAAGATCACATGTCTCTGCTGCCTAGGATATATGCATTAATCGACCATGTACTGCAATTTATAAAGAGTGGTGAGCATTCAAGAAAAAAGTGGTGAGTACATTAACGAAGACCAGTGTCTGACTGGTACAATAGTGTAACTATCCAAAATTACTGTCATGATCAAAGCTGTCATATCGAAGTGGGAGGGGCTTCAGGGGTAACTGCTGTTTTATAAATTTCCAGAGAAAAATGGATTTTTGCCAGTAGTGCCTAATCTCAAACACCGCATTGAGGATAGGAAACAGAGCTTGCTGGGAAAACACAATCGAAACCTGAACCACGTGACCTAGATGCCGTGATGGTGAACGGCGTGGGGAGAGATGACGAGGACGAAGAGGACTCTGGACCTCCGGATCGCGTGGCACCAGATCCGGCGCCGGCATGGTTCTCCTCGCCCTACACGGCGCGGCGCTTCAGGGAAGCCGAGGAAGGGAAACGGCAGGCGTGGAGGCCGGAGGAGGCACGAGCAGGACTAGGCCATGGCCTGTGGGAATGGGCTGCTTATACCTCGGGGCGTACAGGAACCCGGCCTAATGGGTTGGGCTCTCTATGGAAAGCATTGAATTGAACTGGATCGGGCGGTGCTATTTAGTAGACTTTGCCTCGATCATGTCGGTGTGTGGACTCGTGAGTATAGGGCCTTCATATAGGACAGCGTGCCTGGAGTAGGGTCGGTGCAGTGCTCCAGTCTTCGGCTTCGACCATCCCTTTCCTTTGCGCGGACGTGACATGGGCTATGGTTGATTGGCCTTGAGTCTGACACCACAGCGAGCATTGGCCGCCTCGTCGTCATTAATTGGCGTGTCAACAGCGTACATAGACGGTGAGATCAATAATGCATACGTACATACTGTATGATGCTGCGACACCACTCACTGAGACAGCGACGCTTTCAGGATATAAGAGCAGTATGTAATGCACAGCCGCACAGGGCAAGTTGCCCGGCCGGTGGGGGGTGGGTTCTGCAAGATCGGCTAATTTTGCTGAATTGCTGCAAGGAGAGAAGAGAGGAATTGATGACGGATTGATGGTTGCTGCGACACGCAGGGAGCCAAAAGCGTACACCCTCTGAAAGCTTCCTTCCGCCTCTGGGGCCAGCTTCATCTAGTTGATCGATACGTATCAATGGTGGTCACCGTCTCACCAAATGTGTGGTCAGCCAACGACGACCTACGCTGATCCCTTCTTGGCGGAGTACGCAGCTAGTTTGGCAGTTCAGAATTTGCTTTGGAGAGTAAACCTTTTATATGATGTTTATTAATTTCATAAGCGACCGCATTAAGTTTGGTTCTAATAATGGTATCCATTTTATGATACAAAATATATTGACATATTCGCCCTGTTCGCTTGTTGGTTTCAACCAGCCCAAACCAGCCAGCCAACAGTGTTTTCTTCTCATAATAAACCAGCACCAACCAGCACCAACCAGCCCAAAAACTAACCAGCGAACAGGCCGATTGTTTGAATGTTAGACCAATTATCTTGTTTCAAAATGTGACTTTAGACCGTCAAAGTGGCTTAGCTACATACGCTCCCGTAGCTGTTCATTTGTTCTCGGAGTATATATATTGAGTATTGACCATGAAAAAAAATAGCATGCATGACAACCAGGCGCGCTACGAGGATAGAGAATGCGCGTGAAAGCTGAGCGTTTTTCTCTCTCTTTTGTTGAGGAAGTGAAAGGTGAGCGTTGGTGGACCGCACTACTAGTGTGTTTCTTTTTGTCTTTTTTCCATGCACATGAGTAAGGGCTGGCAGTAGGCCTGTTCACAGGCTGGGGCCTCGTTTAGATGCTGAAAAAATTTTAACCTGATAAATAGTACCACTTTCGTCTTATTTGATAAATATTGTCCAATCGTGGACCAACTAGGCTCAAAAGATTCATCTCGTGATTTCCAACTAAACTGTGTAATTAGTTATTTTTTTTACCTACATTTAATACTCCATGCAAGCGGCTAAAAATTGATGTGATGGAGAGAGAGTGAAAAAACTTGGAATTTTGGTGGCATCTAAACAAGCCCTGGGTGCAAATCAGCTAAGCCGTGATGAATAATCCAACCCACACCAAAACAGCCAATCGGGTTTCTTACTCCTACCTAGCTATAAGTAGTTTAATTTTATAAATGTTCCTTCCATTGTTACAATTGTACGAACTTGTTTCCAATTTCCTCCTAGTTTCATCTAATATAATATAAGGGTTATAAAGTGATTGATCAAGTGACACTAGTACAAGTCATATGAGAAACTAGTAGTGCTTTACTGTTTACCATCAAGATCCTATATATAGTCATGCCATGGTTTGATGACTATTGACACCAAACTTCAAAATCCTACGTCGTCGATCGGCCACTGGTTGAAGCATGGACTATAGTTAACTTAATTGCAATAATCTATATATGAAACATACAGCTACTTGTATATATGACATTGTAAAGGACATGCATCATTATGAGTTTATGACGCCATTGTGCAACAGGTGACGTTGTCAACACCGTACTTTAATATATGGCCATGTTTAGTTCCCTCATTTTTCAGAATTTGGTACTATGCAAAAAGAAGATTTCCCGTCACATCAAACTTACGGTACATGTATGGAGTACTAAATGTTGACGAAATCAACAACTAATTGCACAGTTTGGTTGTACTTTGAGAGACGAACGTTTTGAACCTAATTAGTCAACGATTGGACAATAATTACCAAATACAAACAAAACGCTACAGTGTTGCTACAGTATCGCTGAATTCCGGCGGGCCACCAAACGTGGCCTATATCTGATTCTTGACGCGTGCGATAGGGACATCATATCTAATGATCGGAGTGACATTATCTAATATCGTTGTCAGACCATGAGGCGTGTGTCTAGTTCTCACCCTAAATTTCAAAAAAGTGCTATAGTAGCTATCACATTAAATCTTACGATACATACATGGAGCATTAAATATAGACAAAAAAAACTAATTGCACAGTTTGGTTGGAAATTACGAGATGAACGTTTTGAGCCTATTTAGTCCATGATTAAACATTATTTACCAAATAAAAACGAAAATACTACAATAGTCAAATTTCTAACTTTCAGCCAACTAAACACGTATAAAGTCATGTGGTCCAAGAATATTGAAGCTAGCCGGCCGACTGCTACGTCGTATCAGAAGTCTCAATCAGGGAATAATACAATATTCCATGTAGTTAGGTTAGAAAAAGACTATCGGTTGATCACGTATACGTATTACTCCATCGCATAGAAAGAGTCGCTATAGACTCGTGTTAGTTTAACTAGATTTGCAGAAAATATTAGCAATATATTTTTATATATATTTGGTTAATTAAATTAAAAATATCACTACTACAGAAACGTTTTTAGGGGCGGCTCGTAATCCTTTGTAGGGGCGGTTTGGTCAGCCACCCCTACCAAACCGTCTCTACAAATCATGCATTTGTAGAGGCGGTTCTTAGGTCGTCCCTACGAATCGATTTGTAGGGACGGCTGTAGTATCAGCCGTCCTTATAATACCTGTTTGTAGGGGCGGTTCATTCTAGAACCGCCCATATAATACGTTTTTTCATAAAAAAATTCAAATTTATAATTCAAATTCGATCAGAACACTGTTTGTTTCTACGTATTCCATCCAGCGTTCGCGTTCACTACACCACAGCCCTAGACTAGGGACATACCGTCGGTCGGTATAGGTCGATATAGCGACGCTCTGTCGGTCGGTATAGATCTATGCCGACACTTACTTGCAGCCGCTGAAAGTGGCGTCGGTATAGCCTACGCCGACCGACACGTTTTTAGCGACCGACAGTCTAACGCCTTAGGGGCTACATATACCGACACATAGTTTGAAGCTATAAATACTTTTAGCAACTAACAATCCAACGCGAATCATTCACATAGAGATAATATATATGTTGCTAATCAGCTATCTAACGCTAGGCTTACATTAACCATATAACATCATTTATTTATATTTTAACCATACAATCAACATTAACCATGTCAGACATTAAGACACACACACATGAAACACATAAATTGGAACAAAGCTCACAATTGACAAAACATATCATCATTGTCATTGAAACCATCAACATTTGTACTTGTACATTTTTTCACACGAAATACAAAGGCAATAACCAAGCTAGCTCACTGAACTACCTACTCAATTAAGATGTCAGCCTATATAGCTCACAACTCATATGTTTTGCTCACGCAACAGAATCTTTTGTCACTAGGAAGTCATGAACAAAAATAGCCACCATGAGCACCTTGATTGATGAGTACAGGCCCGATCTTCCGAGAGGTAGCCGGTAAGTTCGATTTTGTGGAGATCTCAACGTTGACGATCCGGCTTCAAATCAGATGCGATTCGAACCCTGCAACCGTTACACCACTGCTCCGTTGGTTATCAACCAAGCACAACTTGATTGACCTCGCCAAGAAGGCTTTTCCTGCAAGCGAATCGAAGAGCACAAGCAAGAAGGTAAAACACGCAATCTGAAATTGCAAATATGAATGACGCGAATATCAATAGAGGATTCAAGAACTCGGTTCCAAAGGACTAATCGACACAGTGGAGGAGATCAAGAACGGGGGGCCTGGATCACTGTAAAAGGATTTGTCACCACAGTTACAATGAACGATTCAGTTTCTCGATGGAAAACTAAACTCTAAACAAAACCCAATTGTGTAGCAGCGGCGGCGGCTGTGTTTATAGTCTAAGACTCAACCTAGGGTTGGGGACGGCCAGGGGTTGGGCGCCCACAACTTGGGCTTAAGGCCCGACACGATACATGGCCAAGTTGGCCTAAATAGGTGACGCAGCACCTTGCCGTGGTCACACAAAATGATCCATGGATCTTCTAGAGCTGTGACTAGATCCAAAACGACGGCGTCGTCGTCCCCTTTCCAACGCATCCAAGAATGGCCCGTTTCGATGTCGTATGAGAAAGTTATGACCGAAACAGTGACGACGTGTCTGCTGAATCGAGGGTGATGTGGCAGCTGAGTTGGGAACGAATTGCAACTTAGAGAAGACCATGGCGTCGGTGTGTCCAGCGTGGCGATGTCCTCATCATCCTCCCCTTCTCGAATTGGAGTCGTCCTCGACTCCATCTTGGCGATGTCCTCATCATCCCCTCCTTCTAGAATTGGAGTCGTCCTCGACTCCATCCCATCATCAACGAACTCCTGCAAAAGGTTAGTGATAATAGGCAATGCACCAGACATAAAAGGTTGACAAAACATAGTATAACATGGTGCATCAAGATTATCACATAACTCAGTGTTAGCAGAAGTTGTAGCAAGAAAAGCACCTCCTTTTAACTTAATCCCATTATGTTTAGCAATGTCTGTTGGAGGTTTATTTTTGATCTCATTAGCATGTTTAATAATATCCGTAGGAGACAAAGGCAGCAATGTAATTTTCTTGTCCTTATGTATGATAGTGTATGTATTAGTTCTACCATAGTGTAAAGTATCATTATCAAATTCCTATGGGCGACCTAACAAAATGGAGCAAGCTTGCATAGGGACAACATCAAAATCAGCAGTATCATGATAAGAGCCTGTGAAAAAGCTAATGCGTGCTGATTTAGTTACCTTAGTCTTACCACTATTATTGAACCATTGAAGTTTATATGGATATGAATGTTGTCGTGTGGTCAAGCCAAGCTTGTCAACCAAATCTGAACTCACCAAGTTATTGCAACTCCCGCTATCAATGATAGTGAGAACACGACAACCCTGCACAATGAGATACATGTGGAACAAATTATGGCGTTGGATCTTCATCTCTTCTTCATGTCCCACATGTGTACTCAACACACGCTGCACAAGAAGGCTAGGGTAGTCCACGGCAGCAGCCACGGAGTCAATGGTGATGGCCTCCTTGTCTTGATCGCCCTCGGTGGGATCTGCATCAATGTTAGCAGCAAGGGCTAAATCATCTTCAACATCACTAGCACTTACATATCCATCCTCGGTAGCAATGAAAGCACGACGACTAGGGCATTCCTTCATGACATGTCCCATGCCTTTGCATCGGTGGCAAATGATTTTAGAGCTAGACGAGGAGGAGCTAGTAGAAGCACCCGGAGTGCCACCTTTCTTCAGCTGTGGAAACTACACATTAGACAATTTACTTACCCCGGAAGAAAATGGAGGTGTAGATGGCTGTGGTGCAATAGGAAGCTTGGGCGTCTCCGGCTCGGAACGCTGCTGCTGAAAATTCCTCCCATTGTTAGACCTAAAAGGCTGGTGTTGTTTGCGTCCCTGTACTTCTCGTTCTGCCTTAATAGCAAGATGATACAATTGGGAAAAATTGCGCCATTCTTTGTAATCAAGTATGTTCTGTATATCATGGTTTAAACCACCAAAAAATGTAGCACTAGCATCATGATCATCTTCATTTATACCACAACGTGCTAAACCAATAAGCAATTCTTGATAGTATGCTTCCACTCCTTTATCACCTTGTTTTAAAGTTTGTAGTTTCAAACGTAAATCACGTTGGTAATAAGGAGGAACAAAACGAGATGTCATACGTTGCTTTAAAACATTCTAAGTTTGTGGCACAGCAGCAGCATTATTGGCATTGCAAAGATCACTCCACCAGAATAAAGCAAAATTAGTAAACTCACTAGTAGCAAGTCTAACTCTATGCTCAGCAGGAATATTATGAGAATCAAATTTTTGTTGAATAGCAAGCTCCCAATCTAAATATGCCTCTGGATCAACATTACCAGCAAAAGGAGGTAGACTAAATTTAATTTTAGCAAAAGGATCATTATTACCATGATTATTACCTGCCATACCATGACGATTGAAGTTGAGGCGGCGACGGGCACCACTGTCAGCATACGCATCTTCATCACCAAAAGCATCCGCATCTCCATCATCAGCACGATAAGGTGGAGGACGTTGCTCAAGCTGTTCAATGCGGGTGACCAGATTGTTCACGTTGCGCGTCAGCTCGGTCATAAGATTGCGTTGTTCAGTCATGAACGTTGCAAGCTCGCCCTTGGACACGCACTCATTGAAGTCCGTCGGAGTTCCTGCCATGGTTAGAAGATAGAAAAAGACAACACCAAAGTATTATCCCTATCAACTAAAAGGAAACAAGTGGTGGTGATGGTGGTGAAAGTGGAATGCAAAATCACAAGCGGCTTACCACCGTCTTGCCTGTATTCTTACCAACGCCAAACAGGAGCAAAACCAAAGTGGCGAAGCAATCTATTGTTGAGCGTGGGTAACAGTTGCAAGATGAACCTGTGCTGACAGAAGAATATGTGCAGCTATGGGTAGGCACACAATATGACAGCAAGGATTAGCAATTAACGAGTGCAGAGTAACGATTGTTCAATCCGGATCTAAAGTACAAATCACAGGTGCTGGCTAAGACGTGTCAAGACGTAGCGCAACAAGGTGAAAACAAAGGATGATCGAAAGAACTCATAGAACAAGCAAATAGCCCGAATTTCTCCTTTTTCCTGAATTTTTTCCCGGATTTTTCCAAAAGGCACTAGTAGGAAACAAATTTTTTTTCTTACTATTTTTTTTATACTTTTCTCTGAACAAGGATCACAAAAGATGCCACCACAAAAATTGGCACCTACAACTGAGGTGGGATGTGGTCTACAGAAATTCAGCACGTTCTCTGAAAAGCGTGCAAAAACTTTGACAATTTTTTTTCTATATTTTCCCGAATTTTTTTGGCAATTCTGAGGAAACCAAACAGGGCGTAGCCGAGTTTGGGTCGGCTCCAAATGGTGTCAAGAAGCTGCTGAAAACATTTTAGATTTTTCTGATAAACGAGCGAAAAGTTATGCCTGTTTTACCGAAGGTATCTCAAGGTATGTTTTCCGGAAGGCACAACACGGCGGCGGCAGTTAGGGCAAAGCGTCCCTAAACTCGAACACCGATCACAGGATCATCACTGTGACTAATAGCAGTAGGTATTCGCCTGATGATGTAAGGAGGGCTGCGATGCAGGTAAAATAAGAGCGGCTGGCAACCTATCTAGGGTTTGCGCGGCGGCGAGAAGTTACACAAGGCGGCTAGCGGGGCAAGTCGAGTAATGTGGTGGCTTCGACTTGTTGTTTGGGAACGGTGGATGGGATAGCGGCGGAAAACAAAAATCACAGCATCGGGCGATTGAACTACGACCATGAACACAATCCTAAACCAGCAACAAGACTCGACCATGGACACAAACTCAACAACACGAATCTGAAACGAAATTGCAAAGGCACAAAGGGCGATAGGATAGCGGAAATTGAAATATTTTTGGGCTTTTTGTGGACTCTAGGTAATGAACAAATATGAATCTGAGGCAAACGAGATTATACCTCGCGGTAAACCTAAAATATCTGATACCAATTGATGAGTACAGGCCCGATCTTCCGAGAGGTAGCCGGTAAGTTCGATTTTGTGGAGATCTCGACGTTGACGATCCGACTTCAAATCAGATGCAATTCGAACCCTACAACCGTTACACCACTGCTCCATTGGTTATCAACCAAGCACAACTTGATTGACCTCGCCAAGAAGGCTTTTCCTGTAAGCGAATCGAAGAGCACAAGCAAGAAGGTAAAACACGCAATCTGAAATTGCAAATATGAATGACGCGAATATCAATAGAGGATTCAAGAACTCGGTTCTAAAGGACTAATTGACACAGTGGAGGAGATCAAGAACGGGGGCCCTAGATCACTGTAAAAGGATTTGTCACCACAATTACAATGAACGATTCAGTTTCTCAATGGAAAACTAAACTCTAAACAAAACCCAATTGTGTAGCAGTGGCGGCGGCTGTGTTTATAGTCTAAGACTCGACCTAGGGTTAGGGACGGCTAGGGGTTGGGCGCCCACAACTTGGGCTTAAGGCCCGACACGATACATGGCCAAGTTGGCCCAAATAGGTGACGCAGCACCTTGCCGTGGTCACATAGAATGATCCACGGACCTTCTGGAGCTGGGACCAGATCCAAAACGACGGCGTCGTCGTCCCCTTTCCAACGCATCCAAGAACGGCCCATTTCGATGTCGTATGAGAAAGTTATGACCGAAACAGTGACGACGTGTCTGCTGAATCCGAGGGTGACATGGTAGCTGAGTTGGGAACGAATTGCAACTTGGGGAAGACCATGGCGTCGGTGTGTCCAACGTGGCGATATCCTCATCATCCTCCCCTTCTCGAATTGGAGTCGTCCTCGACTCCATCTTGGCGATGTCCTCATCATTGATCCTCTTGCTGCAATTTAGAGATAGCCTCATCAAACACTTGCAAAGAGCCAAAGAATACTTGATCAGGAATAAAACTCACATGTGCAAAGGTGTTGTCTATGAAAAAAAATGCAAGGTTCTTTTGGCCAGGTTTTTAAGCTTCTATAGAACAACTGTTATCTATTTGAAGATTGTCAACTTATTTGAAAGAAAGACAGGAGCATATTGAGAGCCTAGATACTCTAGTACACTATCAAGTATGCACACTTGTTACTTAATTATAGGCAGCTTCACCTATATGTGTAACATAACTCACCTCTACTATTAGTTGAGAGAGAGACTCCACTTGTGGTTGCATTCATAGGATATGAAAAACTCCATAGCAATATATGAAAAACTCCCTCTAAGCTTTATGAAATTTTATATCACTAGTAACGCAGACTAAACTAGTCAAGCAGCAACACAATCAGAAACAATTATTGTAGATACTTAATGATGAACTCTATTTTTAGCCCTACACCGAAAGATGAACTGTCCTAGCAATACTTACACTACTATGTTTCGACCGAGCTCGTACCAATGATTATTGGAATAGTGAATGTAATAGTGAAAGTTGTCTTAAATGGATATTGTCATTTAGAATAAGGGGAACCACCAAAATCACTCAAAGTTACTTCTACTATACTTCATTAACTTTATGTCATCTATGGTGCAGTGAGAGGCATCCATACGAAGAGACCTTCAGGTCCACTAAAGCTAGTGACACCGACAAATAAAATACCCACCTGGAATTGGAAAGTAAGATGGTCCAGCTTTATACTGCTTTCGTGTTTGTTGGCTGCAAAAAAACTAAATTGCCAAACTGAAACTCTTATGCATAACATGACCAGAAAAAATGTGTCTGATATAGCATGCGCACAATAAGCAGGGGTAGGGAAGTGACCTGCATAGCAGAAGTTGATTAGAACAATGGGTCCTCCCAAATTGCTATATTGCACGATATGCACTCCAAGGGAGTTCAAGAGTTATGTGTACTCTTCTTCTCTGCTAAATTAATGCAGGCAGTTTGAGTATTATTTTGTTAAATTGGCTTCTGGCAAATTGCCACATATGGCTAAAATGGAGCAACATAAGACCTGGTTTTTTGCCCTTCTATCAACATGGAGAGAAATACCAGCTAACCTTGCATCAGATATAATTAAAAATAGTTTTTTGCCATCCATAAAATGCTGCTTTCTATGCTGATAGTCTAATTATTTTAGCGACATTGTCAAGTTCCCCATAGCTACAAGGTTCTTTTTACCCATTAAATTTACATGTAGACAGACAAAAGGAGAAAAGCAAGGATCTGTCTTGCACCTAATGGGATTAGTAAATGAGATAGTCAAAGTGAACAGCGTTATCAGTGTCCTATTTGTTTACATCTAACAGAGCATCATGACTTTGCGAAATTCGAAGAAATTTGTCATGTCAAAGAACAACTTAATAAGAATAACTGTCCTAGACTCCTAGTTGTCCCTGAAATTCAGTTCAATTCAATTCAGTCTCAGTCGTACTGACAAGCAGGCAAGCAAGCAAGAAAAAGAACACATGCATATTAACTTTAACAAGAATAAACATTGCAAAATAGGGTGATCAGTTTGGAGGGGGAGGGGGCCCTGTCTTATAAGTAAACTTTCCATATTTCTCATGAGCTACACTCGGTTTTCAATTAAGCTATAGATTCTCTTGAACTATCCACGGGAAGCAAAAAAATAGGAAAAATAATCTTAAGCCACAGTAGCTGAATGTGGAGTAAATGAAGATCAAACTAAACCACAGTCCATACTGATGATCAAACTAAAGCCACAGCCCACACTGAGTAAATTTAAAGGCAACTGCTATACTTCCTACAATAAATCTGGATGACACATTGAAGCTCTGCATGAACTATGTATTCATTTTTGCCATATGCCAAATCGACTAAGCAACATCTGGGATGCAAAGAGCACACTTAGTTTCTATGCCACGTGTACTTGTTGATTTGGCCCAGCTAAGCAAATAAGCAACAACAAATGTGTCCACTATAATAAATAGAAGGCACAGTTAGTAGCAGAAATAGAGATCCATATCACTACATGGAGAATCTTTATCAGGAATCAGAAAAGACAAGCAGCAACAATGGTAGCGAAGTGGTAGAGAGCACTTTACCTAATACTCATGAGTCTAATCCACGAGCTGGTTCCTAGTGCTTGCTGAGGCCTGATGAGGCACCTATAGATGCTGCGGCTTTTCTTAGGGTAGAGGTCCAAGGAGCACCTTCTTCTTGTACGCTTTAGGCAACCACAAATACAACATGCACAGATCCATGATTTAGTTTGTAAGGAGGTGACGTAGTCAACAGCAGCAAACACAGTGTAGAGGGACACCGTGGCTCCCTTACTTTGGATCTGGCCGTGCGGAGGGAGATAGGGGGAGAGCTGGCTGTGGTGCCAGTGTAGAAGAATGGAGGACCCCGGAGGGGGTGGGATGGGGGTGCGGGTGCAGAGCAACTTGGAGGGGTTGGGGGCACCATACGTGGTGGTGGGGGAGGGGGACCTAAGGTCACTGACGGGGGCGGAGGGAGGGGCGAGCTGAGTTCACTGGCTATGCTGACCTGGAGACGGCGTCGAGCTGAGGTCGTCGGCGCGGAGCGGCCAGACTAAGGTCGCCGTCGATAGGGGCTACCTGAGGTCGCCGGCCCGCTGACTGAGCATGTGAAGGAGGCTAGGGGGCCACCGGTGAGGGCGGCCGGTCAACGGCGGCGAGCAGTTCTCAGGGGGCGGCTCCGTGTGCAGGATCGGTGGTGGCCGCAGTTTTTTTTCCTCGATTGGAGCCAGCGGCGGCGGGGTGCTGCGCTAGGGTTTGGGGAAAGGGACCGTGGGTTACTGGGGTGAGCGCCCAGGGGAGACGGGAAATGGGCTGATGTGGTGTTGCACCTTAGCGGGCTGGAATGGTGGGCTCCAATTTTTTTTCTGACAGGTGTGTCCACGTTAAAAAGTTAGGCGGGATCTATGGCGATGAGCGGTGGGTCGTTAAAAGTACGATATAACGACCGACCATTCAACGTTGTAGTGAAATAGAATTAACGACCGACAGTCTGTAGCCAAAATGAGATATAGCGACCGACAGTCCATTAGTAATCTTTAACGTGTAACCTTCCGACGTTAAATTAGTGGTTGCCGAACGCTATGCGACCAACGTTCTGAACCACGTTCGCGTTGCCGAACGCCCCGCGACCAGCGTTCCGAACCCCTTAGACTACAAGCACAAGAGTATTATATAAACTACAATTACAAGTCCAATTCACAAGAATATATATAATCCATCATTAAATAGACATAATTCACACGGTAAAACCAATGTCAAATTCCATACACATTGTTATCAACGTCCTAGAGCTAGCCTTTTGGTCTCACGAAGGTGTTGGTACTGAGGATTACTACCTAAGTCAGACTCTCGGTCATGGTAGGTGCCTTTGACGTGTACAATCTGGTCCAATATGAAGTTGCAAAGGTCTCCAATGAGCTCTAAGAGTTGGTCATCCTTGTATGGGTCTCTTTTCATTTCTCTCTTTTCTTTCCACTACAAGAGAACAAGTTTCGGTTTAGTATTTATACCATGTATGAAGTTTTTATACTACAGGTGAAGAGGTTTAAACTTACCCTTAAGGGGTGTCTCCTGTAGGCACCGGTGTTACTCATCATAGAACATATATAGTATCCACAATGTACACTCCTAAGCTTTTGCTTGGGGTACTGTGTGTTTTGCATATAAAAATGTTAAGTAATGCTTTTGACAGCCATGTAATGGAGTACTAAAGAAGTAAGTTACACTTACCGCACATAGTGTTTTTATAGCCAGCTTTTCCTTCCTTGCTAGATCATGCCTTCCGTGATGGTTAGTGACATAGAACCTAAATGCCATGTTCGAATTATTTTAGCAAATACAACTTGTTAGTATCCAAAAGTAAACGTTACAAGTATGTATACAAACATATAAGGTAATGAGGATTGTCGATATGTATACGTCTTGAGAATTGATATGAAGTCTTTGTATGTCACTGGGTCCCTATCTATTGAATCAAAGACCCATGCCATGCTACTCCCGACATCGACGACTATACAAATCTAGTGGTTGCTGCATGGATTTAATCATAGAACTAGATAAGCTCTTTTGCATCGAATAAAATATATCGAACAAAGCTTTAAGTATAGAGTTGAACTTACTCAAAGTTGTATGGTAGCCATATAGTAGAGTGCTGTTGGAGAATTTTGAAAGCTAGGGCAATGTATGTCGCAACCTTAAGGGACTCTTCCCTTAGTTTCACCGTATGGATGTGCTCTTTCTCCCGAAGAGTCTTTGCAGCAGCTAGCTCTTTGGCATCTAGTTTCCACTGTTTAGGGTAATTAAAATTTGTTTGGGCTATAGCTTGAGGGTCTATATACCCGGCTTTCACACTTGGCATTTGTTTGACAATGTGCACTTGCATTCTACAAATCACGGCGTGGGTTAGTTACAACAAAATTCAAAGATTACATTCATATCATATCGAGAGGACAAGGACTTATAGGCACCACGTGCGAATTAGATTCATCTCCATTTCTCCTAGGTGAAAGCATGTCTGCATGTCATTGAAATCAAAGACAATTTTCCCAGCTGGGCTTCCAAATGTGCCAGTGGGGAAGCATGATTGTATGAGGTCCATGCTCGTTGGGAGAACACGCAAGTACCAATCATGGAACCTTCTCATTCCAAGTGGTAGGCACTGGATGTGCCAGTTTGGTAGGAAGGGCTTGCCTCTTTTATATGTTTTCGGGCAATCCTTTGACCATCTGATGGCATCAACATTTGGATACTGCTTTGCACTTTGGTGGAGTTTGCTAGTGACGGTATCCTCAGAACCCTATGATGGGACTTTTTTAACTTGGTTCTCAGGCTTAAACTGGTAATGGAAATACCACTTGGATACCGACGAGACGTCTTTCATCGGAACAAAAACTGGCCTTATGGTGATTGGATGCTTCTTTTGAAGTTCCCATTTAGGCACATCCTCATCTTGTTGTGCATCACCTTCTTTAGGAGGTACTCGTTGTTCATGTATCGGCTGTGCTTGTCGAGAAGACTATGGCATCTCATCATGCACTTGCTCGGTACGAGCTGGAGAAGGTTGTGGCATCTCATCAGGCACATGCTCGCTAGGAGGTGGGGAAGAATGTGGCATCTTAGGAATATGGTGGTCATGAGACGGTGAAAATATCTCTCCGACCTCAACAACTCGCTTCAAATTTGGGAGAGGGGGTGCGGCGAAGAAGCAGTCAATATAATGTCCCATTTGTGCCAGAGGATGAACTGCCACATAATGTCTCCGAGTAACACCAGCCCTTCAGGAGTTGCATAGTCTATCCTCCACTGTATGAACTCGGGCTTCATGGTATGCACATCGACCCTAGTGTAGTCCGGTGGTATCTTATTATTGTGGTGTAAGCCACTGGGAGGATGTGCCACACCCGTTGCCACCTCCATCACAGTGTTCTGTCGGCCACTGAAAAACACCAAGGTGCAACTAGTTGGTTCCCGTATGCGATCGACGGGGTTGTGGCTGTAGTGGAACATTGGCTGCTAGGAACTTTCAGAGGGCTGCCAACTAATGCCAGTTCTCCTAGTAGCATCATTAATATCCGTGGCTCCATAGACAGTCCTTGCTCCTCCAACGCCTTCACAACTAGAGCCTTCACTTGGAGCTCAAGATTAGTCTCCCGGTCTCTATCATATTTCTTGTACATGTGCCTGTCCTATTTGAATCCTTGTTTCTAGGTCGTCCTTTTCCCTAGCCCCCTGGTGCGGCCTATGTGCACTTTGTTTCCCAAGCCAAGGCTAAGCTCGTCTCTCTCTTTGGAAGGATTGAATGAGCCCTTCTCCTTATCTTTAGCATATTTCAGTATCCTTGATACTGCCTCTTAGGTCTTTGGCTTATCAAACTTAAGATTACCACCGGATGATTCTGTACTCCTCGTATATATCCAATTTTTTGAGCGTACCTTCAAATTCGTCACATTGATATTTCCAGCAGCTGCGACCTCTTCGTCCATCTTCCTAAACTAATCTTCCTTGACATAGTAGCCACCGGGGCCTAGATGATGGTGGTGTTTGTTCCTCTTCGCCAGCTCGGTGTTATGGGCACTGAGATCCAATGCCTCTGGTGAAGTCTTTTGTGCCATGAGCTCCTCCCATTAACTAGGAGTAATTTTGCCAAACTTGTTGAAGGGAGTTAACCCCTTTTGGATATACTTCTTGTTGAGCTCCGTCCTCCAACGTCGGAATGACTCTCCCATCATCCTAAAAGCATTTTTACCAGTTTGTGCTTACCCTCCAGAAATCTAAAATTGAGCTTCAGTTGCCTATCCCATAGTTCATTCTTTTTGTTCTCTGGTACCTCTTTCTAGTTAGGGATTGCTAGGTTCAATTTATCTCTTATTAGGGCCCCGATCACATTACTAATTCCTTTGGCTCAAGGATCTCCCCTGCTGGCCTGACCTCCGTTATCACATAGCATGCCTTATCTAAATATAGATTTGCTTTTCTATCCCCTCGTTTCCTCTTAGGCTTGGTAGTCATGGTGGTGTCTTGAGGTTGTGGAGTAGAGGCATCATGATCTGTCTCTTTGGCTGTTGCCTCTGCTCTCCTTTCCTCTACTCCATCTTGTCCAGCAAGATGTCGCGGACGTCGATGTTGTCTTTTCCGAGTTTTAGGAGGGACCTATATATATGATAGGTCAAAGTGTTAGCAGAGGTAACACAGCCAAAGCTTTAGCAAAATTTACAAGCTAAGGCTTGTTCCCTACCTCCTTGTTCGGGTTAAAATCCTTGTCCAAATCTTCCTCCATTGGCCTCATTTTGGCTTCACGTGGGAAAGGATCCTCGGGACTTACATATCTCTCTTTTGAGTCCTCCTCATCATCATCATCAACTTCTTTGCCTTCAACAGCCTCTCCTGCTCTTCCTTCTGCTCCCCCTTTCTCCTCGTCACACTGCTCCTGAGTAAGCATCACTTCTAGATCTTTTTCTATCTCGTTATCGAACTGCTCCTGAGTAAGCTGGTCCTCTAGTGCTTGCTCCTCATAGGCTGGCTGCTCATCATGCTTGGGGCATCGGGCTACACTATCTGGTGTCCGCGATATTATTTCACGCTTTATTCTAATAGATACAAGAAAATGTGCTTTTAGGTACGCGAGAAGGTATAAGAAATCAAAAAGATCTATAAACCAAAGTAGTCCTATAAAACAACAATATATCAAAAAAATGAGTAGTAGCAGTAGTAGAGGCCTCAAAAACATGTCAATCATCATCTGATCTTGAACTTGGAGCATCAAGGCATTATAACAGAGAAGAAAGAAGAAGGTAATGTAGGGGTAGTTGCTAATGATGCCAAGTTCCTCACAAGTTCTTGATCATCTGCTCATATTCCATATAATGTATGGACTTAGACAATTTCATCATCGGCAAAGTAAAGGAGAGGAGAGGGGAGGGGAGATTTGGTAAAAAAAAGCAATAGCTACTTAACAAACATAGAGAGGAAAAGGTATAAAAAAGCAGTTGCTGCTTCCCAAACATAGAGGATAGGAGTTGACTGCTGCCACATGGTTGGAAGACCCCTATAGATCAAAATCTAGTAACTTAGATGTGGTAAATAATGGATTAGAGTAGAGGAGGAGTAATAGTAGAGGAGTAGAGTAGAGGAGGAGTAGAGAAGTGTAGCAGCCAATAGTTAAGAGCAACAGCCACTTAGATACAACAGTAGTCGTAGATAGAGTAGTAGAAGTGAGCAACTTAGTAGTATAGGGAAGTGAGTAGAGTAGCAGCCAACAGCTAGGGAAGAGAGTAGAGTAGCAGCCAGCTAGTAGTAGGAGGAGTAGCTAGCAGTAGCAAGTAGAGTAGTAGAGTAGAGAGTAGTTGAGTAGTAGTATAACAGTAGTATAGCAGGAGTAGTACACGAGCAGAGCCACTTAGTAGTGCAGTTGAGAGTAGTAGAGGAGTAGTAGGATAGTAGTATAACAAAACTTAACACATGCTGCTGCACTACCCAAAAGAAAACAAATACAACAATATTGAGAAACTGAAACTCTAACAGTTAACTACTATAAAGTAACAATATACCAGCTTCCTGTATAATAAAATACCCTAGTGCACATGCATTTAGCTACAAATTTCTAATGTAAGGGGCCACAGATAACAAGGCATTTCAGCTTCCTGTATAATAAAATACCCTAGTGCACATGCATTTAGCTACAAATAACCTTATGCTGCATAATTTGTACGAGATCAAAGTACCACTAATCCAAAAAAGGAAGTTGCAGTTAGATTGAAAACATGGGGGGACAAGCAGGCATATTCTTAAAGGTTATATTGACGTATCAAAACTCAATGACATAAGACTAGTAAGGAAATCTGAGAGCACTGAAACATACTTCCTCTGACCCACTAATAATATGTACAACTCCAAATCTAGAAAGTACGAAAATCACAGAAAGTACTATCATGCAGATACTAGACCATAAGAATGAACGATCCTCCATTAGAGACACCAGAATTCAGACCACAAGCATAACCAAAGCACATAAGCAAAGGTCTGGCTGCAAAATCCATGAACTAGCAGATAGCAAGATGTTCAGTGAATGGGATGCAAAGGTGGTAGCCACCTAATTGTCCCCAATTGGTACATAAACAAGATTCGATAGTACACGGAAGCACCATCCACGCGTGGCCACACCTAATGGAAAACACCACCAAAACCTGACTCAATACTTCTAGATTCTAGGAACCGTGATGTTTAGCAGAATAGGAAGCAACGATATATAACCAATCACATGCAATGGCACACACAAACCATGTTAACACTTAACAGTCAACACTAAGTTTTACTAAATCCACTGCACATTAATCCCATTTATTTATACTTGGAATTTGCTTTTAAGTAAATAAATAAACTATCACAAACCCAACAAGGCTGATTAACACAAAAGCCAAATTAACACAAGGTGGATCCGAATTACCTATTAGGTGTAGGGGAAGTTGTGGAGGAGCGCAGACGTCGGTGGAGGTGCGCGGACGCCGGAGAGCATGGGCAGTCGGGTCGCCCGCCGTTGGAGGTGTGGATGCTAGGGAAGGAGTGTGGACACTGGAGAGCTTGGGCACCATGGCCGCTCGCCGTGGGAGGGAGCACGGACGCCGATGCACCTGGGCCACGGGAGGGCAGGGAGTAAGCCCACGACACCTCAAGGTCGGAAACAAGGTGGCGGCGGACCGGGTCGTGGATGTGGACGGCATGGAGATGGGGTGGAGGTGGCGGCCGAGGGCTCTAAAACCCTAGCGCCGCTGTCCAGGGGCTCTAAAACCCTAGCCACCGTGGAGATGGGGTGCATGGGTGCGGAGAGGGGGTGCTGGCATCGAGAGAGAGGTCCAGGGGTGCGGAGAGGGGGCGTGGGCATCGGGAGAGGTCCGAGAGGCGGCAGTGGCGGGGAAGAAGAGAGCGCCGTGGAGATGGGCAGCTTGATGGCGTCGGGAGGAAGAAGAGAGCGCCCAATACATTTTCACCAGTGCGCCCCTGTATTTATACTCAGGATGATTTGTAAGGGTGGTTCCTAGTCCAGCCGCACCTACAAATGATTTGTAGGGGCGGTTCCTGATCCAGCCACCCCTACGAATATTTTCTATTTTATTAAATTATTAATTATGTATTTTTATATCACAAAAAACACAAAGTAATATAAAAATTATTATATATATGCACAAATATAATATTTTGTATTATTCTATATATGTAGAAATATATATAAAAACAATTGTAGTCAAAGCAATATAGAAAACAAAAAAAGAACAAAAAATAAAAATTTCAATTTTAAAATTTTGACTATAATTTTATGACATTAAATGAAATTAAATGAAAATGTTGTAAACATAAAAGTTGTATAACTCATCAATATTTACAACTTTTATTTTGGTCATCTTATCATGTGACTTTGTTTGAATGATTTAAAATTTGAAATTCAAATAATTTTAACTTGAAATAATATTTTGAAAGAGTAAATGATTTCAACTGAAAAACTCATGAATACCAAAGTTGTAGAACTCATCAATATGTACAACTTTTATTTTGATCATATTTTCATTTGACCAAATTTGAATAGTTGAAATTTGGAATTTCAATAAATAGCAACTTCAAACAAGATTTTCAAACCTTAAATGATTTCAACAATAAAAGTCATAAACATAAAAGTTGTTGAACTCATCACTATCTACAACTTTTATGTTGGTCACTTCTTTATGTGACAAAGTATTAGTAAACATTGTTCACAAATTCACATATGACTCATAGTTTCATGAACTATACGAGAAACATGTTGATTTATGAACAATGTTTGCTATCACTTTGTCAGATGAAGAAATGATCAAAATAAAAGTTGTAGATATTGATGAGTTATACAACTTTAGTATTCATCATTTTTTCAGCTGAAATCATTTAATGGTTGAAAATCTCGTTCAAACTTGTCATTTTTTAAATTTTGAAAATTTGAAGTGCTCAAACTTTGTCAAATGAAAGGAATGACCAAATCAACACAATAACTTGATAGGGCATGATTTTAGAAAAATTTAGGAAAAAATCATCACATTTGGAGTTAGTATGACAGAGAAAGACTAGTTACAAATTTTACACAGAGATTAAAAAGAAAAATCACAACTGTTTATGATGAACAAGAGTGATTTCTCTTTTTAATATGTGGCTGAAACTTGTAATTAGTTTTTCTCCCTCATACTAACTCCAAATGTGATGGTTTTTTTCCTAAAATTTTCTAAAATCATGCTTTATCATTTTAGTCTAGTCATCTATCTTTATCACTAATTTTGAATAATTCAAATTTTGAATTTCAGAAAATGACAGTTTCAAACTTGATTTTCAACCAATACATGATTTCAGTTGTAAAGGTGATGAATATAAAAGTTGTTGAACACATCACTATCTACAACTTTTATTTTGGTCATCTTTTTATTTGACAAAATTTGAACAATGTTAAGTGATTTCATAAAGTTTTAGTAGTAATAGAGTGGATGTTGAAATAGATTCATCTGGATGTTACAAAGGGTAGTCTCACACACATGCATAAATGTAGTCTCACACACATATAAAAATATGTAGTCTTACACACATACATAAATATATAGTCTCACACGTATGCATAAATGAAGTCTTACAAACACAAACTAACACAAACACTCCATGTTCAACAACTAGCTAGCCCATTGTAACAACTTTCCCCTTGACATCTTTTCATTCCCATGGCAATATGTCTTTGGGTAGGTTCTTTTCCACAATACTGATCTTCTTAGGAAAGTCTGTGAATAGCGGCATCTCATCATAGTTATTGTAAGCTTCAACATCGTCCACGCCATCAACTCCAATAATGTGATGTTTTACGAAGGCAACCACGTGCTTTGTCTTCTTCTTCGAAGGGAGGTTACTTTGTGGGTCAGACATATAGAAAACCTGTGCGACACGTGAAGCGAGCACCCAAGGGTCATCTTGGTAGCCTAGATTCTCGAGGTCCAGGACTCTCAATCCGATCTCGTTTAGTTGGTGTTGTTTGATCCAGCGGCATCGAAATAGGGCCACCATTATATCCCTTCCATAGTCAACTTCCCATATCTCTTCAATGATGCCAAAGTATTGGATCTTTCACCCCAATCCATCGAGAGCCTCTATTCGAACGCCACTGTTTTGGTTCACATATTTACTATCCTTTACGTGGGTATAGTACATATACCCATTGATGTCATAAGCATTCCATGATGTCACTTGTCTCGATGGCCCCTCCGCCAACCTACTAATGGTAATAGAGTCTATGATTTCTCTAGGCGGTATGTTTTGATCCTTCAACCATGTAGTTAGTTGTTGCTTGTGTTGTTTCACGACCCAATCATCCGAATAGCCATTTCTCTCCGCCATAATGATAGCCAAGTGTTCATCAATGTACGGTTGCATCAGTTGTGTACTCTGCAAGACACTGTAATGCGCCCGACTCACCTCTTTATAATCATGGTCGATGAACACTTTTCTACCACTGGTGCCCTTCCCAGCCAGCCTACCCTTGTGACAAGAATCGGGTTTACCAATCCCTTTCTATACTTTTAGGTACTCTTGACAGCACTCGACGACTTCTTCAGTACTGTAACCCTCTATCATGGAGCCCTCTAGGTATGCTCGATTATGCATGTATTGACTTAGAACCGACATGAACCGCTCGTAGGACCACATTTCATGCAAGTAGCAAGGGCCCAGTGCCTGTATCTGATGAACCATGTGAATCATGAGATGTGACATTATATCAAAAAAAGCAGGAGGTAAACACATCTCTAGTTGGTTTTGTGTCTCCACCACAAATTCATGTAGGTCACTCAGCTCTTGCTTACCAATCGTCTTCTGTGATATCTTCAAAAAGAAGTAGCACATGCGGGTGATGGCCATTTTCAAGAACTCTGGCTTTATAGCCCTGATTACAATGGGTAGAAACACTGTCAGCATCACATGATAATCGTGAGCCTTGTAGTGTGTTATTGACAAGTCCTTTATCGACACTAGCTTCTTCACATTTGCTAAAAACCCAGTTGGGACTTTGACCCCCCTTAGGAAAGTGCATATAGCTCTCTTCTCATCTAGTGTTAGGTAGAAGCACGCCACAGGCAGAGTGTATTTTCCATTAGCCTCAGGTACTGGGTGAAGTTGTGGCATCACGTTTAGCCACACCATGTCTTTTCTGTGCTTTCAGACCATCCTTTGACTTGCCTGTGTCCATCAAGGTAGCAATGAGACTCTCAAAGACATTTTTCTACACGTGCATAGCATAATGTCATGGGGGACCTCCAAGTCTGGCCAATAAGGCAGATATTGAAAGAAGATCGATTGTTTTTTGAAAGGTATACCTTCGATAGGAGGTGTGCTTCTATCTCTGTTCGTCCCATCTGTATTCTTCTTTCCATAGACGACGTGTATATTTTTCACCATTCTATACATGTGCTCTCCGTTATGACATCTCTCCAAAGGGGGTTCAATCTTCGGGGTTTTGTTATAAAATCTAAAGAATAATTTACTATGGTACTTGTGACTTGTCTTTAAGAAGCGTCAGTTCCTTAGGTAAACTATCTTCTTGGATGCATCTAGGTACACCCATGTAGTACCATCCAAGCAAACTAAGCATCCCATCTTCCCTTTGATCTATCCAGACAAAGCAAACAGCGCGGAGTAATCATTGGTAGTAACAAATATTATTGCTCTACATATGAAGTCCTCCTTTCAGAATGCATCGTACATCAGCTCCCTATGCCTCCATAACCTCTCCATTTCTTGCATCAAAGGCTCGAGGAACACATCTATATCAATGCCTGGTTGTTTAGGGCCAGAAATAAGAATAGTGAGGAGAAGGTACTTTCTCTTCTGACACAATCACGTTGGGATGTTGTACATGGTCAATATCACTGGCCAAGTGCTGTGGTCGCTCATACTCTCATTGAAGGAATTCATTTCATCGGTGCTCAAGCCAAAACGTACATTCCTTAGGTCATCGCTGAATTCTTTGTGCTTCTCATCGAACCTTTGCCACTGACTACAATCAGCTAGGTGTGCAATCTTATCATTATCCACCTTGCGCTCATCATCCCACCATGTCATGAGTGCAGCTTCTTTAGGGTTTAGGAAGATACGTCTCAAGCGATCGGTCACTGGCAGGTACCATATTACCAAGGCAGGAATTCTTCTCTGCTTTGTATCTTTGCCTAATGGTGTATCCTCTAGGAGCTGAGATTCTTGTACCACCTTTTTTGTACCCTTCTTATTCCTCTTTTTCCCCGTGAAGGCTTCGTCCCCACCGTAAAGGTTATTGTTCTTGTACCGGCCGGCCCCACACCGAGGACATTTATCCAATGACTTGAATGTTTCGCCATGAAAAAGTGGTTGGGGCATGCATGGATTTTTCAACCCCCATTGTCAATGGACTTATGATCTTCTTTGTTTGGTATGTGTTGGCAGGAACTGAGTTTGGTTGTGGCAGCACCCATGACAGGAGATGCAATAGATCATCGAAACTACAGTCTGACCAACCGTACTTAGCCTTCAGGATGAGTAGCTCAAGCATAAAACATAGCAATGTCCAATGTGTCGAACAACCCTTTTCAACACCATACATAGTCTCCTTCGATGCTTTTGTCACCCTTTCCAAATTTTCTAGACCTTTCAAGCTATTTAGTAAAATCTCTGGACCAAGGGCTCGAATCATGTCCTCTAAATCATCTTCATCCTTGACACGTGCTCCACCATAATTATTGGCACCACCTTCGTCGTTACCATCCCAACCACCAGCATCACCACCTTGTTCATTGTCAAACTCTGAATCCACTCATGCATCAAGCTCTGCTGAATATTAGGATATGGATTCTAGGGTTTCGTCGTCGTATTCCTCCTCATCCTCGTCGTTAACAATAATCGTTTCACCATAATGAATCCACACTGTGTAGTCCTCAACAAATCCTCGCATAATCAAATATGATCTGATGATAGTCACATCTGTCCATGCCATACGGTTCTTGCAATCTCTATAGGGACAAATAATTGTATCCTTATTCTCTATCAATGTCGTTGCATACTTCTTTGCGGCTTCAATAAATTTATCCACCTCTTCACGGAAACCTGCCTTGAACCTTAACGAACCATACATCCAAGAGTTCCTGTACTCTATCTTTTACAACAACAACAAAACAAACATTAAAGGACTACTTATTCAGATATATATAAAAATAAATCAAATTAATAATTACTTGAGAATAATTGTATATACTTCAGATATATATGAATATAAATCAAATATAATTACATGAAGCATACAAACACACCATGGTAGAAGAAAAATTATTAATGGCCCATTTATCCATAAATAATTAAAATACATATTGTTGATTACAATAAACAATTTCAAAAATAACAATTAGCAACAATTATATTTTACCCAATATCTTTCATGCAAACCCTAGTCCAATTTTATCAAACACAAATTTATAAAACCAAAATTAATAAAAAAACCAAACCCTAGATCTAGATCTATATGCACATGAAATATCTATAAAACTAACTAATTGTTCACTAAAATCAAGAAACATGGACCAAATAAGGGTATGATCTTATTCACCTCCCTAATTTACCCTAGTACATTCAAAACTGGGTCTAATTTGCTTCATAAGTAGCTCAATCACCATAGAAGAGAGAGAAAAGGAAAACTCTAATTACTCACTAACCAACCATTAAAACTTCAAAAAAAAAAGTGTGGAATGGTATTTTCTTACCGTCTACAACCTCTCCACCAAAGGATTTAAGATCAAAACATTCTCCCCTTAATAGAGCAATTTTTGGGAGGTACCTAAGGCATCCCTACCTTTCTTTCACGGATTAGAGTGAGTGACCCGAGGAGGAAGGTTTTGTAGTTTGCTATATATGTGGGTCATTTGTAGGGGCGGCTGGTGATTGAGCCGCCCCTATAAATCGGAGGTATTTATACGCGGATATTTGTAGGGGCGGCTCAATCACCAATCGCCCCTACAAATAGTAATACCAGGGGTGGCTGGTGAGTGAGCCACCCCTACAAATCCGACCCATTTGTAGGGGCGGCTCGTATGACCAGCCGCCCCTGCTTTTCCATTTCTAGGGGTGGCTGGTCTCTAGGCTCCTGAGCACGTCACTATAGGGCGGCTCCATCACCAGCCGCCCCTACAAAAATTTTGTCCCGTTGCTACAAACTGTTTTTCACGTAGTGTATATAACTTTTTAGAAAACGAGAAAACACTTTTGTGGGACAGAGGGAGTAAGTTTCATTAGTTTAATATTATCAAATACATAATTAATATTGTTAGGTACAAGATTATTATTGTAGATATGTATACAATCCGTCAACATATTTTTTTCTCACTTTGTAACTTTATAACTTTGCCGACCTAAGAAGAAGCATGCATCATACAAGGAGCAACGGACTTTAATCTGTAATGCTACTTACCTAACGTCCGGACGCATCGAACGCAGGCCCATATCCCACTAAGCAGCCCACCGCTCACTTTCCCTCACGAAGTCTTATCCATCCGCTCGTGTCCTGTCCTGTGGAACTCCAGGCTGTGTCTCCTTCTCTTCTCCTCTTCATCACCAGCAGCTCATTCCGCACCGCGCCGCAATGCCCCATCCTGTGCAGCGCTCGCGCCCCATCCTATGTCGGCCCCCCCGCTCCTGCACTGGCCGACGCCTCTCCTAGGGCCGTTGTCGCCTAGGCCCGCACGCCCCTATCCCGCGCACGTGTCCTGCGTCCAGCCTCCCCTGCACGCGGTATGCAAAGCGGCTACCGCCTATGGCCGCTGAGCTGGCCCTACCCCGTCCGCATGGGCACCTATGCCGCGCTGTGCACTAGCCGACCAAGCCTCGGTCGAGGCCACGCCCCATCCTAGCCCCCATCGAGCTTGCTGGCTACCGTAGTTTCTCATCAGGTAAGCTGTGGCCGCCGGCAACGCCATGTTTCAAGTGTTTCAGACGTTTCAGATTTATGCTTCAAGTGTTTCGTCTAGATGTTGCAAAAGAAAATCTGGGATGTTGCATATGTTGCAATGACAATATATGCATATTGCAAGCCTATGTTAAGTGTTTAGGGTGTTTCAAACGTATGTCTCTCATATAGGTACTCTGTTGGAGGCTGATTTTGGGTCTCTTCCTACCCATTTTGGGTTTAGGTGCCCATATAGATTCCTTGTTAGAGACAGTCTAACAACACAAGCAAACTATACGTACTGCTTGCTCGGCCCGTCTTAGATCTACTATCTAGTGCGTCGACGAGGCTTTGTTTAATTTATCTCCAAAGGTTTATACTCTATCCTATTAAATGTTTGATACACGTATGGAGTATTAAATATAGACTGAAAAATAACTAATTGCATAGTTTATAATTAATTTGTGAGAGGAATCTTTTAAGTCTAATTAGTCCATGAGTTGACAATGTGATATCTGATGTGACCACAAAAAAAAAAAACTTTACACCCTCAGTTTAAACGAGGCCTGAGTCGTCGTCTGAGACTGAAAGACTGGCGCACTGGCGCTGCACTCGCTTGCTCGTTTATTTGTCTCCTTGCCTAAACGGGTAAGTTAGGAGTTTCCGAGAAGCTTCCTGCGTTAACTGAAGTCAATGGAGTAGTTGGTAAACAGCAGTTGGCTTTCTTTCTATTTTGGATCAAAGAAAAGAAGAAAAATAAAATCCATACATGTTCCTAACTTAAAAAAGTGATTTCTAGAATTTTTGTTGTATTTCTTCAAATTATCAAACAAATCCAATCCAAATGAATATTTTTTTTGAAATTCATAAATTAAGTAATAAAACATAGAGAAATCATTAATGAATTAGTGCTGCATGTATGGATTTTATTTCGAAATAATTAACGTTTATCACCCTGTTCGCTTGATTGTTTCTGTGGCTTATAAATCGGCTGATGTTGTTTTATTGTGAGAGAAAAACATTGTATAATGGCTGATACGATCAAGCGAATAGGGTGTATATTTTCAGATATAGACAAAGACATGTTGATTAGGCAAAGTGTTTTACAACTTGTAGATTTGAAAAGGCTAGAATATGTTGTTATTCTGAACACATTATTTGACATAAAATAGTAGGATATCTTGTACTGGAAGTATGAGGTCATAACATATATATTACAACCTTCTTTTTTTGTGGCATAAGGCCTATAAAATTCTCTGTACAGGATTACATGAAAATCCAATAGAGTCCTTGAATACCAAGAAATAGACAATAAAAGCTTTAGTCAAGGAGCACATGCATGTTTTTCATCTGGTAATCTGTAAAACAAAACAGTTAACAATACTTTATAAAAATATAGTGTGTCAGGAGAGCCGAATCAGTTCTTTTTAGACCTATATGCAGGAATGGAAATTACACGCCATGGATGGGAAGAGTAGCAGGATTGAATGGACTTCACTTGCTCCAGCTGCCAGCGATTTCTCCACGAGGTAAGGACGCGTGGGGAGTTGTTGACGTGTGCAGATGTGTGGACTGGCCCACGAAGTCAGAAGTTGAATGTTGTAGTACTTGCGTGAACGAAACGCACTGACAGACGCTGACAGTTTTTCGATCTTCCATTCATGTAAAGGATTTGGAGTGTGCGGATGCTCGACCCAACCCACTCCATCCTTGCTTTCTGGTTCCACCAAAGAACGGAACACCAAGAGCCCAACCGCGCAGATGCTCGACGCTCTTCGCCGGAGAGTATAAGGTGCCCAACTGCCCATCACACTCGACGCGTCTGGAACCTCGCCTCCGCCGTCATCCGCGCGCCGTCGGCCAAACCCGATGCAACCCCGCGCCGCCGCACGCGCTGGCCCGTCGCCGTGGGACTTGTCCTCGAAGTGTTGGCCGGAAGCTGCACTGTGAATGCCTGAAGCTGCATCGATCGGGCCGATTTGCGCTGAGCCGGAGGCCGGAGCCAGTTCCTAGCGCCGCCGTTGGTGCTCCTGCTGGGTTGAAGCGGCCACTGCACAAGGCGAGCTCCGGGCCTCCAGCACCTCTCTGGTACGTGGTAGCGGCTTCCAAGATCCCGTGAATTATTGGTGGCTTGCATGGTGCTGAATCTCCGGGCAGCTCCTGCCAGAGGAATTGGTGGAGATCTCTGGTACACACCCGCCGAATCATATGGAAATCTCATCGAGAACTCTCGTACTTTATTGAGTTATCTAATAATTTATCTCATCTCATGAATTAGGAGAGATTTGGTCTTTGGGAACACACTCATAGTTGCTGGCGGCCGAAGCGAGGCTTGGTCTGCATCGTTCGTGCTTAAGCGTTGAGATTTCCTACGGCTTGCTTGTGAGTTGCGCCGTCCGTGAAGAGGACCTGCAGGCCCCGGCGCGCCGTCCACGAAGACGACGAGTTGTGCCGCTGCATCACCGGTGACGGAGTCAGGTATGGCGAATTTGGCGATTGGGTTACCCAGATCCCCATCGCACTAGACACTGTTTGACACCAAATATTAGTGGGTCGGCCCAATGGGTATTTACACCAAACTTTATGTTTTGAGTAGTGGGTCATTCGGTTGATCCAATTAAATTTGCATATCTAATCCTGTCCTCTGGCGCCTGATCTCTAGCACTCAATCAGTCATCAGTCTCATCACCTTCGTTCTCGTGGAATATGGGGTGGACGAAGGCCTTGTTCGGCCGCCTGACGATGTGGTCGTCCAAGAAGAGCAGCGCCGACTCCGAGTCGTCTTCCTCCACCTCATACCCGCCAGTGTTTGCAGGTACATATGTAGTTTCTTCTTTGCTCGTTGCTTCTTTATTAATTTGATTCACTGTGTCAACTAGCGCTGTTCTTGGTTCTTGCCACCACCAGTCGACAGGACGGAGGTTGCCGTCGCCACCGCCACCGGCGTGCCGGAGCTGACCCTTCGCGAGCTGAACAAGGCCACCCGGTCATTCTCGGCCGCGATGCTCATCGGCAGGGGAAAGAACAACACGGCTGTGTACCGCGCCTCGCTGCCAATCGGGGACGGCAAGGCCGCCGCCGTAGCCAAGAGGCTCGGTCATCCACCTGCCTCCCTCTCCAGCTCCGGCACCTGGAACGCCTCCGACGACGAGTTCCTGAGGCAGAAGGTGCTGGTGCTGTCGAGGCTCAGGCACGACAACCTCGTCCGCCTGCTCGGCTACACCATCGACACCACCGCCGGCGTCCGCGTGCTTCTCTTCGAGTTCGCCGACATGGGCACGCTGCACGACGTCCTGCACGGTACGAACCTATCTATCTAGCTTATTAATTTGGCGCGGCCTTTATTTCTCCGGATCGATCCACCTGAGCCTGAGTGATCGAGCCACCACCGCACGCTCAGGGCCGACGGGTGACCCAGCAGCTGAGCCAGCCAGCAGCCGTCCGGCGCTGAGCTGGTCGCAACGCACGGGCATCGCGCTGGACGTGGCGAGGGGGCTGGAGTACCTGCACGACGCGGCGGCCGTGTCGCACCGGGCCATCAACTCCACCAAGGTACTGCTGTTCCAAGGCTTCAGGGCCAAGATCGCCGACTACGACTTGTTCATGCAGCTGCCATCGGATGAGGACAAGGCCGTGAACGCGGTGGAGTTCTCCTGGTATCCGCCGGAGTACGTGCCCCGTCTCGCCGTCGTCTCTTACTCTGACCTGCTGCCATGGTCGTCGTCGTGGCTTACGTTTGTCATTACGTAACACATGCAGGTACGTGATGACGGGCCAGAGAGGTCGTAAGTTCGACGTGTACAGCTACGGCGTCGTACTGCTTGAGCTCCTCACGGGGAGGAAGAGATGCGCCGCCACGCCGGATCTGCGAAAACTGTTGGAATGGGTATGTAATAATTTAGCGAAAGGCTTGCAGTTTCAGCCTGCTGTTTTGTTGCTCTCTTGGTTGTTGCATTGGCCGTTAATAAGTACTATGTTGTAGTACACGTCAATAACTGATGAAGGCGTTAATTACATATTTACATGATGATGATGCATGCGCTTGCAGGCAGCTTCGATCCTGAGAGAAGGCAGAGTTGAGGGATTCATGGACCCCAAGCTTGGCACGCAGTACCCACCTGCCCGAGCACTCAAGGTCTTCTACCCTACCCTCTAGCTACTGACTTTGTTCTCGCACAGCCACAGCAGTATGGGGGTTGCATTGCATCCATGATGCCTGATCATCGGATCGATACTAGCTAACTGCTGCCAATGGATTCTGCATGCCCTGCAGCTGGCGAGGATAGCGATGTGCTGCTTGCAAGAGAACCCAAAGTCCCGGCCATCCATGGCCGACGTTGCCCAAACGATCAGCTGCCACATCGTTTCATCGGAGACCAGCATGGGCCAAGCAGTCTAGGCGAGCGCTGGAGGGGCTTTGACGGCGGTGAGGGGTGACAGTGCCGGGCGCCAAGATGCTGGCCACGCCGCTGGGAGTTGACTCTTGGAGTAGGCGGCCTGAGTTGTCGTTCAGAGAGGCTACTTATTAACTAATAAATCGACCATGCACTGCATTTGTAAAGAGTGGTGAGCATTCAAGAAAAAAGTGAGTACATTAACGAAGACCAGACTGACTGACAGTAGTATGACTATCCAAAATTAGTTTCATGATCGAAGCTGGTCATATCGAAATGGGAGGCTTCAGGGTGTTCTATCAAATTTTCATGGCTGTAGAACCTAATCTCAACAAACACCAGATTCAGGGAAGGAAAGAGAGCTTGCTGGAAAAACACAATTAGGAGGCACTGAGCGTGAGTGAGCTCTGTGCCAGACTGGACCGATCCTATCAGGTACTAGTTCATTGTATTTCGCCATTCATTTTTGTTATTGCCGATCTGTGTGAGACGATGCTGTTTGTGTGGCCCCGGCGAGCGGAGCGGTGGGAGAGGGATATGGGATTTGTGTTGTTTTTTTTAAGAAGTTTTCTCGATCTTGCTGAGATTTGGCGATCTTCCTGCCTCACCTGCGCGTAGATATTGTGGTCGTCCTGTTCAGATTGCTGATTTCCTCTCGAGGGATGCTTCTATACCACGCAAGCGTTGTTTTTTTTTTCCCCCTCTTATCTTAAGTACAGCTGTAGAATCTATTCGAATACGGACACAGACACACGCCACCATCACACATACGCACCTCACACATACACGGTATACGAACAAACCTACAACTATACCTAGATAACAAACGCAACTGAGAGGTACTCGAATGACCATTGTGGTACATCTACGTGGGAGGCAACTGAAATTATTCAGAGAATAACTGTTCCCGGTGAGACGCCGGCGTCGAAGCCAGGCTTCGAACGCGGGCGGGCAGCGTGCTCACCTGCACGGCTTGCCAACTGAGCCTTGCTCTTGCCTCTGGGGCCGTGGATTCCACTTCTGCGTTTTGGGAAAGTTTTTGGCTGGTCACTTTGCACAGCACGGCAGCAGTGTGGGGGACTTGTTCTGCAGCCACTGCTGCGCTTTGATTTGCATGGGATTACTAGCAATTGAGTGGGAGTGGTAGCTGTTTCTGATTATGATGTCGCTGAGCTCACCTCGTCATCAGTGAATGAATCACTGCAACATCTGGGAAAGAATTGAATTTGTTTGATGGCTCAGTGATGCTATGTATTGCTACTGTAGTGTTTGCACTAATTGAGTCTTTCTGTTTGTGTACAATCTTCGCTTATTGGTTTCAGCCAGCCCAAATCAGTCAATCAACAGTGTTTTTCTCTCATAACAAACCAGCACCAGCCAATCCAAATCAGCTCAGAAACCAACCAATGAACAGGCCGTCTATTCATTCATCATTAACAAAGTAGATTTGTTTGTATCTACCTTCTGCCAGTCAACTATATTGATAGTTTGATTATTTCTTCTTCTATAGATAAGAATATTTTTTTTACCTCACTTGCTGGTGATATACATGAGTGTTTCCTAGATTAAAATGTTTCGCATATTTGTATAACGAGATTTATGAGACGGCAATCTTAATGAACCTAATTGTTTGTTTAAATTTTTTATAAATTTTATCTTGTGTTGCATTTTTTTTATTGTCTCAACCTTCGAGTACAAGCTGTAGTATCTAAATTCACGCACTGACTCACACACCACACATACGCGCGCACATATATCCTAGTGCGCAAGCTAGATCTATAACCTATATCTAGGTATAATAACACAGCTGAAAGATATGACAGTTATGGCACATCCGCGAGGCAACTGGAAACATTTTGAGAAACTGCGGAGTCGATCCCTAAGGCCCCGTTCGGCTGGCAGAATTTTGGCTGAAACTGACTGAAAAACACTGTTCTAGCTGAATTGTTGTGAGAGAAAAACACTGTTTCGGCTGAAAAAAGAAGCCGAACAAACCGAATATAAGGTAAGCCGAACGAGGCCTAAGATCGAACTCGCTTCCGGTGGTGGGCACACCAAAAAAAAAAACCGTCCGAGCTAGCGCTCGGTCTCATCTTGTGTTGCATTTTACTGCAGAGTTAACTTCTTCAACATGTGGACCACGAGCTTTCATTTTGTTCGCTTGGCTTATAAGCCGTATTTTTTCAGTCAACGAATAATATTTTCTCTCATAACAAATCAGCTAACGGTACTTTCGGCTATGGTTTATCAGCAAAAACGAATAGGACATTTGTCCTCGAGCAAAAGTCTGAGGGCGACCGGGACCCGCACTGCGTCAAGGTCGATCGCGCGTTCATCAAGGTTGTTGTCGCCATAGCTGACCTGACCCAGATCAAGAGGCGTACTCTTCTCAGAGCTCATCTCGTGACGGCGCTTCATCTACCTCTGCCGAAGCGCGCCACACCGGCGGCTCCACGCTTTTGAAGGCGGTCTTAACCGCGCCGCCCTGCTGTAGGGATCAGATATCCAGCTTTGGGTATAGTCTGAGGCCTAGAACTTCCAGGCTGTTGAGCTGTTTTTTTAGACCTGATGATGTAATCTTCAACATTGTCCTGATTAATGAATGAGGGGAGACATCACTTTAACTCAAAATGGAGAAATTAAGTTTCTAATATAAATTAAGAAATGTTTGTGAAACTGATTTTGTCTAATGTTATGGAGATAGTTTAAACATGGCTTGGTAATGCACAATTATTTAAAAAAACAGAGTTGTGTATGCAATAGTATAGGAACTATGCTTGACTATAGAAACAGATACCTTCTCACAGTAGTTTTAATTTGCATATACGAAATGTAGCCGTAGCGTTAGCACGGGAACCCTACTAGCGTAAGTAAATAAACATCATCATTTCATAAGATAAATCATGAACCAACGGACATAATTGACTGATATAAAGTAATACAAATATCATATCTCATATGTGTTAATTGTATTAATCAAATCCTATAAAATAACAGAAAGTGTTTCTCAACAACACAACAAACCTAGAAATCTGCGCACAAGTCATATAGTTCCCTCCTAGAAAAAGTCATTTTGAGCCCTCAATTTTTGCGGTCGTCTAGTTTTCCTCTCTCATAAAAAAACTATTCCCTCCATCCCAAGTTATAAGACATTTGACTTTTTTTATCCCAAGTTTGACCACTCGTTTTATTCAAAAAAAATTTATGCAAACATTTTTGAATAAAACGAGTGGTCAAACTTGGTGTTAAAAAAATCAAACGTCTTATAATTTAGAATGGAGGAAGTATTTTTTTTTACCTTTCGCAAGTTTTAAACTGTTTACTTTTGCACCGTGGATGATTGATGGTGCCTTTTACTGACATGGTGCCACATCAATCACCCTACGTGACACTACCTTAACCACAAGGGGAGTAAATCAGAAAAAAAATTAAAAAAATCAAAATATTTTTTTTGAAAAAATATGCAATTAAAAATTCTAAAATCCACTTTAATCTTAAAACATTCATAGAAGTTTTGATTTAGCTAATTTCATATTTTCTTAAAATAATTTCCTATCTTATGTTGCCAAAAATTAGAATTAAATGAAACTTACATCAGACTCCTACCACTAAAAGAACAATGCCAGGAAAATGTGACCACCCACGCTAAATCGAGAACTTAAACCTAGTTGGACAAGTTCCATCATAAGGACCTAACCAACTATATCGAAAAATTCATAGAAACTAAAATTTTTAAAACTTATCCAAATATTTTTACATGGAAAACAATGCAATTAAAGAAATTCTTAAATCTAGCTAAGAAAATTTATAGAATTTTTGTTTTAGTTCGAAAAGTTATGAAACTAGTGTCAAATTTTTCGCTAAAATTATGCTCTATTTTATGGTGGCTAGCTTGCTTTTTTTAATCTTGATGGATTCATTTTTGTGCTTATTTGCTAAGAAACTACCATTACCTATTAATTAGTCGATATTGATCATTTGGATTACACAGAAGCACCGATGGCGCGTCTGTAAAACAATTAAATGAAATAAGTAAGGGGTGCATGCATGCATATGCGTCACAGGTGCATGCAGCTATGCAGGCTAAGACAACTACTTTGAAAATTTATACAGGCAGAGAGAGGACTAGCGCCTACTACAATCCTAACAACGCTCCACCAACGCTTCTCAGCAATTCGAACGATCAACATCTATTAATTATATATAATGGACAAAGTGATAAAGATTCAAACAATTTTAAGCCAGCCACCATAAGATAGAGTCGACGCGTAAAACCATGGAGGGACACATGCGCTGGATACAGCGGTTGCTTTTCCGATGATGCAGTGCATCGCACTAGTGCAGCACTGCAGCTGCAGAGGTTGGTTGTTGAATAGCGAAGACCTCATAAAATTTTAGCACTCTAGTATTGCACGCTTCATGTGTGTGATCTGCCAAAAAAAATCAGAAACTAGTTTTATATTTTTTTTGAGCTAAAACAAAATTCATATGAATTTTATAAGAATAAACTACATTTTAAGATTTTTAGTTACACTATTTTCCATACAAAAATATTTAGATAACTTTAAAAATTATTTTTTATGATTTTGGTATTTTTGAAAAAACTATTTGTATCCCGATTTTCGTCTCCTAACTAACCCTATTTTTTATAAATTGGTCCCTTTTTTGAAGAAAATTTATGTTTGCCCCTCTGAAAGACGTAAACTCATGTTTGGACCCTATGGGTCAGCGCCAGGACTCATGGCTCCAAGGTAACACGTCTCGGCGTCACAGATCTTGGCTCCTAGGTGTCTGGCCGTACACAGTAGGACATCCTAGATGACGTTGATGTGGCTGGTACCTCGGAGCCACAGATCTTGGCTCTGAGCTCGGAGCCACAGATCTTGGCTTCGAGCTCGACGTCAAGATCTGTGGCTCCGACCTCAGAGCCGTGGATCTCGGCTCCGAGCTCGGAGCCATGGATCCTGGCGCCGAGCATAGATTCAAAACCCACAGTCAAGTTTTCCTTGCCGATGTTGTTTTCATTTCTTCCTCCTCCCTCTCGGGTTCTTCCTCTCCCTAACCCATCCAATCATCTCTTGAATCGACGAATTTGACCTTGGATACTTGGATTTGATCCATACATCTTCGCGAGCAAGGTATCCTCTCTCTCCTTATCATTTTTACGCATTGATTTGGTATATATTATGTCTATTTTACAACCCTAGATACATTATTACCTAATGTTTGAAGTGATTTTTTATTTTTTTATTGTGTAACGGTAGGATGCCAAAGCGTGGTAAAGCTAGTAAGCCAAGGTAATATCTTATCATCGTGTTATATTATATTTTCATTTATGTGCAACAAATGGAAAAACCCTAGGTTTAGGGTTTAATGTTCATTGCTTTTGGTTCTTAGAATAAATTTGGTTCAATTATAGTTATGGCCGGATGACCGAAAATGCCTTCGACCCATTGCCTCTGCCTAGTGATGTTCCAGTGTCCATGTGCTGGTGCGGTGATCCTTGCAAGGTAGATAAGTCCGATGAAGATGACACGTATAGGCAGAGGTATTGGATGTGTGCCAATTTTACGTTTGAGCCTATACTTCGTCAGCGCCGCATTAATAAGATGGTGAGAAATTGATATTGTGTAATAATTATTTTGTATCAAATAAAGTCTTGCATGATTTATTTGTTTTGTAACAATTGTATTTGTTGCAGACCCCTCCACCGCTCTATGATTTTGAACAGTGGATCGACACTAAGATCAAGCCGGAAGACAAGGAGTGGATGCAGAAACTGTTATGGTGGGAGGCAGAGGACAAGGAGATGATGAAGAAGAGGCGTGTCGGTGTTTCGTATAAGTACCGGCAAGTAAATTTATAGTAGTGTGTGTTAGGCTCGGATGGTGCGCTAAAGGACACAAGATTTATACTGGTTTGGGTTGAATGTCCCTACGTCCAGTTTGTTGCTGCTCATGTTATTAGCACCGAAAACGGTTCGTAGTAGGGGGTACAAACGATCGAGAGAGGGACTGGTCCCAAGTCTCTGATAGAAGGGTTGAAAGGAGGCCAAGAGCTTGATCGCCACTTGACTGTGTGAGTGTTGTGTATTATGCCGTCAAAAGTCAGTCCCTCCGTTGGAGGAAGCGCATCCCCATTTATAGATGAAGGGGCTGGCTTTACAAGGGTGAGGGCTTAGGATGCGTACTCTACCTAGTCTTGTGGCTCACGTCTACCCAGCCTCTTCTCATTCTGATGGGTGCGAAGGATGATAAGCGCCTACAATATTGTTGATGCCCCTGTAGAATGTCAGGATGGTTACAGAATACTACCCTGCGCAGGATATGGGCTGCAGTACAGTGGTTTTGACTTATGAACCTCGCCCAGCCTTACTCCGCACGCCTTCTAGTTTCTATGAGTCTCTGTCGGAGGGACGCGGGGTCAGGGTCCGGAATAGCGTTGTGGGCAAGGTCCCTTGGGTCCATAACATGGTGACAGCATGTCCGTCATTTGTGGAGATCACAAATCCTTTTCTGGAGTGTAGTGGTTGTCGTATATCTTCGTCGGGTTCCGTGTCCCAGAGCTGAAGGCGGCACCTACAACTCTACATGACGAGGAGCACGCACATGTAATACCTTTTGGGCTCTACGGCGCCCGGAAGGGTCTAAAGCACCTGTCCCGTCGTTCCCTAGCAGTACTTTTCCTGCTAGGGCGCAGGGTATGGTCCTTGAAGCCATGGTTGACCCGAACGTCTTGTCTTGCCCTGTACCCATCATCATGAGGGAACGAGGAGAAGTTGTCAGGTAAGATGAAACCAGTCTTTAGACATCGAGCAGGGCGAGGCTCGTTCTCGGCCGTCGGGTGAAGCAGAGACCAGTCCTTATCTCTTGGGTGAGACCAAGCCCGCCCCTCAGGGGTCAGGCGAGGCAGAGTCTATCCCTCAGCCCTTGGGCGAGGCGAGGTTGGCCTGAAAGGCATCGGGCGAGGCGGAGACTAGCCCTTAGCCCTCGGGCGAGACCGAGCCCGCCCCAAAGGTGTCGGGTGAGGCGGAGACTAGCCCTTAGCCCTTGGGCGAGACCGAGCCCGCCCAAAAGGCATCAGACGAGACGGAGACTAGCCCTTAGCCCCCGGGCGAGGCAGAGCCATCCCAAAAGCGTCGGGCGAGGTGGAACCAAACTCCTGTCATTCGAGCAAGAGACGTTACAGCACCCTTATCCGTCCAGAAGTTTTTAACGTTCGGTGGTTATTGGTTCCACCTTCTGGGGTACCCCGGTATTAGGTCCCCGACAGTAGCCCCCGTGCCTCTAGGTGATTTGGATAAAATCGTCTGAGGGTGTTTCTGGTTTTGTCGGAGTTACTTTGCCAGAGGGTGCGCGCGAGCGCACCCGATAGGTGTAGCCCTGAGCCCCTAGGTGATTTGAGTAGGGTTGCCCGGAGGGTTGTATCGGACCCTTCGTGGGTAAGGCTGAAGGATTTAGTTTTTCGTCAACTGGATATTTTTTCGAGGGGGTCATGGTATCTCATTCGCGGGGATCTCATTCAGGGCTAACCTAACTAGGGCTTGACCGTGGACCGAGATCCCAGTAATACTTGCGCCCTTGATTTCGGATCGTTTGTGGACCCATCCTCAGTTGGCCCGGCCACCGAGCTTCTGGGCCCTAGGTGGGCCACAGAGAAAAAAAGTCTTTGTGACCTACGTTTCCCAGGTGGGTAGAGAGTCCGGATTCGCCTGGGGAAGGCGAACTGTCCACCGTGATTTTTGGTGGGAGAGGATAGGGACTGTGGGCGCGTGTCCCACGACATGACGCGGCGGTGCATGTGGTAGGCCCGGAGATCGAGGCGGACGGTTGCCCTTCTCGCGTCCGTCGCCCTTATAAAACCACGGGGTTCGCCCCCAAGGTTCAGTATTTCGCTCTCTTGCCTTTACGTCTGAAACATCCACCGCCAATCGCCCCAGCCTCCTGCGCCCGCACCACGACCGTCGACCAGCTTGTATCCGTGTTGTAGCCGCCGTTAAGCTTGCGGCTGCCTTGTAGCCGCCGTCGAGCTCGCGCCCACCTTTCTCCCCAATCGCTTTAATGGAGTTGTGGGGCAGATCTAGCATCACCTCTCGGTGTTTGGAGGGCCTTGTCTGCCGTGGCCTTCTCCGTCCACTGTCCGCCATCCAGGAGTGGCTGCTACCTGGTGACGAGGGTGAGCCGGCGCCGCCCGAAGGGTATGTCATGTCTTTTGCCATCTTCCATGAGTGGGGATTTGCGGTACCTGCGCATAGATTCCTTCGGGGGCTGCTGGATTACTATGAGGTGGAGCTGTAGCATCTAACTCCCAACGGGGTTCAATATATGGCGGCGTTTGTTGCCCTGTGCGAGGGTTTCCTGGGGATCGATCCCCATTTTGATCTGTGGCGGTATTTCTTTACCGTTAGTTTGTCGAAGAGGAAGATTAGGGGGAAGGATGTGAGTGTGCCAATGGGATGTGCCAGCATTCATCTGCGCCATACCCGGTCGAGGGGTTACCTGTTCATGTGTCTGGTGACTTCTAACAAGGGATGGCACTCGCAGTGGTTTTATGTCAGGGATGATGTGAGTTCCACCCTGCTGAGGTACACCGGGCGCCTTATTGAAGAGGCTCCAGAGTCGTGGGCTTGGGGCATCCAATTCAAAGACAAGAAACACCTTTCCGACCTTCTTTCTGCCCTCCAAGTCCTGAAGGAACGGGGCATAAAGGGGGCGGGGATTATCGGCGCCTATCATGTGAGGAGGGTGGCGCCGCTGATGGCGCGCGCGCTTCCCCTGCATCGGATGATGCCTGGGATGTCGTTCGAGGGGACGGTGCTTGTTGACGAGGCGCTTCCTTTCTCGGAAGTGGCGCAGCGCATTAAGGAGGCGATGGAGCCGATGAAGGATTCCGTAGGCGGCGTCCTCGACATTGTGTATCCGGTGCCCGGACATCCCCCAATGCGGCCAGAACCTGGGTTCTTCGAATCCGTAAGCCTTCTTCTCCCGTGCTCTTTCTTTTTCCTAGATCTCCATTTTTTTGATACTCGCTTTTGCGATGTTGGGACCAGCCAGGGGGGCTAGTCTTCAAAGATAGTCCAGTTCCGCTGCCAAAGAACAAGGCCCTGGCGGCGGCGAATCGCCTCGCGGCCGAACAGGACAAGAATGCAAGGGAGCAGATGAAGAAGAAAAGACGACTGAAGCAGGAAGCACAGGATCAGGGAGAGGACGTGAACAGTGATGATGATGACGACGATGATGATGATGACGACGAGGTAGCCGTCGATGTGGATTGGGGCGTTCTAGAGGACAAGGACACGCTGACAAGTGCCCACCCATCCGTGCAGGGACCCTTCCCGTTCCACGCGGAGGGAAGTGAGTCGGTGGAGGCCGGAGAGTCCGCCGCTTCGCACGGTGTGCCGCCCGAGGATCGGTGGATGGGGGAAGGTGGGCCTGCCGCCGCCAACCCCGAGGTGATGGTGGAGGGAAGTGGCTCTGGTGCCATGCCCCATGAGACGGTGGAGGGGAGCGGCTCTAGTGCCACGCCCCATGAGGTAAGGGAGATGAGTCCCCCTGCCACAGAGCAGGGGGCAGGCTCGAAATGGTCCCGCCCAGATGAGTCGGGGTAGGGATCTGGGGATCCATCCCCAAAATGCTTCTGCTGGCCGAAGGCGTCAGCGTAAGCCGCTGGTGTGGTAGAACCTCCTAAGAAATCAGGCCCACGTGCACCTATCGTTGTCTTACCAGACCTCGGATAGCGTTCACGAGTTCCCAACAACTCAACAGGTCTGTCGGGTGTCCTCGAGAAACCCGAATCATCCATGATTCTCTTTTCAAACAGGATCCCAATCACAAACATTATAGATTACAATAGTTTATTCAAATATATACATCAGAGTAAAAGATAGCGGAAGTCTTAAGATAACATAGTTTACAAACCAGTTGTTTTCAAACTTACAATACCATAAGTGTCATACAACCATAGTAGCAGGATAATATTACATTAACTTTATTTATCATACAAACTAGTGCCTTGTCCAAAGGCCATTCATCACTCCTCATCATCATTGACTTCAAACACAGACATGCAGCAGGGACCAAAACAAACCTGCGCATGCGACTCACCTACAACAAGGGTTAACAAACCCTGAGTACAAAGGTACTCAACAAGACTAACCCGACGTAACAGGGTGTAAGACTTTAGAGATGCAGGGGTTTGGGGCAAGGTAAGGATGTAGCAAGATTCAAAAGTTCTTTGCCAAAAGCTTACTATTCTTCATTCTATTTTCAAGTTTTACCCCTAAGTTCTTTTAGTTCATTACCTCAACTAAATATACATTTCCCATATTCCAATCCTTCTCATTCCATTCTTTTCTCATATTTTAGTAATTCACCGGTCCTGCATTGCTTCTGTAATGAATCGAGTCTCCATATCCATGGAGCACCGGCAATTCGAATTGATTCAAGTCCCAGCTAGGGATTCCTTATCACACGACATATGTAGAACTTAATCTTGCATATTTCAACCTCGCTACTGGATCCTCCTACACTAAGCCATCTCCATGCCACCCGAGAGCACAGCACACCTCAAATCCGGCCACATTCCAGCCATAAGGGTATACGCTACTCCCGCCATCTCTCCACTCCCAGTGCGTGGGCATTTGTCTTAGTATCGGATTAGCCGAAGTAGGCTTACCGGAGTATGTGACCAGTACTACAAAGTGTCTCGTTTAGAAGATCCATAATGAGTGGCCTTTAAGCGACATAGCCGGCAACATTACCCAACATTCAAGATAAGTCACCCAACTAGTCTCTAGTTCATTCTACCTTCTTTCTTTCTTTGGCCAGTATGCCATCTTTGATTGTATCGAAACTTTTACTTTGAAAGCCTATCATAAAGCATACTAAGCATTCTACGCCTTTGTAAATGAAAACATCTTCAAGGATGGTAAAAAATTATCAAGGTAGGCAATGCATCAAATAGGTAACATTTGAATTAATCAACTTAATGCAATAAGTAGCATAGGTGATAAACTTTTCAAAGTAACAAGGTAATGGTTTAATGCATAAACCGGGGCTTGCCTTCGTTGACGATCTCAGGTTCCGGATCAGTATCATGATTATCGAATCCCGTGACAACTGGTGATTCTTCTAGAACTTGTTCAACTAGAATTGTTTCACTCTCGGATTCTACACGAAATGATAACATATGCTTTAACATGATGATAATGTAAACATGATGCTTTCACGGTACATGAAATGTAAAAACACCCCGAATACGATTTTCCTTCACGGTACAGTTGCAAGCCAACAAAACTAACTTGTAAACCTACCATCAAGACCCACACATGTGACTTGACCAAATGAATCTTGAAACCCTACTAGTCACAAAACATGACCAAAACAAGATTCAACACTAATCAAGCACTTAGGGTTTGCTTTTATTTATTTTTGAATTAATTTGGAAATAAGCCCAAAAATGAACTTGTTCCAAATGACCTCAAAATTTTATGTAAGCTTCCTCATGACAAATTAGTGTACTAAAACAAATTTCATAATTTTTGGAGTTATACAGTGGCCTACAAAAATCATGGAAATTGCATTTATTAATTAATGGACTGAATATTTGAACATTAAAAATTTATTCAAATTTCAAGTTTCAAATTTTTAAACCATACTATAGCATGTATAGAGGCTACATACAGAATTTTAGAATTTTTGGAGCTATGATTATTTTCCTACAAATTTCCAAAGATTCAACACTATTCAAAATCAGAAAAATAACAAAAGTCACTATTCTCTCTCTTGCTCTCACTAACAGCCGGCCCCCACCTGTCATCCCCAACCTCGGGCATTGACTGTGGCTGCAACGGCGCTGACCGGTGCTAATTTGCCGTCGGTGAGTCTAAAGTGATGGCCAAAGCACTAACATGCTCACAAGAGCTAGGCGCATCGATCAGTGGCACTTTGGAGGTCGATTACGACATGGAACAAAGCTAACGCCGACCATGGCGGACGCGGTGGCACGACAGTGTTACACCAGAGAAACAAGGCCAGTAACGATGAAACAGAGGGTACAGGAAGCATCAGTGGCTCACCCCGATCGTGTTGCAGCAACAAGCGAGACCGGAGAAGCCAAGGTGACGAGTTTTGACGGTGACCGGGATCACGGCGGAGCGGACCTCGTCGATGACAGCGTTCCGGCGACTGCAGTGGGCAAAATGAGCAGACAAGAGTGGAATGAGCACTACAGCATCAAGACAAATCCATAGAGCTAACCAGCAAGGGCAACGGCTCACCGGACGAGGCTGGCCACGGTGAATCGGAGCTTCCGTTGATGTCACCGGCCACGAGGAAGATGAACGTGTACCGCGAGCTCTCGGTGAAATTAGGTGGTAGCAATAGCTCGGTCAAATGCGCAAGGAGCAGGCAGAACTGGAACATGGCTTTGATAGGGCTTGCTTGCGCTGAGGAGACGAGAGAAGCTCGTCGGAGTTGAGACGGTGGTGTCGGGAAAACAGAGGGGAGGAAGAAAATCCGACGACGTTGTCTGGGTCTTATAGCTTGGCCAGGAGCGCGCGGACTCGACACGCAGAGTGCTCCCTATGCCAGCGTGAAGCCAAGGGCGGTCGCAGGCGTGCCTGGAAGGCCGGAGAAGGACGCCGGCGGTGAGGCGGTGACGGCCTGTAGTTATCTGGATTTTTGAAGTATTTACAGATTTGCCACTGCGTCTATTTTTCAAATTACTCCCAAATTTTCTAAAGAAGTTGAAAATCTCCAAATATGAAAGTTGCTCAATTTTTCAAACTCTACAACTTTGCTTCTAGGAACATTTTCAAATTCTACCTCCATTTTGAAATTTGAATTTGGGGTGCATTTGAGTATTTGAATCATTTCAAAATTACTCTAAATTTTATATGTAAACTTGAAAAACTTTGAATACCAAAGTTGATCCTTATAAAATAATCTTCAACTTTGCTTTTTGCCCCAACCCCAAATTCCACATGGATTTTAAATTAGTCAAAAGGGGCAAAAAGGACTTTTATGATTTGAATTTGAATTCAAATTTGATTTGTTTACCTTTTGCTTTAACTTTGATTTTTGACCCGTAACATGGCCCATTAGGGTTATTTGAGTCAAATGACACATGGCCTCACATGATCACATGAAATTTGACCCTTGTGGTCATGATCTTTATTTAGGGTTTTGAATCACATCACATGAAATAACAACATTATGAAATAAACCTTATTTAGTGAATGCATTCAAAATTTTCTACTTTATGAATGCTTTGCAATGCATATGATGACATGTCAAATTTTAGTGTTAGGTCAAAACACCAGAGGTGTTATAGCTAGTTCCCCTGTTTTCATCCTTTTTCCCTTTCTATTTTGATCTAATGGCTTTTACCTTTGTGTAAGTTCTTACGGACGGGCCACTCCCTGGGGCTGGCACCTAAGAAGAGCCTCGCCATTCAGGTGGGATGGATGGCGCTGCCTGGCGTCGCCCCCTATTTCGGGCAGGAGTGGTGCCAATGTTGGAGCCGTGTTGGCCGATCCGACGATGCCTGTGGTGGCGCCTGCGCCCTCGGTGGTTACTGAGCAGGCGGCATCTTCCGTGGTAGGCGTGGTACAGCCGGGCGAGGGTCTGGTATCACCGATAGAGGTGGTGCCTGAGGGCATAGTGCAGTCCATGCCACCGGAGACCCAGGTGGAAGTGGCCACGACCGTACCAAGCCCGGTGGGGCTGGATGTTGCCGTGATGGCGTCCGAGGGGGTGGCGCAATCGATGCCATCGGTGGCCCAGGCCGTGGCGGACGAGGCGGGCCGGATGGAGGCGGACATGGCTGGAGGGTCATCGGGCATGGTGGTGGTGTCGCATAGGATTAGGAGGGAGCCGCCCCTGGCCCCTTTGTCGGGAGGCAGCCGCTCCCCCATGCGGGGGGAGCCGCCGCTCTAGTGGATGGCCGCCTAGGATCCGACGTCGGCTCTTTTCTCGCTCGACGATCATGCCAAGAGCATGGAGCGGGAGGGTCTTGATGTCGGGATCTCGACCATGCTGGATGCCCTAGACTAGGCTAGAGGAGCCCTGTGTGAGATCATTATTCCTACTACCTAGGTATTCGCTTGGTTTTCTTCTTTCTTCGCATGTTTTTATGTTTTCTGATACTGGTCTTCTTCTTCTTTAGATTCTCGTTGCTCGTAGTCGGAATAAATCCCGATTCCTCTATGAGCAGAAGGCGGAGTGGGATCGCCTTTCCGAGGAGGCCCAGCTGCAAGCAGATATGGCCGCGTAGCTTGCTGCCACCTAGGAGCGGGAGGCCGAGACGCGTCGGGACACAGAGGAGATCCATGGGATGTTTGCGGACCTATCGGCGAGGGTGAAGCTGGAAGAGGAAGAGGCCGCCAAGATTCTGAAGGAGCGAGATGAGCTGCTCGAGAAGGATGCCTAGGCCAGTAAGCGGGCTATCGAGGTCCTGAAGGAGCTGGAGATGGAGCGGGATCTCAGGCGGAAGGCCAAGAGTAGGGCCATGACCCTTCAGTAGAAGGCGGATGAGGACGTCGAGGTGGTCCACTCCCTCCGGGTGGATCTTGGTGACACGGTGAGCCGAAGGTTGAGCGCCGAGAATGTCTCTGTCAAGCTAGAAAAGGAACTTGCCCATGTGCGAAGGACCCTTCAGGCTGAGAGCGACGAGCATGATCTTCTACAAGCTGCGGTCGGGGTGGTCCTTGATGCCCTGAAGGTGGTGGAGCCGGTGGAGACCAGCCTGCTCATGGCTTGTGCCGCAGGTATGACGGCGCGGGTGGGCCAACTTGAGGAAGATGCCTTTCATGCCAGGATCACCCAAGCCTTTGCTGTCGCCCATTCTCATTATGATCGAGAGATCAATTTGAAGGTGATGAGTCAAGGCTTCGCGCCTGTTTATGAAGATCCTGAGCTGGACGAGATGGAGAAGGCGGTGACACCTCTTGCATAGGACCTAGCGGATAGATTGAAAGAAGCGGTTCTCCCTTCGTGGAAGTAGTCAGTCGAATGAACAAGATTTATATGTAATATGTGAACAAGTGTCGGTTCTTTTGAGTCTAGAAGCAATTTCATGATTTTGCTTCGTAATTTCATTTTGTTAGATTTCACCTTCTTCCCGTAGCTGTCTAGTCGTTTGGTTTTTGCGGTCTTACCAATCTGTTCCCCTGAATCTTGCCGCTGGTCTTGATGCGAGGAGGGAATCTAATATAATGATTGTTTCGAAAAGAGGAAGGGAGGTAGCCGTACCTTAACCAACCCCCGAGTAAGGTCCAACCCCTTGCATTTGCTAGGGTTGGGTGTTACTGGAGACTAGAACATTCAGATGGAATCCCATTCCATGGTTTTTGTGACAGGGTCGGCGAAGTCCTTGGATGGCGTTGCACTATTCCCCACTCTGCCTTCCAACAGAATTCCCCAAATGGGGACTCTATGGGCTCGGTAAAGGGGGGGCCTTAGAACCTGTGTCCCTGTATTGAGCGGCTCAAGCCCCTAGGCCTTGTTAGGGTCTGATAGGGGTTGGCCGTAATTCGTGTGTTATCCTGTCCTCGACTTTCGTAATCGGAGGGGCTGAGTGAACAACACTTGCCTCGGTGGCTTGAGTGTTGTGCTTAATGAGCTCGCTAACGGGTACATTCGTGTGGAATCCGTGTCCATCATTTGCTGATGGGGTCAGCAGAGCCCTCTGGTGGCATTCCACAACTTCTTAACCCGCCTCTCGGCAGATGCTCGAGCCGTTCGATAGGCTCAGGTGGCCCGATGGCCTCTCCTCGATGGAGATTCTGTGGGTTTGGCTCGGGGTTAGAATCGAACGAGAAAAGGTTGAGACATCCCTGTCCGCTTCTGAGAGGGGTTGGGCAGGGCCACTGGGCTTGTCTCAGTTATTTCTCCCTGGCTCTATTTGGCACGAGGCGGCCTCAAGCCCTTCGTGGGCTTGCCTTCGAACCTCGGCCTGCTGCCACCCATATCAAATGAGGCGACGGCCGTTTCGTGACGCGACACGAAGCGTTGGGATGCAACGTTTTGCATATGTAATGTTTGAATGTATAATTTAATCGAAATAAAGGCAGGGTCAGTAATGTTACCTTGGTAGCACGAGTGATGGGAAGCTCCTACCAGATGTGTTCGAGACAGGTTTCTAGGTCCGATGTTTCCGACGAGGCCGGCGTAAACTGCATAAGTATTGCTAGTTCTGTTTTTGCGATTGATTTTTAAGCGACCTGCCAGCTTCCCCTAAAGGGAGGGACTCTGCAGGTGGACCCCTCCAGAGTCCTTTTGGGAAGGTGGGAGCCAAGGCTAGTAGTGTGAGGAACTACGAACGCGATTATGCTAGTGAACCAAAAAGACTCCACAGCCGACGGAGCGTAGGGCCCGGTGGTTTGCCTAGTTGTATTCACCATTAAATTCCCACACGCTGTGCCTCATTGATTTCCCAAATGTAGGGAGGGATCGGGCTAAGAGGGTGTTTAAACAAACATGCGCCCTCAGTAGCCCCCGAGCGATGTCCGTGTCCCTGCCGTTGCTGGGGTCGGAAGCTCGGCAAAAAATTCAATACTCAAAGTAAATAAACAAGGGTGCTTATCTTACAGTCAGTCATTTGTTGTTCTACCTAGGCCGATCGATCGACCCAGGGGGCCCGTTGGGCTTCCCCCCGGATGGAGGTTCCATTGTTGGATCATCCCTGGTCCTGCCTGGGGAAGCAGAGAGTCGCCTGTAGGTGAGTGTGCCCCGGCTCTTGCGTCCGGGGCACGTTAGTGGTGGGCCATGCCCGGGTGACGTTCTGGCTTACCAGGCGGCGTCCCATCGATCAGAGCGTGTCCCATTGTTTCTGGCGCGTCACCTTAGATTCCTGTCAGCATTGATTTCGCATTTGTATTGAATAGGGGAAGGCAGAGATTTTTTCATCCGAACCTTTTGCCTTTCCTTAGCTGCCAAGCCCCCTCTTCAAATAGGGAGGGGGGGAAGAGTTCTCACCGCACCTCCTCGCCAGCCTTTGAACCACCACCTCTTCTCCTTCCTTTCCACCGAATGTATCGGTTTCTAAGTAAGAGTGGGTAATGCCAGAGAGAAAGAAAACTCACAGATCCGCTCGTGAATCTGGAGCGTGATGTCGAGCTAGAGGTCATCCAACGTAGATGAGATGGTGCAAGCTGCCCTTGCTGAGGAGGAGTCACTGCTGCCGAAGGAGAAAGAGCGCTGGAGGGCGCCGCACGTCGTTGACTTTGCCGTCGTTCGCTATGTCCCTACTTTGGCGGGAGGCGTTTCCTACCCTGACGCCATTGTCAGGGTTGCGGCTGATGATGATGGTGTAGTCCCTGGACACCCCAGTGGAGGCATCGCTGTCGGGGTTGCGGCTGACGACGATGGCGTAGTCGCTGGATGCCCCGATGGAGGCACTGCAGTTGTCGGCGTGAAGCTCGACATTGCAGGAGACAGCGCCTTCGAGGACCCCGCGAAGTGGTAGGACATCGCCGATGGAGAGCGTGGTGCGGTGGCCGCAGTAGACGCACTGGCCCATGTACATGCCCCGGGCGTTGCCGATGGAGAGTGTGGCGCGGCGACCGCAGCAGTACTTGTAGTAAAGCTAGGCAGAGACTGTAATTGAATAAATTTGTGGGGGAGCCCCCGAGTAAACAGTCCTCTAAATTTACAAGTATATTAGTCCTTTTTGTAATGAAATCACTTTGTAAGTGGCGAATTTGTGCAAAAATGAACAAATTTTCATCTTTTGTTACGGCAAATGGCCTTTTAGCTTCCTCTTTCTGTAAAAAAGGTTTTCGTGCCCTCCGACCCTTCCCATGGTTTAAGTCATAAGAAACTAGGAGTGCTGGTGAATTAATTCGGATCACGCTAGTGAGCAAAGAGGTCGCAGCCTCTGGGGCGTGGATCTCCCACAGTCCTACTAGTTATACTTAGAATTTGTTCCTAAAATCTTAGTCCTTAGGACTTGTTTACGAGAAGAACGGAAAACTTAGAGAATGTTTGCAAATACAACACAGGAAGTTTTTGCAAGCGTACTTGTATTATTCATGTCAGCCCCCGAGTAAACAGTCCTCTGAATTTACAAGTATATTAGTCCTTTTTGTAATGAAATCACTTTGTAAGTGGTGAATTTATGCAAAAATGAACAAATTTTCATCTTTTGTTACAGCAAACGGCCTTTCAGCTTCCTCTTTCTGTAAAAAAGGTTTTCGTGCCCTCTGACCCTTCCCATGGTTTAAGTCGTAAGAAACTAGGAGTGCGGGCGAATTAATTCTGATCGCGCTGGTGAGCAAAGATGTCGCAGCCTCTGGGGCGTGGATCTCCCGCAGTCCTACCAGTTATACTCAGAATTTGTTCCCAAAATCTTAGTCCTTAGGACTTGTTTATGAGAAGAACGGAAAACTTAGAGAATGTTTGCAAATACAACACAGGAAATTTTTGCAAGCGTACTTGTATTATTCATGTCAGCCCCCGAGTGAGGTCTGACCCCTCGCAATTTGTAGGGGTCGGATGTCACTAAGGATCGAGGTTTTGTAATGACAAAAACTGATAAGGAAGAAACATGCATTTATTTAAGGATAAAAACGACGTAGCTGCTCAATGTTTCAGGCGTTGGTGAAGACCTCGCCGTTGATGGTTTTCAACCTGTAGGCGCCCGGGCGAAGTACTTCCACGACGACGTAGGGCCCCTCCTAGGGCGGGGAGAGTTTGTGGCGGTCCTTGTTGCTTTGTACAAGGTGGAGGACGAGGTCCCCGACGTCGAAGGCTCGACCTCGCACCCGTCGGCTGTGGTACCATCGCAACGCCTACTGGTACTTAGCCAAACGGAGGAGGGCGATGTCGCGGGCTTCATCTAGCTGGTCCATGGCGTCTTGGTGAGATGCCTCGGCCTCCTGTTCATCATATGCTCTGATTCTTGGTGCTCCATAGTCAAGGTCCGTTGGGAGAACGACCTCAGAACCATAGACCATGAAGAAGGGTGTGTAGCCGGTGGCTCGGCTAGGAGTTGTCCTCAGGCTCCAGAGCATGGCCAGAAGCTCAGCGAGCCAGCGTGCGCCGAACTTGTTCAACCGGTTGAAAATTCTCAGCTTAAGGCCTTGCAGGAGCATGCCGTTTGCGCGCTCGACCTGCCCGTTCATCCGGGGGTGCGCGACGGCTGCCCAATCGATCCGGATGTGTTGTTCATCATAGAATCGAATGAATTTCCTGCCGATGAACTGTGTGCCGTTGTCTGTGATGATGGAGTTCGGTACTCCAAAGCGATGGATGATGTCGAGGAAGAATAGCACAGCTTGCTCAGATTTGATCGTGGATATTGGTCGAGCTTCAATCCATTTTGTAAACATGTCTATGGTGACAAGCAGGTGGGTGAAGCCCCCGGGCACCTTTTTGAGTGGCCCAACCAGGTCGAGCCCCTAGACCACAAAGGGCCACGTGATGGGGATCATCTGGAGTGCCTGGGCCGAGAGGTGAGTTTGCCGAGCATAGTACTGACACCCTTCGTAGGTGCATACAATTTGCTCAGCATCGGCTACTGCGGTGGGCCAGTAGAAGCCTTGTCGGAATGCATTCCCAACCAAGGTCCTTGGTGCGGCATGATGACCGTAGACTCCACCGTGGATATCGCTCAGCAGAAGTTTTCCCTGTTCGCTAGGGATACAGAGTTGCAGGATCCCAATGTGACTCCGTTTGTAGAGCTCGCCCTCTATAAGAACGAAGGACTTGGCGCGACACATGAGCTATCGGGCTTCCGTCTTGTCCACTGGTAGTATGTCGCGGAGGAGGTAGTCGAGGTAAAGTGTTCTCCAGTCATCGGGAGGGTCGGACTCCACTGCTGGGTCCTCTTCAAGCTCCATAACCTCGGGGTCGGGCGGAGCAGTTGGTGGATCGGCCCCTGGGGCCGGACTAGATGGGCCATCATCGGCTTGTTTCGACCCCGCGTAGTGTACCGAGGGTTTGAGTTGATCGCTGGCAAAGACGCCTACCGAGATTGGCTCTCGGCCGGACGCTGCTTTCGCGAGCGTGTCGGCTGCTTCGTTGAGGCTCCTTGGGATGTGATTGAGTTCGAGGCCATCAAATCTGTCCTTCAGCCGTCGAACTTCTTGATTGTATGCCTCCATCTTGGCGTCGTGGTAGCATGACTCCTTCATGACCTGGTTGATGACCAGCTAGGAGTCGCCCCTGACGTCGAGGCGTCGGATGCCCAGCTCGATGGCGATTCGTAGGCCGTTGATGAGCGCTTCGTAGGAAATGGAGCCGAACCATGTACCTCATGTGGACCCCGAGGGGAGATACAAAAACTAGTCCTGCTCTGGCACCCTTCTTCATCAGCGATCCGTCGAAGTACATTGTCCAGTACTCTTGATCGATGATTGCTGGTGGCATCTGGACCTCGGTCCACTCTGCAATGAAGTCAGCCAGTACCTGAGATTTGATCGCTGTTCCAGGGGTATAAGAAATGCCCTGATCCATCAGCTCGAGTGCCCACTTTGCGGTTCTTCCTATAGCATCCTAGCTATGGACGACCTCGCCAAGGGGGAACGATGTCACTACTGTCATAGGGTGTGACTCGAAGTAGTGGCGTAGCTTCCTCTTGGTGATGAGGATGGTGTATAGGAGTTTCTGGATTTGGGAGTAGCAGGTTTTGGAGTTGGATAATACCTCACTGATGAAATATATAGGCGCTGCACCCTGAAGGCATGCCCCTCTTCTTCCTGCTCTACTACTAAGGCAGCGCTAACCACTTGCGTGGTGGCCGCGATATATAGGAGGAGGGATTCTCCGTTGCTTGGAGGGACCAGAACCAGGGGTTTAGTTAGAAATTGCTTAACCATGTCAAGCACTTCCTGAGCCTTGGCTGTCCACTCAAAGCGGTCGACTTTCTTTAGGAGTCGATAAAGGGGGAGTCCTCATTCGCCGAGGCATGAAATGAATCGACTGAGGGCGACAAGGCACCCTATGATCCGCTGAACCCCTTTATGTTTTGGATCGGGCCCATCTTTGTGATGGCTAATATCTTCTCTGGGTTGGCTTCGATGCCGCACTCGAAGACAATAAAGCCGAGCAGCATGCCCCTTGGGACCCCGAAAACATATTTTTTGGGATTGAGTTTGATGCTGTTTGCCCAGAGTTTTGCAAAGGTTTGTTCAAGGTCGGCGACAAGGTGGTCAGCTCGCTTGGACTTGACTACGATGTCGTCGACATAGGCCTCAACGGTCCACCGATGAGGTCCCCAAAGCAACTAAGCATACAACGCTGGTAAGTTGCCCCAGCGTTATTCAGACCGAACGGCATTGAAATGTAGCAGAACGATCCAAAGGGGGTGATAAAAGACGTCGCGAGCTGGTCGGACTCCTTCATCGCGATCTGGTGGTAACCAGAGTATGCGTCAAGGAAGCAGAGGGTTTCGCACCCCGAGGTGGAATCGACTATTTGGTCTATTCGTGGCAAAGGAAACGGATCCTTTGGACACGCCTTGTTGAGGCCTGTGTAATCGACATACATTCTCCATTTCCCGCTCTTTTTTTGCACAAGAACAGGATTTGCTAACCACTCTGGGTGGTGTACTTCCCTGATGAATCCAGCAGCTAATAATTTTGCTATCTCTTCACCGATGGCTCGATGTTTTTCCTCGTCGAAGCGGCGTAGGCGTTGCTTCACTAGCTTGGAGCCCAGGTGAATTTTTAAGGTATGCTCGGCGACCTCCCTTGGGATGCCTGGCATATCTGAGGGTTTTCACACAAAGATGTCTTTGTTATCGCGGAGGAAGTCGACGAGCTCGCTTTCCTATTCGGAGGAGAGCGCAGTACCAATGCGTACCCTTTTAGTCTCGAAGTTGCTGGGGTCCACGAGGACCTCCTTGGAGCCTTCTGCTGATTCAAACGACCTGGTTGATTTCTTGGCGTCGGGTGTTTTTTCGGCAACCTCCTCCCTGAGGGTGGCGAGTTCCTTGGAGGCGATGACTGCGGATGCGTGACCGCAGCATTCGACTTCGCACTCGTAAGCGCGCTGGAAGGAGGTGCCGATGGTGATGACCCCGCGAGGCCTGGCATCTTCAGCTTAAGGTACGTATAGTTGGAGACGGCCATGAACTTCATGTAGCATGGTCGTCCCAGGATGGCGTGGAAAGTCCCTGGGAACCCCACTACGTCGAAGGTGAGGGTCTCAGTCCGATAATTGGACCGATCCCCGAAAGTGACGAGTAGATCGATCTGCCCCAGTGGCATGGCTTGCCTACTAGGCATGACACCATGGAAAGGTGCTTGGATGGGACGGAGGTTCGTTCGGTCGACGCCCATCTCGTCGAGCGTCTTGGCATACATGATGTTGAGGCCACTGCCTCCGTCCATCAGTACTTTCTTGAGTCGCTTTGGACCGATGATCGGATCGACGACAAGTGGGTACCTTCCCGGGTGTGGGACGGCATCCGAATGGTCGGTCCGGTCAAAGGTTATGGCAGATTCCGACCACCGGAGGAAGACAGGCATGGCCGGTCCGGCTGTATAGACCTCGCGGCGCGCGACCTTCTAGCGGTGCTTGGAGTCGTAGGCCGTTGATCCTCCAAAGATCAAGAGGGCACCAGTTGGTGTTGGGAAGGCGTCATCCTTCTCCTCTACGTCGTTTGTGGCGGGAACAGGTTCCTTCCTCTGCTCCCCTTTGTTAAGGCCCCCGGACAAGTATTTGCGCATAAGGCCGCAATCCTTGTATAGATGCTTGGCCGGAAAGGCATGGTTTGGGCATGGCCCCTCAAGCATTTTCTTGAAGTGGTTCGGAGTGCCCTCCATGGGCTTCCAGCCACCTTTGCGGTTGGCAGCGGCCACGAGCGAGTTGTCGCGCCGTTGCTTCTATTTTTCCTTTTGGCGGGACGGTTGGAGGTGCCTTCACTGGTGTCCTCGTCCCGCCTCGTCTTTCCGTCGGGGCGGTCGAAGATGGCTCCGACCGCCTCCTCCCTAGAGGCGTGACTGGTGGCGATGTCCAGGAGTTCCTTGGTAGTTTGCGGGCCCCTACGTCCTAGCTTGTGGACCAAGGATTCGCAGGCTGTCCCGGATAGGAAGGCTCCTATCACATCGACGTCGGCGATGTTAGGGAGCTCGTTGCACTACCGAGAGAAGCGCCGGATGTACCCGTGGAGGGTTTCATCGGCCTTCTGGCGACAGTTCTCGAGGTCCCACGGGTTTCCGAGGCGTTTGTACGTGCCCTAGAAGTTGCCCACGAAGATCTCCATCAGATTTGCCCAACTTTGAATGGCGTTGGACGGTAGGTGCTCTAGCCATGCTCACGCCGAATCGACCAAGAACAGCAGGAGATTGCGAATAATGAAATCGTCATCACTCGCACCACCGGCCTAACATGCAAGCCGATAGTCTTCGAGCCAAAGCCCAGGATTTGTTTCGCCAGAATATTTAGGGATGTTGGTAATGCCTTGGGAGGAACGCAGCGTTGAGGATGTGTCGGCCGAAGGCCTGAGGGCCTGGTAGGCCAGGGCTCGGGCTTCGGTCCTCACCGCTGTCATAGCGTCCACTGCGTCGGGGATGGTAGCCGCGGCGGGCCGCCTCTCCTGTGTCACCGTGGACGTGCCTACGGGCGTCGATGGTGCTGCGCACATCGTGGTCGTGGACGAGACGTTGATGCACCGGGATGGCGGAGGGCTGCCTGCCGCCTGGCGGTGTTTGGTGAACGGATGCATCCTTGGTGGGGTGCATCGAGGGCGTTCGCTGGCTAGTGTCAGGCTCGTGTCGTCGAGACAATGAACTTTCTGCTTGCTGTGCCACCGCACGCTCGAGTAACTTGCGGATTTCTCGGCGGGCGCGGCGATCCTCGGACATCGTGGCCTCCGGTAGGCCATGCAGCAAGGCGGTTGCTGCGGCGATGTTTTGGCTCACCCGAGCAAAGTGAGGAAGGGTCCTGTCGTCGGTGAGGATCCTTTGGTGTACGGTGCGGGCCGTGGTGCACGCGCGCCCCCATCTTTACGGCGTTCAATCTCGCGATTGATGTCCACGTACTCCCGAAATAGCCCTTGCCCGACCTCATCGATCTCTAGCTGATGGGCCCTCAGCTGCTCCATCCTTAGGTGAGATGGGGCTACCGTCTCTTCCCCGGATCTACCATCAGGGTTGTTTGTCGGGGTGACCTCTTCCCCGGAGACACTTTCGACGTGCCCCTCGGGGGTCTGTGCCATGAAGCATTCCTAGGAAGGGTGGTGGCTCCCCCTACTAGAGTCCGAGCTGGAGAACGATCCTGGCTCCTCATTGAGGAGCCCGTAGAGAGTCTTTGTATCATGCTCAATCGTCCCCACGAACTCGCTGTCCGTGGGCGGCTGAACCATACGTAGTGCCAGAAGGTGGCTAGCGGTCGCCGCAGCATTGTGGGGACTGAACAGAAATGCTGTCGGGGCGTTCCATACGGGGTCTTTTAGGGTGATGCAGCGCAGGTCTTCCCTGGATAACTGGGATCCAAAGGAGTTGCCTGGTGGGCCCTCAAGCCTTAGACGGCTGAGGTTGATGGAAGGGAGAGACTGTGTGGCCATGTGGGTCAGCGTTAGTTCTCCTCCTATGTGATGATGAAATCTAGGTCGTCGAAACACACATGTGTGCCCGGGGCCTAGCTGATTGCGTGGGTGGCCATCCAAGACCTGATTTGGAACACGCAAGCTCCCCTACCTGGCGCACCAACTATCGGTGTTTTGTACAAGCACCGGCAAGTAAATTTATAGTAGTACGCGTTAGGCTCGGATGGTGCGCTAAAGGACACAAGATTTATACTGGTTCGAGCTGAATGTCCCTACGTCCAGTTTATTGCTGCTCGTGTTATTAGCACCAAAAACGGTTTGTAGTAGGGGGTACAAACGATCGAGAGAGGGACTGGTCCCAAGTCTCTGATGGAAGGGTTGAAAGGAGGCCAAGAGCTTGATCGCCGCTTGACTGTGTGAGTGTTGTGTATTATGCCGTCAAAAGTCGGTCCCTCCGTTAGAGGAAGCGCATCCCCTTTTATAGATGAAGGGGCTGGCTTTACAAGGGTGAGGGCTTAGGATGCGTACTCTACCTAGTCTTGTGGCTCACGTCTACCCAGCCTCTTCTCATTCTGATGGGTGCGAAGGATAATAAGCGCCTACAATACTGTTGATGCCCCTATAGAATGTCAGGATGGTTACAGAATACTGCCCTGCGTAGGGTATGGGCTGCAGTACAGTGGTTTTGACTTATGAACCTCGCCCAGCCTTGCTCTGCATGCCTTCTGGTTCCTATGAGTCTTTGTCGGAGGGACGTGGGGTTAGGGTCCGGAATAGCGCTGTGGGCAAGGTCCTTTGATTTGGTGGACCCGAGGGGTCGGGAAGCGGGCGCCGCTCCCTTGGGTCCATAACGTGGTGATGGCATGTCCGTCATTTATGGAGATCACAAATCCTTTTCTAGAGTATAGTGGTTGTCGTATATCTTCGTTGGGTTCCGTGTCCTAGAGCTGAAGGCTATGCCTACAACTCTATAGGGCAAACCTGTAATATCTTTTGGGCTCTGCAGCGCCTGAAAGGGTTTAAAGCACCTGTCCCGTCGTTCCCTGGCAGTACTTTTCCTGCCAGGGCGCAGGGTATGGTCCTTGAAGCCATGGTTGACCCGAACGTCTTGTCTTGCCCTGTACCCATCATCATGAGAGAACGGGGAGAAGTTGTCAGGTAAGATGAAACCAGTCTTTAGACATCGAGCAGGGCGAGGCTCGTTCTCGACCGTCGGGTGAAGCAGAGACCAGTCCTTATCTCTTGGGCGAGACCGAGCCTGCCCCTCAGGGGTCGGGCGAGGCGGAGTCTATCCCTCAGCCCTTGGGCGAGGCAAGGTTGGCCTAAAGGTGTCGGGCGAGGCGGAGACTAGCCCTTAGCCCTTGGGCGAGACCGAGCCTGCCCCAAAGGCATCGGCCGAGGCGGAGATTAGCCCTTAGCCCTCGAGCGAGACCGAGCCCGCCCAAAAGGCGTCGGACGAGATGGAGACTAGCCCTTAGCCCCTAGGCGAGGCAGAGCCATCCCAAAAGCGTCGGGCAAGGCGGAACCAAACTCCTGTCATTCGAGCAAGAGACGTTACGACGCCCTTATCTGTCCAGAAGTTTTTAACGTTCAGTGGTTATTGGTTCCACCTTCTGGGGTACCTCGGTATTAGGTCCCTGACAAGACGCAAAGAGGAGGCTCTAGAAAAGGAGCACAAGAAAGAGGAGGAAAGGAGGTGTGTTGCTGCGTACAGGGAGAAGAGGGAGAGGAAGCTTGAGCGTGCACTCCGAGCAAAGGCAGCGATGGAGGAGAATTCCGATGCCTAGAGAAAGAGAAAGTGGCCTCGTTGCACTCAGTAGTCTTCATGACTTGCTAGTTCTATGGTTTATTCATGAACAATGTTGTCTAATCTTGGACTTTACATTGTGTTGTCATATAATACACTTTAAGTATGGACGTACCTAGAGCATATTCTACGTTATTTAGTTTGCCGTCATGTACTTCAAATGTTGTTATATTGATTAATATGCTCTATTATTAGACCTTTTATAGTGTTGTTAGTTTCATTAATTGTTGTCATAATATTGAGTTTAATATTGCATAGGTAGTGAAATGAGCTCACGTAGTGCAAATAAAACGTAACGAAGTAGTGGATTACCTAATTCAACACACATAACACATGAAATGACATGTGATAACATATACCAAACTAGGGTACAGAGGTCCTAGACTAAACCTAACATGCCTTAGATAATTGAAGCAAACAACAAGCACATGAAATGGCATATGAGAACATGTGTCAAACAAGGGTACATATTTCCTTCGACTAACCCTAACACATGCCTTAGGTGATTAAACCAAAAAAACAAACACATGGATATGGCCCGTTAAAAAGAATGATTTGTTCTAGTAGTGTGGCCACATAGTAAATTGTGTTGCACCTTCTCTACACTATCCTCACATTGTTGTTGGTGGTGGTGGCGGGGGTGGCGACGGAGGCCCTTGTTCCTGTGATTAGGGCAGGTGCAATATGGATCATTGCAGAGTGCCTCCTATGAACCGGCACCATTGTTGTTGTCGTCCTATTCGTTGTCCTTGCAATACGCCTTCTTTCCTCCTCTTCCTTGTGCTCCTTTTCTAGAGCCTCCTCTCTGCATCTCTTCTCCATCATCTCTTTGTCCTCTGCCTCCCACCATAACAGTTCCTGCATCCACTCTTTGTTTTTCGGCTTGATCTCAGTGTTGATCCACTGCTCAAAATCACAGAGCGGTGTAGGGGTCTGCAACAAATGTAATTATTACAAAATAAATAAATCACGCAAGACTTCATTTGACACAAAATAATTATTACACAACATCAATTTCTCACCATCTTGTTAATGCGGCGCTGATGAAATATAGGCTTAAACGCAAAATTGGCACACATCCAATACCTCTGCCTATATGTGTCCTCTTTATCGGACTTGACTACCTTGCAAGGATCACCGCACCAACACATGGGCACTGGAACACCACTAGGCAGAGGCAATGTGTCGAAGGTATTTTCGATCATCCGGCCATAACTACAATTGAACCAAATTTGTTCTAAGAACCGAAAGCAATGAGCATTAAACCCTAAACCTAGGGTTTTTCCATTTGTTGCACATAAATAAAAACATAATATAACACGATGATAAGAGATTACCTTAGCTTACTAGCTTTACCACGCTTTAGCATCCTATCGTTATATAATAAAAAAATAAAAAACCACTTCAAACATTAGGTAATAACGCATCTAGGGTTGTAAAATAGACGTAATATATACCAAATCAATACATAAAAATGATAAGGGGAGAGAGGATACCTCGCTCGTGAAGATATATGGATCAAATCCAAGTATCCAAGGTCAAACTCGTCGATTCAAGAGATTGGACGGGTTAGGGAGAGGAAGAACCCGAGAGGGAGGAGGAAAAAATAAAAGCAACCTCAACAAGGAAAACTTGGCCGTGGGTTTTGAATCCATGTTCGACGCTAGGATCCATGGCTCCGACCTCGGAGCCGAGATCCACGGCTCCAAGGTCTTGGCTCCGAGCTCAGCGCCAAAATCTATGCCTTCGAGATACCGGTCATGTCAACGCCACCTAAGATATCCTGCTGTGCACGACCATGAACCTTGGAGCCAAGATCTGTAGGGCCGAGACGTGTTATCCCAGAGCCCCAAGTCCTGGCGCCGACCCTCAGGATCTAAAGATGAGTTTACGTCTTCCAGGGGCCAAACGTAAATTTTCTTAAAAAAAAGAACCAAATTGCAAAAGAAAATTGGGTCTGACTGACATGTCGCCATGTCAGCAGCGGTAATCTTTTAGACCTGTTTGCTCGAACTTATCAGCCGGCTTATCAGCTAGAATTTATCGTATTTTTCTCTCACGATAAATCAGCCAAGATCGACTTATCAGCCGACTTTAATATCAGCTGAACAGGCCGAAAGCTGGCCAGCAAAAGAAATTGTTTTAAAAGTTCAGAAGGTCAAAAAAAAAAAAAAATTGATTTTGTAGATGACTAATAAGGGGTGAATCGTATGAGCGTAAGTTGAGGGGCGCCGAGAGCACTTGTTGATTCACTGAATTACGGTTCATCCCGCGTGCGGCGTGCGCGCGCGCTCTCTCTCTCTCCCCCTCTTTCTGCGACGAACTGGGTGGGCTACCGCCGCCGCCGCCGCCCTCCGCCAGGTGCCGAGGCCTTCGTTGGTCTATTCGCCGGCCACGAGCACCCACCAGGTATTCCCACCTCTTCGCTTCCCTTTCTGCTGTGCGAAACCGAGCACCCAAACCCTAACTTAAAGCTATTTGGCCATTTGATGCCTAGTAACCTCGAACTTTTTGCAAAAAATATCGGGTGTACATGTGTACATCCATGTCCCTTTACTGGGTCCGCGCCTGGTGGGCAGGCAATGCGTCGACGAACAACCATTTCTTCAGTCCTGCAATGTTGTTGCTACTGTGTCAATTAGACTTTCGACGGGGGAGGTGGTAGCACTAGCATGTTGGTTTCAAACTAGTGTGTTTGCTCCGTACGCGTGGAAAAATAAGAAAAAAAACATGGACCTGCAGTAATGCCAATTTTTGCTCTGTGCGTGTGGATTAATGCTGCACTATTAGTAGTAGCCAAGCATTTACGAGTTTGACTGGCTAGCATAAAAAACTATCACTGAACTTGCACCATTGTATGTATAATTACTGCTACCGTGTCATGTTATGAACTTGCTAATGGGAATCCTATCATTATTCTTTAGAATTATGCTAATGTCCTGGGTATAGACACAATCACTTCATGAAGGCATGCCATTTAATCAAAATGCACTACTACTGATCTGCAGTTTAGGCCAATATTTCTAGGTTGCTTTTATATTTGTTATTGAAGTTGATCAAATGGGAATATGATTTAATTGGTCTAGGTAACATGTATTTGTGTTTCAGTATTTTAAATCCAGCAGTAAACAGGGTCCTGTTTCATTCAAGCCTAAAGTGAAACCTGCAGTTGTGTTTATTTCTGTTGTCAAAATACCCTTTTACTGTTTTTTTATTGTTTTGTTACCTGCGCAAATCTGCATTCTTGTTTTGCTTATTCCTTTTTTTGTTTTTGTATTTTAATTTGTTTTGCAGTAAAATAGTTAATGTATGCAAAGGTGGAACCAGATATATTTCTGTAGAAGTAAATGATATAATACTAGATGATTAGATATGAATAAGGATGGGATATTGTCTGTTGATAAGTTGGCAAAAATGGAATCTGTTCAACCAAATGGACAGCTAGTATGATATAATAATCATTGACTCTCAAAGTGATGAAAACAAAATTGGTGTGGAAACTAGCATAAGAGACAGTTCCTCGAAGGAGCATAAGGAGCCTCCATGCACAACAATGGACAATAATGCGAATGAAGAAACATCCATTACTGATGATGATTCAGAGGCTGATTCATATCAATTCTCTCTCCGAGAATCAGATAATGAACAAGCTTCAGCATCTGAGGAAGGCACTGAGGTGTGTGAATCCTATAAACTATTTCGATATCTATTGTTGCCTACTTAAGTTTGTGAAGTTCTGTTGGTATTTATAAATCATATATTTTCATAGAAGGTAACAATATCATTATGTACCATAAGCACCCATAGAGAAAGTATGACAACTTGGTGTGGAATTTTGGGAACTCTTATTGATGGCCATCTTTATTTAGTTTATCGTTGATTGACATGCTGCTCTATACCATTGATGCTACATCCGTTCCAAATTATAGGTCGTTTTGGCTTTTCTAGATACATAGTTTTTGTTTTGTATCCAAACATGTCATATATCTAGGTGCCTAGCAAAATCTATGTGTACCTAGAAAAGCCAAAATGACCTATAATTTGGGATGGAGTACCTTTTTGTGTTATTTACACTTAAATATTAACTACATTGTAGTTTCTTCTTAGAAGTTTAAAATCTTGATGGGCAGAAATTTACTAGTTTCTATTTCAAATTAAAATAGTATTTGACAAATCCTTTTTTTTGAAATTTGATTTTCTAACAGGTACTTCTGACTGAGGAAGAAGTTGAAGAATTGGTTGTTGAATTCCTCGAAGTCGAGAGCAAAGTAACTTTATATAACCTTTTCTGTTTTATGCACACCTTTTTTCGTCGTTTGACTGATCGTGTTTCTGGCGACTTTTAGGCAGCTCAAGCTCAAGAGTCACTTGAAAAGGAGTCACTGGACAAAATTGAAACGGAAGTAAGATTGGAGTTATCTGAGAGGCTTCAAGGAGATGAGGTTTTTAAACATGTTCATATTTATTTCGTAATTTGTATTTTGTAATCCTCAATTGTTTCTCTCTCTGTGTACTGATATATTGCTTTAATTTAAATAGTTAGAATCAGCTGTGTCAACTGAGATGGAGCAATTCCAGATGCAATGGGAAAATGAACTGGATGATCTAGAGATCCGTAGTTCTATTCTGTTGGTAATGTTTTCCCTTGTAAAGTATATTTTTTTGTGTCCATGTTACATTTACTAACTACCATTTGCACGTGTTGTCTCAGATAGATTTCCTAAATTCCTGTGCTATATAAATGCATTTGAAGATTTAGTGCTGAACCAAATCAACCTGTCTTTCTTATGTATAATGGCACTTACATTTCTTGTATCTTTGGAGTTCTTTTGTATAATTCTGTTGGGGGACTTGGCTTTGCTAAGCACAAAGAAAATGGTCGCATTAAATTTCTCTGTACTGGTTCTGTGTTAGACTTTAAGGCTGGTTATGTTAAACTGATACATATTGTTTACTCCCATGTTGCTTGGTATGTGCTTTTATCTATTTCTGTTATAGGAAAAGAATATTTTGAGAAGCCCCATGTTACTCATCAGGCTGAAGACAAATTTGCATGGCTGAAGATAAATTTGCATTTTTTATATGATGCAGGAACAACTTGATGCTGCTGGAATTGAACTTCCCAGACTCTATAAGTCAATTGAAAGTCAAGTTCCAAATGTTTGTGAAACTGAAGCATGGAAGAGCAGGACGCATTGGGCTGGTTCTCAAGTGCCTGAAGAAGCTAACCGATCCATTAAAAATGCTGATGAATACCTCCAGTCTTGCAGACCTGTACGGAGGTAATTTTGGGGCTACAATTTTGCTGTTTTTGTGTATATTTTATAAGACTCAGCTTTGCCTTCTTCAATCAGAAAACACGGGAGGTTGCTGGAGGAAGGTGCTAGTGGCTTTCTTGCTGGAAAAGTTCCTGTTGGGGATGATGATTCTGTTAAGTGTCATGAGAAAAGTTGGAGCTCTTTCAATGAACTTATTAAATCTAAGGAGAGAGCTGAGAATACATTTGGTAGCAGTAACTGGGCATCAGTTTATCTTGCAAGCACCCCCCAGGAAGCGGCTGCATTAGGTCTCCAGTTTCCCGGAGTTGACGAGGTGCCACTTGAACCCATTACTTTCTCATGTTTTGTGATGTAACCATTAGACTATTTATTAGTCTCATTCATGGATTTCTTGAAATCTTATCCTACCCTTTTCTCTTAATTTTAGAAACATGTTTTTTAATTTACTTTTATCTGATATTTTTGAAGAATAACAGTGGGGAAAACCCTAACCCCACCCTGTGTTGAAGTGTTGTTTTCATGCAGTGTTAGGACAAAGGTATTGGACAAGACTAGGGTAATGCACAATAACTTTATTTTTGTAATGAGACTGTCTATTGTATTGTCAACTCTCATGTGCACAATGCCTAGGTGATTGACCATGGTTAAATTGACCAGTTTTAGTATTTCATCTTGCATCTTTTAAAAGAATGTCACCAAGATGTTCGTGCAGTCCTGCTTTTCATCACTTCACAATGGTATGCACAGCAAGTGTAGTTTGTTCTAGTTAAAATAATAGTACTGCAAGATAGACCGTGATGAATTTGGAAGTAATTGCTATTTATTGCAGTGCTGTACCGTGTACTGTGTTTGAAGCTGTATTATTATTTTTTAGATAGATTTTTTAGAAAGAGAAGTACTTGTCAATAGTCACTACTGTGGAACTTAAAGTGTTTTTCTTGTCTACATTCTTTATCTTTATTAAATAGATAAATAGAGTATGCTTTTCAGTTACTCCCTCCATTCCAAATTATAAGACGTTTTGACTTTTCTAGATGCGTAGTTTTTGCTATGCACTTAGATATACACTATGTCTAGCAAAAGTAATGTATCTAGAAAAGCCAAAACGTCTTATAATTTGGAATGGAGGGAGTACATCTTTATTCATATTATTATATACTCTTAGATAACTAGCATGGTATGAGTTTTTTGAATCTACTGGCCACCCATGATTCTTCCTTCTAAATCTTTGCTATCAGCCTATCATTGTTACGATTCTGTAGGTAGAGGAGATATTTGAAGTTGATGGTGTTTTTGATGATATAAAAGGTGTAGATGAAGTGGAGCTTTCTGAGGAACAGAGAAGGAAATACAGAAAGGTCAGCTGAGACTACATTTTTTTAGCTCTGTTAATTAGTTAAAACTGCAAACATGCCACCGGTTTTGGTCTTGTGGTCCTATACTTAATTGCAGCACATGCACCTTTTGTTTCTGTTTTAGAGCTTGGGTATGCACCACCGGTGTAGATGAAGTAGAGCACATGCACCTTTCGAAGGGCGGGCCTGGTGCAAGCGGTAGTCTTACCGCCTGTGACCGGAAGGTCCCGGGTTCGAGTCGCGGTCTCCTCGCATTGCACAGGCGAGGGTAAGGCTTGCCACTAACACCCTTCCCCAGACCCCGCACAGAGCGGGAGCTCTCTGCACTGGGTACGCCCTTTTTTAGAGCTTGGGTATGCCTTATATCTACCTTTGCTTCTCACATTATTGTTTACTAGAAGAATACCCCGCAGCGTTGCTGCGGGATTTTCTTAAAATTTAGTTTGTTCTCTCTCTCTCTCTATATATAGCATTACTATATGGTACCCTGGATGTTATGTGTATATATATGAGCTTAACTTGTATGTTATCTTATTGTACTGGATCTGGTAAAAATCGGTAGAGTAATGGAAGAAAAGTCAATTGAATGTTAGATCACATTATAGAAGGATAGAATAATGAAACAAATAACATATGTAGATGACTTGTACATTGATAGATTAAAGACTAAAGTGTCGCACATAATAGGGATGATGTGGACAATATTTGTAATTAATAAGGGATGACATGGATAGTTTGCATGAAAGGATTGCAAGTTAGTGGGGCATTTAGTGGGAAATGATGTGGACACCTTGCATGAAGAGATTGAACATCTAGTGGGTTTAGCTTTATAAGAATATATAGATATAGATATATAGATTCCCAGTATATGAATGCCTAGGTATCATAGTGTGTAGTCTAATAGTTTCTCTTTGTTTCATACCTCGTTTTTGTACAGTTGGCAGCCATGTCTAAGGTTTTTGCCACATTGCAGCGGCATCTGCAGATTATTTATAGACCCAATCTGAATCCTCTATGAGGCATCAGTGAATAATGTAGAAAGGAGACACAAGATTCGTTAACCCTGTACTTATACATGTGTATATTCAAACCATCAATGGCAAGCTATCTTGTTTGGACTCCTTGACCCTCAAAACCAGAGCAAACAGCCTCTTCTCCCTAAACCACCCTGGTTTTAGATGACGCAACATTCTAGGAGGCACAGATGTGGTTAATTTGAACTCTAGGAAAAAAATAGCTATAGAAAATAATATGCCCCTAGTGTCTTTTGTGGGAAGAAACTGTAATCAAGCATGAAGCATCTCCTTGAGCTCTTCATCTTCTCCTTAGCCTTACTGCCTACTCTTTACCAATTCACTGAGTGAGAGACCATGTGCCCATTGTGGGAGGAGGTAAACAAATTTTGTCAGTCTATCAAACCAGCCTTAGTGCCTGCATATAGGAAGGTGCTGCTCATGGATGTGCTGGTCTGTCTTTGCTTTACTAAAGCCTGAGCCTGATCAACTGGGTCTGTGGGTCATCCTCTATTCAAACCTAGTACCTAAGCTTTCATCTCTGAGAACTTGCTTGAAGATCTTAGATTGGGAGCAGCATGGAGATGTTGAGGTTTTATGTAGTTCCAATTGAACCAGACAAAAGGTAATCTATAAAAGCACTAACCAAATACTGTTTGATCATGTGACTCCATTGACAGCCATGATGTTAGTTTGGACTTTATTCTTCCTCTTTCTCTCTTAGTTGACAGGCTGTAGATAGTTATCATGTCTTGCTGGCTGCACTGGCAAATTTGGGTGATACTGCTGTTAGTGGTAACACCACTGCACCCAAGTAGCTCAACTGTAGAATGAGAATCTACTATCACTGCTTCTGTTTAGCTGCTGGGTTCCAACTTCCTAGTAGCAAAAGATAAGGTTTTCTTGATAGGAATTCCTTCGTGCACTTCCTTAGTTAATGGGAAACTAAATTATACCATCAATGTAGGTAACGGAAGAGGATGATGCAAAAATAATGAAGTGCCTGCAGCGTCGTTCGAAAGGAAAAAGGATGAGAGGCTGGTGTAAGGTAATTACTTAAAGTTAAATGGTTTCAAGCTCTGTTTTGTGTTAACTAAATTTGTTATAAATATGCATTGTTGATTGGTCTGTGATTTATTGGGTGAATTTCTTTCATTTAATCCAGCCTTTCCTGTTTTCAGGAGAACATTGGTTTGGTCTCATCATGTGATGAGAAACCTCCTCTACCAGAAAATGGTGTTTTAGGTGCTAAAAGTGACCTTCCTGCATCTAAAAAACTCAAAACTGATGAAAACAAAGTTTCTATTGAGACATTGAAGCATACATGTGAAGATGGTGATAACGAGAAGAGATTGAAAACTGTGATAATAGAAAGTGATGATGATATGCAGATAGATAACAAACGAGCTTTACAAAAGGATGGTGAAGGTAGTTCAGCAGAAGTTGAAAAAGTGGTTGATATCATTGATCTTGATCTTTTCCCATCACAAAGCCCTAAGCTCCCTATTAAAAGTTTGCCTAGAACTTTCAAATGTACTATTTGCTCTGAAATGTTGAATGCCTCTGATGTGCATCGCCACCCTGTCTTGGATGTTGTTGTTTGTGGATCATGCAGATTTCTTGTGATAGAGAAGAATCGTCTTGAGGTGAATTCTTACCTCCTTTAGTATAGTAGATACTTTTGAACTTTATACAGAATTAGGTTTGACTATTGATGTCATCAACTAGGCATTAATGATTTCTTAGAGATGCTGTTTACATTTGGGCAGGATCCTGTATCTGGTGGTTATTGCACTTGGTGTGCACAAAGTGAACTGCTTCAAAGTTGTAGTTCTTGTAAGCTTCTTTTCTGTACAAATTGCCTGTCAAAGAATTTAGGTGAAGAATGCTTATCAGAAGCTAAAGCCACTGGTTGGCAGTGTTGCTGCTGCGTACCTAGTCAACTGGAACTTTTAATTTCTGAATGTGACAAGGCCCTCAGTGGTGTGGAATCTTCTGATTCAGAGAGTAGCAACGCAGAGCTTTCTGGACCAGAGAATAATGGTCCTGTTAGGTATGATCTTTTCCCCTATTTCATTTAGCATGCCAAAGCTCAGGTCCTGGTCATTCCTTGAACATGTTATCAGCAAGCGAAGAATGAAGAAGAGTATTAGAAGAATTATGGATGATACAGAACTTGGTGAGGAAACAAAGCGTAAAATTGCAATGGAGAAGGTTTGTGATCTTTCAGCCTTGTATCTTTATTTGATGTATAGTCTTGTATGAAGCTGTTTTATCTAGGCTGTAACATTATTGTGTAGGCAAGGCAATACCATTTGAAGTCCATGCAAGAGCAATCTGCCACCAAGTTAAGGAGCGAGAATGTTGGAACTCCCTTTGAAGCTCCATTGGAAATCTGTTTACAGGATGTTGGTGATGGACATATAGTCAATCTTGCCAGGGAGGAGGATGAGGAACCTGTTAGGATTCCAAGCAGCATGTCTTCTAAACTGAAGCCTCATCAGGTCTGCCTGGTCAAGATTTCCTCTCTTATTCATCTCCATAATTAATCCTGAATACATGAGGACTTAATGAGGGGATTTAACTGTTTGCAAGTGCTATGCTGTTACTCTTGCACCAGCAATTAAGACCAGTACAGGGAACCCATATCTGAGTCTGACTGGATTTTATGATATTGCAGGTAGAAGGAATAAGGTTTATGTGGGAAAATGTTATTCAATCTGTTAAAAAAGTCAAATCCGGGGATAAAGGTCTTGGGTGCATTTTGGCGCATAACATGGGCCTTGGGAAAACCTTTCAGGTCTGTGTTGGCTTATAGCTTGGATATACATTTTCTTCAAGAGTTATTCATTCGTTGTATGCTGCAACTATTGTTCCCATGGCAATCAATTATGTGCTGGAACTAGACCATGCATGTCAATCAACTTCATTCTTTGTACTTGTATTCTCATATTTGTGATGAAGTTATTGTTAGGTTGACATTTAATTTTCATACTTATGCAGTTATTATGTTCCATTACATTGCATGTCAATCAACTTCAATTTTTGTACTTGTATTCTCATATTTGTGATGAAGTTATTGTTAGGTTGACATTTAATTTTCATATACTTATGCAGTTATCATGTTCCATTACATCATTTACATGACATAATGGGAGTTACGTTCTTATCTTTGTTCTTTCGCACCTTGCAGGTTATTACATTCCTCTATACTGTTATGAGACGTGCTCAAATGGGATTGAGCACAGCACTTGTTGTCACCCCTGTCAATGTTCTTCATAACTGGAGGAAAGAGTTTAGCAAGTGGCGTCCAGCAGAGCTGAAGCCTCTTCGTGTTTTTATGTTGGAAGATGTTGCAAGGTGCAGATAAATTTCTTGTTTTGTTGCATTCTTGTTATTCATGCAGCTAGTTTTTTTCCTCACCTAATAGATGCGACTTATAGAGCCTTTATGTGCCAATATATTGCGTATATGACTACAAGATGTTCACTCTGGATGCGAAAAGTAGGGTATATTCCTTGTGAATGTATGCACATATATTCAAAATCCATCTTTATACAATTGTATGCTGAATACTTGAATTAATTGGAGATGGTGTGGTCTGCTAGATGAAACTTTAAGTACTAGCCTATTAGTTTCAATTTTTCCATGTATTTTCCTTAAGAAGTCAAATTTTAAAGAGTTTCCTGCACCTTCCCCAAGACCACATATGTAGTACACATGTTTATGAATTACAGAGTCAGGAAAGAAGATAAAACACTGCAAGTCCTAAACAACACATATTGTCAAAACAGCTACGGGTGGGTCGGGTGGGGGGTTGCAACTCAACTACAAACATTCTATGAAAGCTGCTTCAATCCTGTAATTGGGCGTAGGCATCCTGCTGTAGTCTTACCTGACAAAATGACTTGTATTCTTGTTATTTCAAATTTCTGGATTAGTCCCATGTTTTTTAACACTTATTGGTACATTGAGAACTTAATCTTGGAACTTCATATATTATAAATTGTACACATAATGCATGTATTTGGTTCCTTTGATGTATGAATTCAATAGTGGCATTCCCAGGACCTAGGTCATTCTGATTGATTTTCTCGAATTTGGGGTCAACACTACTCAAAGATGAAAGCCTCCTAAGTTTGCTTAAATGTCCTTTTACTCTATTGCCTTTTTTCTTATACTTTCTTCAAGTAGTTTTTAGTGTGATCCTGTATCAATCTCACTAGATCAAATGTTTCTACAAATATTCGCTTGATTATGGGACAAGCCTTACTTTCACCTCATTGGTTTATTGGCCTTCTCTATGTTGCATTATTTAGGGATGTTTTTTCATTGCATTGCATGATTGAATTATTTACTTATGGTGTGTTTGTGTTTTTCCCCCTTTGGTTACATGGGAGTACTGTTTCCCTATAGTAAATCTTTACCTACTAGGACTAGGATGGAATGCTCCATCTGACCCTTTTTTTTTTTGCAGGGTGAAAAGGCCAGATTTACTAACCAAATGGCGAGTGAAGGGTGGAGTGCTTCTCATTGGTTATTCATCATTTAGGAACTTATCCCTTGGAAAGCATGTGAAGGACAAAAATTCTGCAAACGAAATTACTTATGCTTTGCAGGTGACATACCATGTCCCTGCTATTGGTACTGTTTCAAGCTCTAATAGTAAACTCGTTAGATACCTTCTTGTGGCTATGTACTGAGGTTTCAATAATATTCTGTTTTCATGGTAATGTGGGCATGTCACATGTGGCACACATTATGACATATAGACATATAGTATGCTTTCTCCCAACTTTGTTACATGTTAGCTGTGGGTTTTTGACGCAGTTCATTGTACTGTCAGTGTGGGCCAGATATTCTTGTATGTGATGAAGCACATATGATAAAGAATAGGAGGGCCGACATTACGCAGGCTCTGAAACAAGTAAGAACACAGAGAAGAATTGCGTTAACTGGATCTCCGTTGCAGAATAATTTGATGGAATATTATTGTGTAAGGAGCCGTGTATCCCTACTGTTTTGTTTGCTTAATCATCCAGTTACTGAAATTACTTGATGTTTAATACTAGTAGTTTGCCAACGTATTTTGTTTTAATCTTGTGAGCAGATGGTTGATTTTGTCAGGGAAGGTTTTCTTGGGAGTACTCATGAATTCCGAAACAGGTAGGTGAACGCTGCCATACATGCACCGTAGTTTTATTTAAAGTTGAAATATTGATTTCTGCTTTATCAGGTTCCAGAACCCCATTGAAAATGGGCAACACATGAATTCAACATCAGATGATGTCAAGATCATGAACCAACGATCACACATCTTGTTTGAACAATTGAAAGGTTTTGTCCAGCGGAAGAGCATGAATGTTGTGAAGAATGATCTACCACCAAAGAAGGTTTTTGTTATTACTGTAAAGCTCTCTCAGCTGCAGAGGAAGCTATACAAAAGGTTCTTAGATGTTCATGGTTTCTCAAGTAGTGGTTATTCCGAAAAATCTCACAGTTCCTTCTTTGCCAAGTACCAAACATTAGCCCAGGTACGTTGACCTTGCATCTTTGTGCTGTTTCTTAGATAAAAACTAGGGAATTGCTGTCTACTTCCTCCATTTCAAATTATAGGTCAATTCAGCTTTTGTCCTAACTCCTAAGTCAAATGTCTCTACTCTAACTTTGACCAAGTCTTATAGAATAACGAGCCAACATGTTAAACATTAAATTAGTTTCATTAGTCTTTATGAAATATGTCTTGATAGTGCATGTATTTGAACTTTTCATTGTTAATCTAATTTTCTTAAAACCTAGTCAAAATTAAAGAAGTTTGACATGGACAAAGCTAGAGTGACCTATGATTTGGAATGGAGGGCAAGGGAGTAACACTGTTGAAGTGTAGGTATGGAATCATCCGGGTCTCCTCCAGATGGCTAAAGAACAGAGAGGAAATTTGCGTCGTGAAGACGCTGTTGAGAATTTTATGATGGATGAGAGTTCAAGCGATGATAATGTTGAAAATTACTTGCCTAATGGAGGTAATTTATTATATCCCACTGTCAATAACACTCATCAAGGTTTGGCAAACCTGCACACTGCACTTTGTGTTATTATCTGAAGTTCCTATGATATATACACTTTATCATTTCTACAGAGAAGCAGAAGGATAGAGCTGATCAGCAGTCCAAGAAAAGCAATATTGTGAATGAGGTTCTTAACCTTACCCACCATGAATTATTATTATTTTTTCTGTTGAGTACGCAGGAGAGATGCATATTATTGCATTAAGAAGAAGAAGAGAATGCAATGCGGTCAAACACACACCAACAAAAGGCGCTCTTCCGCGCTCACCTAGGCGTGCCTCTGCGCTAGGCGGAGGGGTACCGCCTTGCCTAGGGGGGGTAGGCGGTACCCTAGGCGACGCCAGCCCGTCGGTGGCGTAAGGCGCACAGATTCACCTAAGGCAGGGACAAGTGGGGCGACACGGACATTGGGCGGCGGTGGAGGAGGAAGGGAGGGGTGGGCGGAGGTCGCCGGTGGGGGAGGAGCAACGGGCGCATGTGTGTACGGGTGGCACGCGGACTAGAGAGAGAGAGAGAGAGAGAGAGAGAGAGAGAGAGAGAGAGAGAGAGAGATGCGGGAGAGGAACCAGCGGCGGCGGCTGATATGCGGGTGCGGCCATGCGGGAGAGACTGAGCAGAGGAGAAAGAAGGGATAAGGTGTAGGGGACTTGGGCTTTGGGCCGTTTCCTGTTTGGTGGGCCTTTCTCTTCAGTGAGGTCCACTTATCTCCTGTTTTCTTTTTCTTTTTTAAACATATATGTGTGTATATATGCTAACGCCTAGAAAAACGCCTTGGGAACGCCTAGGCTCTAGGCGGAGGGTCACCGCCTAGAGACCGCCTAGCGCCTTTTGTAACCTTGAATAAATCAAAAGTTACCTATGCTAATGGGTGGAATACTTTGCATGACAAACTAAGCATTTGGTTCTGATTACCCTTTTTGTGTCTCTTTTTCATATTTATTATTGTAGGAAAGTAATTGGTGGGAGGAACTTTTAGATGAGAATTCTTATATGGAAGCAGATTACAGTGGCAAAATGACCTTGCTCCTTGACATCATGTCAAAAAGTTCTGAATTAGGTGACAAAGTATTAGTGTTTAGCCAGAGTTTGACCACTCTGGATTTAGTGGAGTTTTATCTGGCAAAATTGCAAATCAATGGAAAAGAAGGCAAACATTGGAAGCGAGGGAAGGATTGGTACAGGTATGCTTCCACACTTAAAAGTTTCCCTTTGTTCACAAAAACTTTGCAGCTACTGGTGTGGTAGTTCCACAAGTATCTGTTTTCTTTTGGTTTCTTATACTTCGTATCTACATGCTCATGAGATAAACTGTCCATAACCTACTGCCTCAACAAGATCCTGGACCTATTGCTTTGTATGCATGTGTTTCCACGGCCTTCCCATAGTATGATGTCTATTCATGTAAACTGAAAAACTAGGCTGGGCTGTGAGCCTGTAAAGTGGTATTCTTTCCCAATTCATTTGGGAATGAAGCCACTGTGAAACCTGAGAACATCTGCATTTTGGTAGTTCCTGGATGCTGTTATCACTTTAGTGCCATCTGCTATGTTTTGCTCTGGAGTGTTTGGAATTATTGATCTACCATCATGAATAATGGAAAAAAATATGAATGGCTGCAAAGGGTCAAGTAGGAACTAGGAAATGCTGCAATCGCAATATGCCAATATCACATCATACTCCACAACAAAAGACACCAATCTTTCTATCTCAACTCTTCTTGGATATTCAGGTGTGCTAGTCAGGTAGTAAGTAACCTTTTATGATTTCAGACTTCATCATGTTCTTTTTTTTACTAAGGCAAATTGTCATGTCTCTGTTTGGAAGTGTTATGACGGGCGTCCAGTACACCAGGCGCCGGCGCCCAAGAGGCTAGGTAGCGCATGGATTAGATGGGCTAATAGCCCAATTATCTTTATTAGCTATATATTTGCTATTTTCCTCGGCTAGATTATTTATTCCTAAAATAGGATTCCATAGGGAGGATATATATATATCTTGTAAACATTATTGAAAGGAATTAAGCAGAAGCAACAATTTAGTTGCCGGCTTCCCCTAGGAGCCCTAGCCGCCCCTCTCTCTTTGCGCCGTGAGACATCACGGCGCCAACTCGCCGCCGCTGCTTCCCTGGCCCTCGTCCCCCTCTCTTCCATCCCTACAATCTCCGCAGCAACTCCGGTAGGAACCCTAGCCCTACCAATCTAGTATCGACGATGTTAGGTCCTCCGTCCACCACCGCGCCTCTCCCTGTCACCACTGCGCCGCCCCCACCACCTCCGCGTCGCTGTTCACCTCTCCACCACCGGTTGCGTCCTCGACGTCCGCGTCGGACCCCATAGCTAAGGCCTTCGCGGACTTGGCGCGCACCGTCACTGACATCTCTCGCCTCGCCAACATGGAGGCCAGAAGTGCACCACCACCACCGCCCCCATCGCCGGCGGCCTCTCTTTCCCCGGTGTTCCCCTACGGGATGCCGGGCTACGGCACGATGACCTTGTGGTCGCCTGGCGCGCCGCCAAGGGGGGTCCCCATCCATCAACTCCTCATGCCGGCCAACCCGTCGCCGATTCCGTCCTACGTCATGACGTCGACAGCAGCACTGGTGTTCACCATGGCGGGCGCCCCGTTCACCGCCACGACGGTGGCCTCGGCGGCTACCACTGGCGTCGCTCCGGAGGGTCCGAGCCACTAGTACCAGCAGTCTGCCGGCTTCGTCGACGGGCTGGGCATGGATGCTGAGTTTCCCTCTAGCGTCAACCCTACCTACATGTTGGAGGCGCCCGCCCCCGGCGCAGGGTAGGGCGTGGCACCCCCGTGCTACTACAAGCTTGAGTTCACCACATACGATGGCGCCGAGGGTCCCTTGAACTGGCTCAATCACTGTGAGCAGTTTTTGAGGGGCCAACGTACCCTCGTCGTGGATCGTGTCTGGCTCGCCTCGTACCATCTAGTCGGCGCAGCCCAGACTTGGTACTATGCCCTGGAGCAAGATGAGGGCATGCCGACCTGGGATCGCTTCAAGGAGCTCTGCAACCTCCGCTTCGGGGCCGGCGATTCGTGGCACCCGCCTGTCCAAACTTTGCCTGGCTCCCCTTCCTGTCGACGGTCCAGGAGTATGCCGACCGCTTCAATGCAGTGCTGTGCCATGCCTGTAACTTGTCGTCCTCCCAGAAGGCAGAGTTGGTTGTGGGCGGCCTTCCAGAGCACATCAAGGTCGACGTGGAGCTGCGCGAGCCTCAGGACCTCCAGACGGCGATGCACCTCGCGCGGGCCTTCGAGCGCCGCGCCGCGGCCATGATGTCGACCCCAGCATAGCGCGGGACGTGACCACCACAACTCCCAGGCCTGCCGGCGCCACCCCACCAGGCCGCGGGCTCCCCAGCATCAGGCGCCCACCAGCCTTACCCGCCCTGCAGCAGCAGCCCGCCCAGCTGGCTCCAGGATGCCCCTTCCGCCGCCTCACACCGGCTGAACAGCTGGAACGCCGTCGCCTCGGGCTTTGTTACAATTGTGACGAGCCCTACGTCCGCGGTCACTAGTGCCAGTAGCTGTTCTACTTGGAGTCGGCCGACTTCCTCGACGATGACGTTCCTGCGGAGGTGGCCGCCATCGCTGCGTTCCAGGAGGACGCTCCTGCGGTGGCTGTTGCCGCCGCCGCTGCCTCGGTCGTCTCCCTCCACGCCATTGCAGGCATCCGGACGGAGAACACGATGCATCACATGTCTACATCCACGGGCATCGTCTCCTGACGCTCCTCGACTCTGGCTCCACGCATAACTTCCTCAACACTTGAGTCATGCGCCAGCTTCGCCTCACCACATTGCCACACCCCACCATGCGGATCTTGGTGGCTAACGGGGACCGCGTTCCCTGTGAGGGGGTCGCCCGTGACGTGGCGCTGGCCATTGACACCGAGGAGTTCTCCATCAGCTGCTTCGGCATTGACCTCGGCGGCTTCGACGTTATCCTCGGCGTCGACTTCCTTCGCACGCTTGGTCCCATCCTTTGGGACTTTGAGGACCTGTGCATGGCATTCACGCGGGGCTCTCGGCGCATCCTGTGGAAGGGCATCGGCTCCCCCCGCGACGACCTCCGGGAGCCGGCTGCCTGTGCGGTGGCTGTGGCGCCTAACCAGTCCTTGCTGGACCACCTCCACCAGTTCGACGACGTGTTCGCGGAACCACGCGGTCTTCCTCCAGCGCGCCTCTATGACCACCGCATCCACCTGTTGCCCGAGACCGCACCCATCGCCGTCTGCCCGTACTACTACCCACAGCTCCAGAAGGATGAGTTGGAGCGCCAGTGCGACGCCATGCTCTCCCGAGGCGTCGTTCGACCGAGCACATCGGTGTTCTCTGCTCCTCCTGGTGCGGAAGGCCGATAATACCTGGTGCTTCTGCATCGACTACCGCACGCTCAACGAGAAGACGTCCAAGGACAAGTTCTCGATCCTGGTGGTTGATGAGCTTCTCGACGAGCTTCATGGCGCCTGCTTCTTCACCAAGCTCAACCTCCGCTCGGGCTATCACCAGGTGCGCATGCACCCGGCTGACAACGAGAAGACGACAGTCCGCACGCATCACGGTTACTTGGAGTTCCTGGTGATGCCGTTTGGCCTCACGAACGCGCCGGCCACCTTCCAGGCCCTGATGAACGATGTCCTTCGCTCGTTCCTGCGCAGGTTCGTCCTTGTGTTTTTCGACGACATATTGATCTATAGCTCGTCGTGGGCCGAACATCTACAGCACGTCCACCTCGTCCTCGACGCTCTCCGGGCGCACCCTGCACCTCAAGGGGTCGAAGTGCTCCTTCGGGGCGCCTTTGGTCGCTTACCTTGGCCACGTCATCTCCGCCAACGGCGTCACCATGGATGGCGACAAGGTGGACGCCGTCGCGTCATGGCCCACTCCGCGCTCAGCTCGCAGCTTGCGTGAGTTCCTCGGTCGCGCAGGCTACTACCGCAAGTTCATCTGCCACGTTGGCACGATTGCAGCGCCGCTCACCCGGCTACTGTGCAAGGACGCCTTCTCCTGGACGGAGGAGGCCACGGTGGCTTTCGAGGCGCTCAAGCGCGCCTTGTCGACGGGGCTGGTCTTCCAGATGCCCGTCTTCGACAAGCCGTTCGTCGTCGACTGTGACGCCGGCTTTGGGGCTGTCCTCCACCAAGAGGATGGGCCGCTCGCCTTTTTCAGCCGCCCCTTCGCCGCGCGACACCTCAAGTTGGCGGCCTATGAGCGCGAATTGATTGGTCTTGTGCAGGCTGCACGTCATTGGCACCCATATCTATGGGGTTGCAATTTCCTCATTCGCACCGACCACTTCGCCTTGAAGTTCTTGCTCTACCAATGCCTCTCCACCGTATCACAAGATCAGTAGATCAGCAAGCTCTTCGGCTTCGTCGCCTGGGGCGGTTGAACACGGTGGCCGACGCCCTATCTCGCCATGACTCCGACACCACCGTACCCGACGTCGAGGCGCACGCCATCTCGGGGCCTTCGTTTAGCTTTCTCGACGACATCCGCGCTGCCATGTTGACCGTTGAGGACGCTCAGCGTCTCCTGCACCAGCTGCAGGAAGGCGCGCTGGGGGAGCCCTGGCGCACGGCTGAAGGTCTTCTTCTTCACGGGTCACACATCTACATTTCGATGCGCGGCGACTTGTGCCACCAGGCCCTCGCCTTGGCTCACACCGCCGGCCACGAGGGCGTTTCGAAGACACGGCAGTGGCTTCGCGGAGACTTCTTCATTCCCGGCGACCGTACCCTCGTCTAGGACTTTGTACGCACCTGCAGCACGTCTTAGCGGAACAAGACTCAAGCCCTGCGGCCGGCGGGTTTGCTCTAGCCCCTCGAGGTGCCGTCGCAGGTCTGGGCCGACATCTCGATGGACTTCATCGAAGGCTTGCTTAAGGTCAATGGCAAGTCTGTCACCCTAACGGTGGTTGACCGCTTCTCCATGTATGCGCACTTCATCGCCCTCGGCCACCCCTACACCGCTGCATCCATTGCTCGTGATCCGGTCTTCACGGGCCATGTGTGGTGCGACCTCTTCAAGATGGCCGGTGTCACCTTGCGCATGAGCACGGCCTTCCACTCACAGACGGATGGTCAGTCCGAGGTTGTTAACAAGGTGACCGCCATGTATCTACGCTGCGTCACTGGGGATCGCCCTCATGCTTGGGTGGATTGGCTACCATGGGCGGAGTATTGCTACAGCACGTCCTTCCACTCCGCCCTCCGTACCACCCCGTTTGAGGTGGTCTATGGCCACCCGCCCCCGCCCCTGCTGCCCTACACGGCCGGGACGGCTCGAACGGACAAGGTGGACGCCTTGCTGCGTGATCGTGACGAGTTCCTCACTGAAGTCCGCGAGCGCCTGCTTCAAGCCCAGCAGCTGTCCAAGAAGTACTACGACGCCTCCCACCGTGACTTGGAGTATGCTGTGGGGGATTGGGCGTGGTTGCGCTTGCTCCACCGTACTGCACAGTCACCCAAGCCCCGGGCCAAGGGCAAGCTTGGTCCTCGCTACGTCGGACCGTTCCAGGTGTTGGAGCGTATCGGCACCGTCGCCTATCGGCTTCAGCTACCGGAGGGCGCACGTTTGCATGATGTCTTCCACGTGGGCTTCCTCAAGCCGCACAAGGGAGATCCTCCGACGACGCATGCTTCTCTACCGCCTACACTTGATGGTCGCCTTCTTCCAGCTCCCGAGCGTGCCCTCCGTGCCCAACTTCGACGGGGCAATTGGCATGTTCTCATCAAGTGGCACGGCATGCCTGATGATGACGCTACTTGGGAGCCGCTCTAAGCATTTCAAGACCTCTACCCGGATTTCCAGCTTGAGGACGAGCTGTTTCTCCAGGCGGGGAGAGATGTTATGACGGGCATCCAGTACACCAGGCGCCGGCGCCCAGGAGGCTTAGGTGGCGCATGGGTTAGATGGGCTAATAGCCCAATTATCTTTATTAGCTATATATTTGCTATTCTCCTCATATAGGTTATTTATTCCTAAAATAGGATTCCATAGGGAGTATATATATATATCTTGTAAATATTATTGAAAGGAATTAAGCAGAAGCAACAATTAGTTGTCGGCTTCCCCTAGGAGCCCTAGCCGCCCCTCTCTCTCTCTGCGCCGTGAGACATCACGTCGCCAACTCGCCGCCACCGCCGCTTCCCTGGCCCTCATCCTCCTCTCTTCCATCCCTACAATCTCCACAGCAACTCCGGTAGGAACCCTAGCCCTACCAGGAAGACTCCAATAGTGCTAGCTTGACAATATAATCTTATGAATCATGATCATTTTGCAAAACAAAAAGGCTTGGATGGCAATATAGCACCATTGCTGCATCTATTTCTGCAGTGGCTATTGTTTTTCTTGGCATAGTATTTTTACCAGAATTGTTTATATCATTATGACTGATTTTGCAAATTATTATATATCCGTATCATGCTGAACAGGCTTGATGGGAGCACTCCATCTTCTGAACGTCAAAATCTTGTGGAGATGTTTAATGACCCTGAAAACACAAGAGTGAAATGCACGTTGATATCAACTCGTGCTGGATCCCTGGGTATCAACCTTCATGCTGCAAATCGCGTGGTTCTTCTGGATGGATCATGGAATCCAACACATGATCTGCAAGCCATTTATCGGGTTTGGAGGCAAGAGCTTGTCACCTGAGCTGCTCATTAATAGCACTTGAATATTGCTATTTATTTATTTTTTTGTGTGTGTGGGGATGTTCTTTCCAGGTATGGCCAGACCAAACCTGTATATGCCTACCGCCTAATGGCACATCGAACAATGGAAGAGAAAATATATAAGCGCCAGGTAATTTTGCATTTTTCTTCTTCTGGTTTTGAGTTCTCAGTTTTAGTTATCCAAGTTATTCTCTTGTACCTGGTAGATAAAGCTCCATCCTTGTTTGAAATCAATTCATTGAGTATTAATAGGTGACAAAAGAAGGCCTTGCAGCAAGGGTGGTGGATAAACAGCAAGTTTCAAGAACCATCTCCAAAGAAGAGATGCTGCATCTTTTTGAATTTGGTGAAGAGGAATTAATGGAACAGAATGAGAATGGTTCTACCATAATTGAGAAGCCATCCACTTCTGACACTATTAAAACCTCTGAGCCTGTACCTGTCGACAGTCTCATGCTGAGCCTACTCAGTGAGCAAACTCGGTAATTCTCATCCTATTACTTATGAATACTTGACCCTGTTTGGATGCTGTTGTACTTAAAAACATGGTACTAAGAAACTGTAGTTTTAGAACCTGTAGATGTGCAGTTTAGAAAAAAGAGGTCTAGAGTGGAGTTTTTGAAACTCGCAATACTATGGTTTTTAAAACCATAAAGTTTGTTGCATCCAAACACATGCTCCAAAACCAAAGTACTCCAAAAATACTATGCATCCAAGGTCCAAACAGGGCCTTACTTGCTAATCCTATAAGGATTTTAATTTATATCTAAGACCCCACTCATGTGAATTTATATCTAAGACCCCACTCATGTGGGAGCCTCCGGCAGTCTGCCCCCTTTATCTAATCAGACATGTCACGCCTGTTTATTTCCTTACTTTATTGCTTGGCAGCGTATATGTCACAACTGTACTAAGTAGCTGCTTGTTGGTTAACATCTGTTTGTAATTTACAGGTGGATTTCAGGTTACCATGAACATGAAGCTCTCTTCCAAGAAAATGAAGAAGAAAAGCTTACAAAGGAGGAGCAAGATATGGCTTTGTCAGAGTGGGAGTCATTGAGGAAAGCTGCACCGGATCCCGAGAGAAAATCAAACATGAGCGCAGTTCCAACATATCCTAATCTTGTGCGGCCACTTAAGCCTGCTTCAAGAAGCCGGCAACTGCAGCAACGTAAGGTTAACTCAAATAATCAAAAGAAGTGTAACAACTTAACCCACTTGCTGACTCTAAGAAGTCATGGCACGAAAGCAGGGTGCACTCTGTAACGAGTGTGGCCAGGAGATTAGTTGGGAGACTCTAAACAGAGATGGTAGATCGAGATGAGCCTGTCTATGTGGCATTGACAGATTTTTTTTTTTGGGTTCTTTATGTAAATGCTGACGTCCAGGTAGTAGTATACATTGCGTATACGAGAGTATTAGAGTAGAAAGTAGAATGGACAATGAAATTGGCTCGTGGATTGTGGTCCACATGGTAGAACGCATGAGATGCAATTGAACCATCACATTATTATGGAACTAGATGATACCCCAACGTTGCTGCGGGGATTTTGTTGTACCGTATATGTTCGACGAAGGGAGAAATATTGCTTTGTTTCTTCATGGTTTTATCTCAGAATATTAATGGAAAACAATGATCCGTGTTTAGTAAAACCTAACAAAACGTTTGTCAATCAAATGCATATCTTCATAAAGAAAATACACGTATCTGATATATGGCAAAAGAGAAAAGCGTCTAACTAAACATTTTCTGCTGCGTCGGTCTCTAAAAGACCGTAATTGTGGTTTTAATTTTATCAAAAGTACACACATGTAGATAGAAGATGACAGACATAGGATTCTGCTGCGTCGGTCTCTAAAAGACCGTAATTGTGGTTTAAATTTTATCAAAGTACACACATATAGATAGAAGATGACAGACAGGATCTCAGTTATGGGACCCATCTCAAGGAAACAACTGCATAGCTGCCCCGTTCGCTTGGCTTATAATCCACACTTTTTTAGTTAACGAACAATATTTTTTTCTCACAACAAATCAGCCAACAGTACTTTTAGCCATGGCTTATCCCCTGTTTGCTGGGCTGATAAGCCATGACTGAAAGTGCTGGCTAATTTGTTATAAAAGAAAAATACGATTTATTAGCTGAAAAAGTACGGCTTATAACGCAGCGAATCCTTGCGCCGTGAAAACTGCCTGCTGCCCTGTAAAAAAAAAAAAGCAGCGCAGCATTATCTCAAGCCGTCAAGCGCGGACGCGCGGATGGCTCTCATCCACTCATTCGTCTTCCCACTCGTATCCAGCACGAAATGGCCGTTCCCTTCCGCTCAGATCTCCTTCCTCCATTTTTCTTCCCTTTCGAGATGCCACCATCGTCGAGTGGCTGGCGGCGGCAGCTGCTCAACACATCGTGATTATGCATGGAGGCACGAAGCTAGCAAACGGTGGCGGCGGTGGTTGTGGTGCGTCGCACATCTCGGCGTCCCACGCGCGTGTGTACATACTTAACCTTTGGTTTATAATTATTAGTAGTTCAATCGACCATCATCTTGTAATCCTGGATTCTCACTGGTGCGCATGCCTAGCTGCACCAGTAAGAAATAATATGACTGTCTGGCGTAGGACTGTCGGTCTTCGGTTCACCCTGGTCAGCAGGAGTTTATCATATTCTAATACACAATTTAATGGATTATAAAGTTGTTATAAGAGACAACTAAAGAAACAACCTGTGACAAGAGGTTGTATGTTAAACTGTTTCAAGATTATATGTGGCCGCTTACATAAGACGGTGCCACATTCATTTCTTTCATGCTTCTGACTCAGGCTAGAGGGGGTGTGGGGTTACACCTAGTCTCTCACCCCCGCTGAGGACCACGGGGGTCCCACAGGTAGGCGGGCAGAGTGCGCCGCGGAAATGACCGAGCGAGGGTCTTGAGAGACGAAGGTAGAAGGGAGCGAGATGATAGGAAAATGCGGATAAAATGCCCATTCGTTTGTTCGGAAAAGAATCTCCCTCCCTACATGAGCACTCCGGGTATTTATAGGTCATACCCGGAGGCAAGGTGGAATTACATCAAGGTTTCCCTTCGGGGGATAAGCTCTATACACAACCAAAGGGCATGGCGGTAATCTTTCTCTCTTGGTTGTCGTCTTCCAGGCCTCCATCTCCCCGGTGGGATCGTCATCGCCCTTGGGGTGACGGCCTCTCACGGTGGGCGGCGACCTTCGTGTCCTCGCGCCGAGGGCGCGACCTCTGAGCACACCACCTGAACACAAAGAGAAGACGCCACGGACGAGAAACCCTCGTGGCTAAGGTTAACATCAGCAGCGAGGTGAGCTAGTTTGGTTGGCTGTGGGTCAAGGGTTAGGGGGAGCAGTGTCGGGGATGCTTCCCCCAACAGTAGCCCCTCAGGGTTCGGGCCTAGCGTGATGGGTCAGAGCAATGTAACATTGCGCTCGACCGCTGCTTGGCCTTTGTTGCTTATGGTTTAATTGGGCTTTGGATTGTAGTTTGATTGGGTGCGTGATTGTCGGGGGTTGTTCTTTGATGTTCCATTTTCTTGGGATGTGGCGCTGTTGCTTGGTTCCTGTTTTCTCGGGATGTCGGTTGCCTACTTTCCTTTGGTGCGGTTGTTGGGTGCCTATAAATAGTTGTGGTGGGTTTGGGTTTTTTCATTGTTGCGCCCTTTTATCGTTGGCTGCTTTGTTGCTGCAGAGGTTGCTGAGCGAGGGTAGATTTGCTGAGCGAGGGTAGATTTTCTGTGAGGGTTGCTTTGGTGCGAGGTTTCACACGGTTTGCTGGCTTCCTCTGCTTCTTCATGTTCGTTAAGGTACTTGTGGATTGTTTGTGCTTGGAGCCCTATTTGGTTTAGTCCCCGTTGATGTGTTTCTGGCTGCTTTGTTTTGTAGCTTGATGGCTCGAGTAAAGAAAATTGCGAAGCCTATTGACAGTTCGGAGGTCGCTGACTCTGCCTCGAATGCTGCAGTGAGCTTTGCGTTCGGTCTATCGAGGATTATTTCAAGCGATTTGGATGAGTTCGCGAAGGCTGGTTGGTTTGCTCGAGATCTTGCGAGGCCGTCTGAGGAGAGGTTGTTCCCGACCCTCATGATGACGAGGTTGTTGTTTATAAGGAGTTCTTCTTGGTTGGGTTGAGGTTTCCGTCGCATCCTCTTGTTGTTGGTGTGCTGAAAAGGTTCAACCTGAAGTTTCATCAATTGAACCCCTCTAGTTTCGTGAAGCTTAGTATCTATGTTTGGGGTTGTAAGTCCCAAGGTGTTGAGCCAGATCTTGAGGGTTTCGTCTGACTTCACCGGGTCCACCCTTAGCCTCAGAAGGTAACTGTTGATGGTAAGCCTGTGCATTTGCAATTTGGGGTTTATACCTTCGTCTATCGTCATGGTGCGGAGGTTCTTGTTCAAGCTCAGAAAAACAAGTGGGCTTCGCCTTGGACAGAAAATTGGTTCTATATCAGGATGGAGGGCGAGCCTATTCTTTGTGGGAAGTTGATGACACTTGACAGTGTGTGTAACACCCCGGGTGTTTAAATATTAAAAACAGGACATGTTATCATATGCATTGTAAGGCATTGGTCATATTGCAAACTTTGATATGCATTCACTAAAAGAAGTTTACATTTATGTTATGAGTGTTGAATTGAATTGTTTGAATCAAGTTCAAAATTTGGTTTGGATTTGAATTTTCAAGAAAACCCTGATTTTCAGCATTTAAATCCTACCCTGAAAACTCATTTCAAAATCTAAGCATATTTTGGGGTTGAGCCCAAAAGCAAAAGTGTAGAGCTTGTCAAGTTATATAAAGTTTGTTTTTGTAGTTTTCAAACTTGTTATGAAAAATTTGAAGTAATTCGAAAAGGCGTAAATCGTTAGATATTCCCTATTTGAATTCAAAAGTTCATTTCAAAATGTAGACCGAATTAGGGGGTGGTTATAAAAGCAAAGTTGTAGAACTTTTGATTTTGAACAACTTTTATTTTTGGAGATTTTTGAGTTGTTATACAAATTTGGAAGTAATTTGAATTTGAAAATGAAAATGAATGGCAATTCTGTAATTACTGTGAACAGTGTTCACCGCCTAAGCTGCATTGCCGGCGACCTTCGGTTCACTTCCAGGCGCGCGCGTGGACGTCCTCGGCTTCGCGCTGGCGCAGAGAAGTCTCCTGCGTGGCTTCCTTGTGCTTTTGAGCCACGCTATTTAGCCTTGGCCGTCGCCGTTTGCCCCCGCTCCCTTGCTCTGTTTTTCCAGTCGCCACCGCCATAGCTCCGGCGAGCTCGCATCGCCTCCCTAGCACCGTTGCCGTCTCGGTAAAGGTCGTCCTAGCTCCGTCTCTTCCTTGCGAACCCAGCTAGCTAACCTTGGTCGCTTGAAATTGCCGAGAACCCGCTGTCCACGTTTTTCTTCCTCGCGGCCGGTAACCTCACCGCCGTGGGCGTGTCATCGTGGCCAGAGCCCTCCGGTGAGCCGTTGCCCTTGATCGGTGTACCTACGGCTTCGTCTCGATGCCGCGGTGCTAAATACCTCGTTGATTTATCTTTTTGCCCACTGCAGTCGCCGGAACACCACCGTCGACGAAGTCTGCTCCGCCGTGACCGCTGTCAATGTCGACCCGCGTCACCGTAGCTTCTCCGGTCTCGTTCTTTGCTCCAACGTGATCGTGGTGAGTTGCTGAACCTTCCCGTGTCTTTTGTTTGACCTCTACCGGCCTTGTTTCGCCGGCGTAGCGCTGCCGTGTCATCGCGTCCGCCATGGCCGGCGCAAGCCTCGAATCGTGCCGTGATTGAGTTAGCTAGTGTCTCTAATCGATGCGCCATGTTGTTGCGAGTGATTTGGTACTTTGGCCGTCGTCGTTGGACTCGCCATCGATGAGTTAGCGTCGGTCAGCGCCATCGTCGTCGCGGTCAGAGCTGGAGGTTAGGGATGACAGGTGGGACCCGATGTCAGTGACTCAGCGTTCAAATGGAATTTTTCTATTTTCAGATTTGAATGAATAGTGAGGTAATTTGTTATTTTTGTGTAGATTTATTTAGAGCTCCAAAAATTATGAAAATTTTTGTGTGACCTCTCTGTGATGTATATTATTTAAGAAAAATATGAAATGTTATTTTTCAGCACTTTTTGAATGTGATGAAAATTGCTCAATTTATTAATAAATGGATTTTCATGATTTTGTTAGGCTTATTTAATTGTCCAAAAATTATGAAATTTGTTTTGACACTTATCATGTAATGAACATTTACAAAAAAAATTGAGATCAATTAGAATAAGTTGATTTATTTCATAATTTTGAATTAAATAATTAATTCATAAAAGCAAATAGTAATCTTTTATGATTTAGGTTTTGATTGAATTTTGGATTGAGTGATGACCTTGGGTTATTAGTTGGTAATGATCCTTGGCAATTGATTTAGGGTTGCGAAAAGGTTTAGTTAGTTTGACATGCAACTGTACCACGAAGGAAAGTTGTATTCGAATTGTTAATTTTTGCATCCATCATCAAGCATCATGTTTCGTGTTCCGCATCATGTTAAACATGACATTGTTACTACGTGTAGTGAACGAAGGTGAACATGTGGTAGTTAATCAAGTTGCGGAGGAGGTTAATCTGTATGTTGAGGTCGGATCGAATACTTGTGGAACGTCGCAAGAACCAGACTTTTCCGTCAACAAAAGCAAGCCCCGGATGCATACAACCCTACCTTGTGTTTTACAAATTAATTTTGCTTTTGCTTTTCTGTACTGCATTAAGTGATTAGGAGTTAAGTAAAAGCCTAATTGGTGCATTACCAACATTGTTTTTCCGTACCTACCTTGTTACCCGTTTTACATCATAAATGTCTAGTTATGCTTAGCCATGCTTAGACAGGTCAAAGTCGGGTGATTACCTGTCACCTGCAGGTTTTAAATGGATCTTTGGTTACTTATGTTATCATGTGATATGAGCATGGGAAGTAATAAATCTAGACTGGACGGACTCGGTGTGTGTGAGCCACAAGACATGGAGGTCTTGTGAGCGGATTCTTTCCGTCTGTGTCGGTTAAGGTCCATACTGTTGTTGAACTATGTGCGGTGAGACTTTGTAGTACTAACTACATACTCCGGTAAGCCTTAACTTGGCTATTCTATTACGAGGATGGCTACTCGCGCACTAGGAGTGGAGAGATGGCGGGAATAGCGTGTACCCACATGGCAATGGGCTAGATTGGTGGAGTACTGTATTCTCGGGTGGCGCGGACCCGTTCTTGTTTTAGAGGATCCAAGAATAGGTTGGTATATGTAGGTCGAGGACCTGCATATGTCGTGTGGTATGGAATCCCCAGCTGGGTTTATAATCGGTTCGAATCGTCGTTGCTCCTCGGTTATGGAGACTTACTTCTCTGTTCATCATTGTAGTATTAATAACTGGAACTTGAGGTTGGATTAAGAAGGTGTGGATATGAAGTTTCATGATCTCAATGCGGGTCATGTCAGATTTGTATGTGATCTATATGAAGTTTTAAATATTGATATAAAGAATTTTTGTTAAAAAGCTTTTACGCAAAAGAACCTTGATTATTGCTAAAGCCCTACCTTGAAACCCTGAGCCTGCATTCCTGAGTTTATCAGTTCTTATCTCGGTTAAGTCTTGTTGAGTACTTTTGTACTCAGGGTTCGATGACCCTTGTTGCAGGTGAGCCTCATGAGCAGATCTATTTTGGATTATGCTGCATGACTATTGTTCGATCTGACGATGAGAAGTAAATGTGTGGCCCTTGGGCAGGGCAGTTTAATTATGTGTGTCGTATATTGTTATAATGCCACTCCATTACTTTGGTTTGTAATAAGTATCAAACTTAGTTGTATGGTTTGAAACAAATGGTTTGTAAACTATGTTATTGTAAGACTTCCGCTGTTTTTACTCTAAGGTATATATTTGAATAAATGTTGTAATACTGCAATGACTCTATAATGTGATCCTGCTCGGAAATCGTGGATGATTCGGGGTTCCCCAAGGACACCCGACAGTCTTCTTAAGTTACTAGGAACATATGCATAGATGTCAAGGGTCGTTGGACAGTGACAGGTGCATGTGGACCCTATAATTTAGGAGGTTCTACCACAGTATGACTGCGGAGGGTATGATGACTGATGGTTGTGCTACCGTTGTGGATGCGCTCTAGACTTTGTCGCATCACCAGTGTGCACGTGACTTGGTTGAGGAGTTTGTTTGCGCAAAGGTTTTGCCTTTGAGGGCTAATCAATCTTGGTTCGTGGTAAAGGATGATGAGATGTATCGGACTCGTGGTTTGAAGGGTCTTGGCATGGATGTCAAGAAGGCTTGGTTGAAGGTGCTCTGAAAGAGTAACACCTCGGCTGCTGGGGTTAAGGTCGTGTATATGAAGGTTGCAGAGTCTATGGAGGAACTTATCAGGGCTCTTGGGACCGTTGAGAATAAGGCGATAAAGATTGCCTTAGCTGATCATCATCGTGTTAATCGGTGCTTCGACTTGCTTGGGTTGACTTACCCGGATTGGCCGTTTGTGGAGTTGAAAGATGCCGAGGGTGGTAAGAAGAGAAAGAGGGCCGAGGCGGGTGACAAGCTCACGAGTATATCTAAGCGAGGTGGACGTGGTCGCGGGCGTGTGGTTGGATCTAAGGTTGATCGTGTTGCCATGGCGAAGGTTGCTGCTTCGTTGACTGCCTTGCCCTTGTTGGCGGTGAAGCTAGGTGCTATGACTTCGCTGGATTCATGGCCAAGCATAGTTGGGGGGGGGCTCTACCTGGCCGTAAAATGCCAAGTATTTCTCATTTGCCCATTATGCAAGTGATCTCGGATGACGATGGTGATGATGATGAGGAGAAAGGGGGGAGCGAGGGCTCTAAGGAGGTGAAGGTCGATGGGTCCAGTTCCTCTAGTAGCAGTGGTGAGTCTGGCATGAGCGGTGATGATGATGATGAAGACGATGAAGGGCGCGATGAATCGGGTGATCCTCGGCCTGTTGGGTCTGAGGAGCTCGGGTTTTAGGGTGGCAGAGCTGGGGAGGAGAGGGAAGTTGAGTCTCGCCCGATTAGGTCTAGGTCGATGCCTCACTGTCGCCGCATACATATCATGTGGAGGGACGTGAGGTTGCTACAGATGAGGATGAGCCTGGAGCTAGTTCTCGAAAGCATGCTCTTGGCGAGGCTAGCCGCAGTGGCTTGAGACATTTCGCTGCCTTGTGCAGCGTTGATGAGCCAAAGATTGAACTGTTCACCAGCCCGGGCCTTTGTGATTGCCATCTTGTTGGGACTGAAGAGGAGTGTCGATTCATGGTGGGGACGTATCGCCGGATTTGTATGCCGGAGATAGAGTTTTTGATGTCCCATGAGACGATGGATCATTTGACTGAGGACGTTGAGGTTGCTGGTGTTAGAGCTATTATGCTTGCTCGGGCCATGCGTCGGCACCATGGTCATGTTGAGACTAAGCTAAAGGAGCAGGTAGCATGATTGGAGAAGAAGGTTGATCTAAAGGCTAGAAATAGGAAGCTGTTTGGGCAGGTTGAGTCACTTGAGGCCTCGATTATGAAGAATAAAGCTCTGGTTGAAGATGTGGAGGCATGTATGAGTCATAATATTGACCTTCATGTGGAGTTGAAAGAGAAGGACGAGGATTTGAAAAAGACTGAGGAGGCTCGCAAGGAAGTTATGGAGTTGGCTGAGAAAAGGGCCAAAGAGTTGGAGGACTCACGTGCCACCTTTCTTGCCTATATGTAGGAGGCGAAGGTTGCCATTGATATCACTTTTGTTAAGGGCGGCATGGAGTCAAGCGGGTTGTTGCTCGAAGCTGATCCTACTGCATTTTCTACATGGCTTCAGGCGTAGCTTGGCTAGTTTTCCCAACTGTTGGATAATGTTGCTAATTTTGGAGACTATGGGGCGACCCTCGCCGTTGCGTGGTCTTTTTAGGCCGCTGGATGCGATCATTTGAAGAAGCTTGGGCGGGTTAACCATAACTTTCCTAGTCTAGAGGATGTGCGGGATGCTGCTAAGGACCGACTTTGCAAGAATGTCATCGCGCGCTTCTTGACGAAGTTTTGGATAGAAGGCAAGGGTCGGGCACTAGCCTTTGATGAGGTGGTAGCTGGTACTCATGAGGTACATTGGGCTTTAGTCTTGTTGTTTTTTTCTTCCTTTTCCCCTTTTGTTTATGTTGCTTATGATTTTGCTCATTTTGATAGCTGACGTAGCCCTGGGATGCTCTGACCTCTGCTGCCAGGACCGGCGAGGCGAGGACCTCTTCGACAAGCGCAAGGGTCACGGCGTGTGCTATTGGTGAGGCGTTCGCCAACGAGGTCACTGCTGGGGTTGGTCACGAAGGTGCTGATGCAGGCCTTGGGACCGAGGAGGGATGAGTTGATGGTGCGCCAACTACGGATGCTATGGATGTTGACACTACAGGGCAGGTTTGATGCGTGCGTGTGTCTTAGTTAGTGGTGGGGATGTTTTGGGAAACAATCAGTGAACCTCCTGTGAGGGTTTATTTTTGTTAGATGTTTAACTGTTACCTTCACTGCGTAGGTTCCTACGGGGCCTATGCGTGAAGTGTTGGATGTTTTGCCCCTGATGATGAATTGTTAGGATACATTCATTTCTGGTGCATCATGGGCGCGTGTTAAGTCTAAGTTTCCTTCGTTGTCGTTTGATCATTTTTGGTGCATGAAGCTTGGTTTATATGATAAGAAGAATCAGGAGTCCAGTAGGTTTTGGCGGAACACGGGTCTCACGTGTCGTCAGTCTGAGTGCTTGCTTTTTGGTTCGGGGTCTACTTCAGGGGTGTTGGATGATGTCGATGATGAGGATGCTATAGACTTTATTTTTGGGCGAGGGCGCTTGAGTTTTGATGCTGAGGGTAAGTTGAAGGTGCTGAAGCTAGAGACGGTGGATCTTGATGAGCGTGACCAACGCCGTATGTATCGTGCGAGGGTTTTGGAAGGTGACTTGCCTTTGGTTCCGGCGGCGCCCATTCTTTGGGGACCAATTGTGGAGAGTGAAGGGTTAGAGGGAGGCAAGGGTTTGCATATGGTTGTGGATGATGTAGCTAAATTTGTGGGGGATGTGGCGGGTGAACTGGTTGATAGTGTGCTTGAGGACATAGTTATGGAGATGGCGAGGGAAGTGGTGTGCGAGGTGTGTTTTGAAGAGGATGCTCCTAATGTCTAGGAGTTCCGGCGCCGAGGGTTGGCTTGAAGCTGGTTTTTTTGGTGTGTTAATCGTTGTCGTGCTTGTTCTAAGTGAGACATATTGTTGAGAGCTTTGTCAAGGGTTCCTGTTGTTGTAAATATTATTTGATACTATTTGAATTGATGAAACAGGGCGCGATGTGATTTTTCTTGCTGATTCTTTGTTTTGTACTTTAGCACTCGATGATTTTACTGTGATGCTTGGGTTGCAGTGACGCCCCCTTTCCTTTAGGCGAGGCTCGCTATTCTTTGTATTTGGAACTTAACGCGCAGCGACGCCCCCTTTTCTTTTAGCGAGGCTCGCTGTTCTTTGGTTTGGAATTTAACGCGCAGCGACGCCCCCTTTTCTTTTAGCGAGGCTCGCTGTTCTTTGCTTTGGAATTTAATGCGTAGCTACGCCCCCTTTTCTTTTAGTGAGGCTCGCTGTTCTTTGCTTTGGAATTTAACGCGCAACTGTAACACCCCGGGTGTTTAAATACTAAAACTACCATATCATCATATGCATTGCAAGGCAATTGATCATATTAAAAACTTTGAGATGCATACACTAAAACAAGTTTATATTCATGTGGTATGTGTTGAATTGTATTGTTTGACTCAAGTTCAAAGTTTGTTTGATTTTGAATTTTTCGTGAAAACCCCGATTTTCAGCATTTAAATCCTACCCTGAAAATCCATTTCAAAATCTATGCATATTTTGGGGTTGAGTCCAAAAGCAAAAGTGTAGAGCTTGACGAGTTAAGCAAAGTTTGTTTTTGGAGTTTTTTCATGTTGTGTAGAAAAATTTGAAGTTATTTAAAAAGGCAAAATTCCTTAAAAATCCCCGCTTTGGATTCAAAAGTTCATTTCAAAATATAGGCCGAATTTGGGTAAGGTTTCTAACGCAAAGTTGTAGAACTTTTGATTTTGAAGAACTTTTGTTTTTGGAGATTTTTGAGTTGTTATGAAAATTTGGGAGTAATTTGTGAAATTTAGCGAATGGCAAAACTATAATTTTTGTGAACAGTGTCCACCACCGGAGCTACATTGCCGGCGTTTTCTTCTTCGGCGTTCCAGGCGCGGTCGTGGCCGTTTTGGCGTCGTGCTGGCGCGGTGAAGGCCACAGCACAGCTTCCTCGAGCTTCTTGGCCCCCTTTATAGCCTGCGCCGCCGTCGTCTTTGCCTTTCTTCTTGCTCTGTTTTTCCCATCGCCTTGCTCATCTCCGGCGAGCCCACGCCATCGTTGTTGTGCTCCACCATCGCTGATAAGCTAGTTCCAGCTTCGCTTACTCCTTGCGCATCCAGCCGACCCACCAATTCGGCTTGTCTTCGTCAGGAACTCGAGTTGCATCGTCTTCTTCCTCGCGGCCGGCAACTCCTCCACCGAGCACGATTCGCCGCGGCCAGAGCTCCACGGTGCATCTCCGTCCCTGGTTTTGGTTGATTCCATTTCGTTTCGATGCTGTGGTACTTAATCCATAGTTGGTTGCTCATTTTGACCACTGCAGTCGCCGGTTCTTCCTCACCGACGATCTTTGCTCCACCGTGATCATCGTGATCGTCGTCACGCCTCTCCGTTGCTTCTCCGACCTCGCTCCTTGCTTCAACGCGTTCGGGGTGAGCCACTGGTGCTTCCTGGATCCCTTGTTTGAGCTCTACCGGTTGCACACCGCCGGCATAGCGCTGCCGTGCCACCGTGTCCGCCATGGCCGACGACGAGCTAGTATAGGGCCGTAATCAGTGCTGATAGGGACGTCAATCGATGCGCCTAGTCTTGGTGATCATTTTGGTACTTTGGCCGTCGCCGTTGGACTCACCGTCGACGAGTTTACGCCGGTCAGCGCCATCACCGTCGTGGTCAAACGCGCGAGGTTAGGGATGACAGGTGGTGTCGGGTTGTCAGCGACTCAACGTTCAAATGGAATTTTTCTATTTTCAGATTTGAATGAATAGTGTCTGTTTTTGTTATTTTTGTGTAGATTTATTTAGAGCTCCAAAAATTATGAAAATTTTTGTGTGACTTCTTTGTGATGTATAGTATTTAAGAAAAATATGAAATAATGTTTTCAGTACTTTTTGAATGTGATAAAAATTTCTCAATTTATTAATAAATGGATTTCCATGATTTTTCTAGGCTTATTTAATTGTCCAAAAATTATGAAATTTGTTTTGCCACTTACTTATCATGTAATAAACATATACTAAAATTTTGAGCTCAATCAGAATAAGTTGATTTATTTCATAATTTTGAATTAAATAATTAATTCATAAAAGCAAATAGTAATATTTAATGATTTAGGTTTTGTTTGAAATTTTGGATTAAGTGATGACCTTGGGTCATTAGTTGATAATGATCCTTGGCCATTGATGTATTTGTTACAAAAAAGATTTAGTTTGTTTGACTTGCAACTGTATCGCGAAGGAAAGTTGTATTCAAATTGTTAAATTTTGCATCCATCATCAAGCATCATGTTTTGTATTCTGCATCATGTTAAACATGACATTGTTATTACCTGTAGTGAACAAAGGTGAACACGTGGTAGTTAATCAAGTTGTTGAGGAGATTAATCCATCCGTTGAGGTCGGATCGAATACTTGTGAAACGTCGTAGGAACTGGATTTTTCCGTCAACGAAGGCAAGCCCCGGATGCATACAACCCTACCTTGTATTTTACAAATTGATTTCGCTTTTGCTTCTTTTTACTACATTAAGTGATTAGGAGTCAAGTACAAGTCAAATTGATACATTACCCACCTTGTTATTCCATAATTACCATATTACCAGTTTTAAATTCGTATATGCCTAGTTATGCTTAGCTATGCGTAGAACGATGAAAGTCAGGTGATTACCTATCACCTGTGAACTTTAAACGGGATTTGATTAACTTATGTTATCATGTGATATGGGAATGTGGAGTAATAAATCTAGACCGGGCGGACTCGGTGTGTGTGAGCCACAAGACATGGAGGTCTTGTGAGCAGGTTCTTTCCACCTATGTTGATTAAGGCACGTCCGTTGTTGAACTATGTGCGGTGAGACTTTGTAGTACTAACCACATACTCTGGTAAGCCTGAACTTGGCGATTCTATTACGAGAATGGCTACTCGTGCACTGGGAGTGGAGAGATGGCGGGAATAGCGTGTACCCACGTGGCAATGGGCTGGATTGGTGGAGTACTGTATTCTCGGGTGGTGCGGACCCATTCTTGCTTTAGAGGATCCGAGAGTAGGTTGATATATGTAGGTCGGGGACCTACATATGTCGTGTGGTCTGGAATCCCCAACTGGGTTTAATCGGTTCGAATCGTCGTTGCTCCTCGGTTATGGAGACTCACTTCTCTGTTCATCATCGTAGTACTAATAACTGGAACTCGAATAACGCTTGTGAAGGTGTTGGATATGAAGTTTCACGATCTCAACATGGATCGTGTCAGCTTTGTATATGATTTTATGAAGTTTTCTATATAAAGAATTTTGTTAAAGAGCTTTTACGCAAAAGAACTTTGATTATTGTTAAAGCCATACCTTGAATCCCATGAGCCGGCATTCCTAAGTTCTATTAGTTTTATTTCGGTTAAGTCTTGTTGAGTACTTTTGTACTCAGGGTTGTTGACCCTTGTTGCAGGTGAGCCTCATGAGCAGATCTGTTTTGGATTGTGCTGCATGATAGTTGTACCTTGTGATGACGATGAGAAGTAAATGTGTGGCCCTTGGGTAGGGCAGTTTCATTGTGTGTTTTGTATTATATTATAATGCCACTCCACTATTTTGTTTTGTAATAAACATCGAACCTAGTTGCGAGGTTTGAAACTACTGTTTTGTAAATTATGTTATTATAAGACTTCCGCTGTTTTTACTCTGGTATTGATGTTTGAATAAATGTTGTAATACTGCAATGACTCTGTAACGTGATCCTGCTCAGAAATCGTGGATGATTCGGGGTTCCCCGAGGACACCCGACAGTCTTTTTAAGTTAATAGAAACATATGCATAAATGTTAAAGGTCGTCGGATAGTGATAGGTGCATGTGGGCCCTATAACTTAGGAGGTTCTGCCACAGAATGGTATCAGAGCGATCGTTGCAAGGTTTTTGTTGTATTGTTTTACAAAAACTTGAAATTGATTTGGGATGACTAAATTTAACTTGATAATTTGGTTCAAATTGCTTCTGACTTATCTTATTTCTTTCTCCCTATTCCATATTTGATTAAAAAGGTTTTGTGTGGTGGAGTAGTAATATTACTACGCCCTATATAAAAATAAATGTTGTTTATGTGCATTATAAACTTTGATGTTTTTGGTTCGTAAGAACGATTCATGCATCATTATTAATTCACTCGTTACTTCCTTCACCTCTTAGTCTGGAGTTGAGTAGTGAGACTGGTTTGAGTAATGTAATCCATCATAGCTGCTCTTTAGACTTTGATCAAATGGTCTTACTTGGATTAAATTGGCTTCCTACAGTATGGCTCGTGCCAAGATGACGCCCCGTAAGTCCACTGGACCCAAAGGAGTTCCTCGTCACCAACTTGCCCCTAGAAACGATGGTGCTAGCAGTAGCAGTTCTAGGCGTGATCCCCAAGCAGAGATACAGAGGATTTCTCTAGAGCTAGCACAAGCTACTAGAGATAGGGCTTTGGATGCTATACAGGTAGGAGAATTATAGGATCAATTGAGGCGTCTCACTACCGCACACAGGAACTGTGAAAGTATGTTAGTTCATACAGTGGAGGGACAAAATGAGGCTTGGCATAGGGAAAATGTAGCTAGAGCTAGAACTCATGAGCTAGAATTCTATGTAGAAGATTTAGAAGAACATAATACTTATCTGCATGAGGAAGTTCATAGGCTTAGTAATCTGCTAAATCCCAATCATGAGCCCCAAGCTGATGCCATGGACCCCGGTGTCATCTTTGCTGATGATAATGAATCGGAAGAGGAAGAAGAAGAAGATCATGAAGAATTAGTAATGATCAATGAAAGTGATGATGAAGGCGGTAATAATTCTGGAATGGATACCAAGCCTGAAGTTTGAAATAATCACAGAAAAGAGTAGAGTTGTATAATAGTTAGTTATAGTTAAGCTATGTATCTTTGTTTTAGTACTTACAAGTTCTGGTGTTTATATTAGTAAAACCTATGTAATGTGTCTGGAGTAAGCTTTTGTGCAATTCAATAAAGGCTTGTGAATAAAGTTTGGTTTGTTATGAGCAGATGCGTCGTATGCGGGGTTCGTATGTTCCTGGAACTTCGTAAGATGAGGATGGTATTCTAGATCCACCACCAGTTCCAACAAATCTAGCTGATGCTATAACCGCACTTGTCAATGTGACGGCTGAAAATTCCCGTTTGCTTCATGAGATCGCTATAAGTAATCAGAATCAGATGCAAGGAAACCGTGGTCGTCACCATAACAGACAGGAGGCTACATATGTTGATTTTACAGACACAAGACCATCAGTGTTCACCAAGGCAGATGAACCATTAGAGGCTGATGACTGGCTTCGAACCATGGAGTAGAAATTTGACCTTATTCCATGCACGGAATATCAGAAACCTGCGTTTGCCGCCCAGCAACTAAGAGGTGCAGCGAGTGCTTGGTGGGCGAACTTAGTGGCTATGCAACCAGCTGGCATTCCAATAACTTGGGCTGAGTTCCGTATTGCCTTTAGAGCCCATTATATCCCTAAAGGAGTGATGGCAATGAAGTTAGATGAATTCCTTGCTTTGAAGCAAGGAGATCAAACCGTGATGCAGTATGTGGGAAGATTTAATCACCTATCACAATATGCATCAGAACATGTCAATACTGATGCCAAGAAGAAGAGGTGGTTTATGAGAGGTTTGAATACCAAGCTGCAAACAATGATGACAACTTGCACCAATGTCACTTACCATGAGGCCGTAAATATTGCAATTGCTTCAGAGTCAAAGTATCGGCAGCATAAAGAGCTCAAAAAGAAAAAGAGTATGCCATCCGGATCTTTTGGGGGAAATCAGAAGAGGCAGAGGGTGATTTATCATTCGGTACATTATAATCGTCCTCCTTACCGTCCGCCACAGTCTTAAGCCAGGCAACAGTCAAATGTTCATCCTGCTATAACCTATCCAAACTCATAGTCAACCAATGCTCCTGATGGCAATGCTCCAACGTCCCAGGGTCACAACTATCCGTGTTACAATTGTGGAAGGACTGGTCATTTCTCCAGGGAATGTCCATATCCTAGGCAGGTTAATCAAAATTATCAGAAGACCCCTGCCAATCAACAACAGGGTCAGGCACCAAACAAGAACCCCAATCAGAATGCTCAGAAGGGCAAAGATGAGAGGAAGACAGGACGGGTGTTCTATATTCAAGCTGGAGAAATTCCGGAAGGGGAGCCAGTGATGATGGGTATGTTTCCTGTTGCCAATCATCCTGCAGTTATACTTTTTGATTCTGGCGCATCACATTCATTCATCAATAGAACATTTGTTGTGAAGTATGAAATTTCAATTGGGGCAACGAAGGAAAGTTTCTTTATACAGTCGCCTGGGGGACGTCTGTGTACTAAGGAAATGGTATACCAGGTACCCGTAAACCTGGGTGGGCATATTTTTCCCACTACCATGATTATCCTTAAGGATCAGGATATAGATGTAATCTTGGGAATAAATTGGATGTATCAGCATAAGGCTGTTATAGATGCTTTGAATAGGACATTAAGAGTAAGTTTGCCTAATAGTAATTCTCAACTTCTCATCCAACTTCCAACCCTAAGAAGATCAGTGGGCAAGGTTTGTGCAACTGCTGTCAAAGAGATTAGAGATATTCTGGTAGTGTGTGAATTTCTAGATGTGTTTCCAGAAGATCTACCCGGTCTACCACCTGATAGGGATGTCTAGTTTAACATAGAGTTGCAACCTGGAACAGCTCCGATTTCTCGGAGAGCTTATAGGATGCCACCTAAGGAATTGGCCAAGTTGAAGACTCAGTTACAAGAATTGATTGAGAAGGGGTTTATCCAACCTAGTTCCTCACCTTGGGGATGTCCAACAATATTTGTGAAAAAGAAAGATGAGACCCTAAGGTTATGTGTTGACTATCGTCCGTTGAATGAAGTGACCATCAAGAATAAGTATCCCTTACCTCGGATAGATTTGCTTTTTGATCAATTGGCCGGAGCCAAAGTTTTCTCCAAGATAGATTTGAGATCAGGGTATCATCAAATTAAGATAAAGCCTGAAGATATTCCCAAAATGGCATTTACCACAAGATATGGATTATATGAATACTTGGTAATGTCTTTTGGTTTGACAAATGCTCCCGCTCATTTCATGTATCTGATGAACTCAGTATTCATGCCTGAGCTAGACAAGTTTGTAGTGGTGTTTATTGATGACATTTTAGTATATTCCAAGAATAAGAAAGAACATGCGGAACATCTTAGGATTGTTCTGACCCGCTTGAGAGAACATCAACTATATGCCAAGTTCAGCAAGTGTGATTTTTGGCTTAAGGAAGTGCAATTTCTTGGACATGTCTTGTCAGCTGAAGGAGTTGCAGTTGATCCTAGCTAAGTGAAGGATGTGCTTGATTGGAAACCGCCAACCACAGTTCATTAAGTTCGGAGTTTTCTGGGATTGGCAGGGTATTACCGTCGGTTTATTCTAGATTTCTCTAAAATATCAAAGTCCATAACTGAATTGTTGAAGAACCAAGTTAAGTTTGTCTGGTTATCTGATTGTGAAGAGGCTTTCCAGACCTTGAAAAGACTGTTGACTACTGCACCAGTATTAGCCCAACCTGATATTGAGAAGCCGTTTGATGTGTATTGTGATGCTTCAGGTATTGGTGTTGGATGTGTGTTGATGCAAGAAGGCTGAGTCATTGCCTATGCGTCCAGGCAACTTAAGCAACATGAAGAACACTATTCGACTCATGATCTGGAGTTAGCAGCTGTGGTTCATGCTCTGAAGATTTGGCGGCATTACCTGCTTGGTAATACGTGCCATATGTATATAGACCATAAGAGCTTAAAGTATATCTTTACCCAGTTAGAATTGAACATGCGATAAAGAAGATGGTTAGAACTGATTAAGGATTATGATTTGGAAGTACATTATCACCCGGGTAAAGCAAATGTGGTTGCAGATGCCCTCAGTCACAAAAGTTATTGCAATTGTCTAGCAATGAGAATAATGGGTTTGACGCTATGTCAAGAAATGGAGAAGTTGAATGTACAAGTAATTCAACAAGGTAGTTTGACCAACATAATTGTTGAAGCCACTATTCAAGATCAAGTTATTGTTGCTCAGAAGGAAAACAAGGGTATAGCTCATATCAAGGAAAGAGTCAAGAATGGAAAAGTAGAATGCTTCAGCATGGATGATGAAGATGTGTTATGGTTCAAGGATCGCCTAGTGGTACCAAAGGTTCCTGAGTTGCGGCAGTCAATTCTAGAAGAGGCACATGCTACTAGGTTATCTATCCATCCAGGAAGCAACAAGATGTACCAGGACTTGAAGCAAAGATTCTGGTGGACTAAAATGAAAATAGAGATTGCTAGATATATAGCAAAGTGTGATACTTGTCAAAAGGTGAAAGCTATACATTTGAGGTCTGCTGGTGAATTACAACCATTACCTATTCCATCATGGAAATGGGAGGACATAAGTATGGATTTTATTGTTGGTCTACCCAAGACATCAAAGGGATTTGATTCAGTATAGGTTATTGTAGATCGACTAACCAAATCAGCACATTTTCTTCCAGTCCAGAATATATATCCCACTGTACAGTATGCCAAGATGTATTTAGAGTGAATTGTGAGTCTCCATGGGGTACCCAAGACTATTGTGTCAGATAGGGGTACACAGTTTGTCTCCAACTTTTGGAAACAATTGCATTCTTCATTGGGTACCAAACTTCTGTATAGTACAGCTTATCATCCACAGACTGATGGACAGACTGAAAGAGTCAATCAAGTACTTGAAGATATGTTAAGGTGTTGTGTCCTTAACTATTCCAATAAGTGGGATGAGTGCTTACCTTTGGCCGAGTTCTCATACAACAATAGTTATTAGGAAAGCATTAGAATGGCTCCATTTGAAGCACTCTATGGTCGTAGATGCAGAACATCGTTGAGTTGGTCTGAGCCTGGAGAAAGAAGATTCTTTGGAGTTGACCTTGTGAAAGAAATAGAAGACAAGGTTAGGCAAATACAGAGTAATTTGAAAATAGCTCAGTCCCGCCAAAAGAGTTATGTGGATAGAAGATGGAGACCATTGGTATTTAACAAAGGAGATTTTGTATATCTGAAAGTATCACCAATGAAGGGAGTTAACCGTTTTGGTGTTAAAGGAAAGTTGGCACCCTGATACATTGGACCATATCAAATTTTGGAGAGGTATGAAAAAGTGGCATATCGCTTGAAATTACCTGAACATCTCGCAGCTGTGCATGATGTGTTCCATATTTCTCAATTGAAAAAGTGTCTCCGAGTGCCTGAACAGAATGTTGAAGTTGAAGGAGTGGAACTAGAACCGGATTTAACTTACTCCGAATATCCTATCCGAGTGTTAGATCAGAAAGATCGTGTTACTTGAAGACGGACAATCAAGTTCTATAAAATATAATGGAATCAACATTCAGAAGAGGAAGCTACCTGGGAATCAGAAGATTACTTGTTAGAAAAGTTTCCAGAGTTTCTAGCGTCAATATAGAATAGAGTAATGTTAGTTGAGCTCGGTTGCTACAAATTGTGTTTTGTAAAGGAACCTCAGCTATTTTATGGACAAGTTCTGGATGTTTTTGGACTGACACATTTCCTTTTCCATTACTTACTCTATGGCTTTGAATCTCAGGGCGAGATTTCTTTTAGGGGAAAGGATTGTAACACCCCAGGTGTTTAAATACTAAAACTGCCATATCATCATATGCATTGCAAGGTAATTGGTCATATTAAAAACTTTGAGATGCATACACTAAAACAAGTTTATATTCATGTGGTATGTGTTGAATTGTATTGTTTGACTCAAGTTCAAAGTTTGTTTGATTTTGAATTTTTCGTGAAAACCCCAATTTTCAGCATTTAAATCCTACCCTGAAAATCCATTTCAAAATTTATGCATATTTTGGGGTTGAGTCCAAAAGCAAAAGTATAGAGCTTGACGAGTTAAGCAAAGTTTGTTTTTGGAGTTTTTCAAGTTGTGTAGAAAAATTTGAAGTTATTTAAAAAGGCAAAATTCCTTAAAAATCCCCGCTTTGGATTCAAAAGTTCATTTCAAAATGTAGGCCAACTTTGGGTAAGGTTTCTAAAGCAAAGTTGTAGAACTTTTGATTTTGAACAACTTTTGTTTTTGGAGATTTTTGAGTTGTTATGAAAATTTGGGAGTAATTTGTGAAATTTGGCGAATGGCAAAACTGTAATTTTTGTGAACAGTGTCCACCGTCGAAGCTACATTGCCGGCATTTTCTTTTTTGGCGTTCCAGGCGCGGTCGTGGCCGTTTTGGCATCGCGCTGGCACGGTGAAGGCCACAGCGCAGCTTCCTCGAGCTTCTTGGCCCCCTTTATAGCCTGAGCCACCGTCGTCTTTGCCTTTCTTCTTGCTCTGTTTTTCCCGTCGCCTTGCTCATCTCCGGCGAGCCCGCGCCGTCGTTGTTGTGCTCCACCGTCGCTGATAAGCTAGTTCTAGCTTCGCTTACTCCTTGCGCATCCAGCCGACCCACCAATTCGGCTTGTCTTCATCAGGAACTCGAGTTGCATCGTCTTCTTCCTCGCGGCCGGCAACTCCTCCACCGAGCACGATTCGCCGCGGCCAGAGCTCCACGGTGCATCTCCGTCCCTGGTTTTGGTTGATTCCATTTTGTTTCGATGCTGTGGTACTTAATCCATAGTTGGTTGCTCATTTTGACCACTGCAGTCGCTGGTTCTTCCTCACCGACGATCTTTGCTCCGCTGTGATCACCGTGATTGTCGTCACGCCTCTCTATTGCTTCTCCGACCTCGCTCCTTGCTTCAACGCGTTCGGGGTGAGCCACTGGTGCTTCCTGGATCCCTTGTTTGAGCTCTATCGGTTGCACACCGCCGGTGTAGCGCTGCCGTGCCACTGCGTCCGCTATGGCCGACGACGAGCTAGTATAGGGCCGTAATCAGTGCTGATAGGGACGTCAATCGATGCGCCTAGTCTTGGTGATCATTTTGGTACTTTGGCCGTCGCCGTTGGACTCACCATCGACGAGTTTACGTCGGTCAGCGCCGTCGCTATTGTGGTCAAACGCGCGAGGTTAGGGATGACAGGTGGGGTCGGGTTGTCAGTGACTCAACGTTCAAATGAAATTTTTCTATTTTCAGATTTGAATGAATAGTGTCTGTTTTTGTTATTTTTGTGTAGATTTATTTAGAGCTCCAAAAATTATGAAAATTTTTGTGTGACTTCTCTGTGATGTATAGTATTTAAGAAAAATATGAAATATTGTTTTTCCGTGCTTTTTGAATGTGATAAAAATTGCTCAATTTATTAATAAATGGATTTCCATGATTTTTCTAGGCTTATTTAGTTGTCCAAAAATTATGAAATTTGTTTTGACACTTACTTATCATGTAATAGACATATACTAAAATTTTGAGCTCAATCAGAATAAGTTGATTTATTTTATAATTTTGAATTAAATAATTAATTCATAAAAGCAAATAGTAACATTTAATGATTTAGGTTTTGTTTGAAATTTTGGATTAAGTGATGACCTTGGGTCATTAGTTGATAATGATCCTTGGCCATTGATGTATGTGTTACGAAAAAGATTTAGTTTGTTTGACTTGCAACTGTACCGCGAAGGAAAGTTGTATTCAAATTGTTAAATTTTGCATCCATCATCGAGCATCATGTTTCGTATTCCGCATCATGTTAAACATGGCATTGTTATTACGTGTATTGAACGAAGGTGAACACATGGTAGTTAATCAAGTTGTTGAGGAGATTAATCCGTCCATTGAGGTCGGATCGAATACTTGTGAAACGTCGCAGGAACTGGATTTTTCCGTCAACGAAGGCAAGCCCCGGATGCATACAACCCTACCTTGTATTTTACAAATTGATTTCGCTTTTGCTTCTTTTTACTGCATTAAGTGATTAGGAGTCAAGTACAAGTCAAATTGGTACATTACCCACCTTGTTATTCCATAATTACCATATTACCAGTTTTAAATTCGTATATGCCTAGTTATGCTTAGCTATGCGTAGAACGATGAAAGTCAGGTGATTACCTGTCAGTTGCGAACTATAAATGGGATTTGATTAACTTATGTTATCATGTGATATGGGAATGTGAAGTAATAAATCTAGACCGGGCGAACTCGGTGTGTGTGAGCCACAAGACATGGAGGTCTTATGAGCAGGTTCTTTCCGCCTGTGTCGATTAAGGCACGTCCGTTGTTGAACTATGTGCAGTGAGACTTTGTAGTACTAACCACATACTCTAGTAAGCCTGAACTTGGCGATTCTATTACGAGAATGACTACTCGTGCACTAGGAGTGGAGAGATGGCGGGAATAGCGTGTACCCACGTGGCAATGTGCTGAATTGGTAGAGTACTGTATTCTCGGGTGGCGCGGACCCATTCTTGCTTTAGAGGATCTGAGAGTAGGTTGATATATGTAGGTTGGGGACCTGCATATGTCGTGTGGTCTGGAATCCCCAGCTGGGTTTAATCGATTCGAATTGTCGTTGCTCCTCGGTTATGGAGACTCACTTCTCTGTTCATCATCATAGTACTAATAACTGGAACTCGAATAAGGCTTGTGAAGGTGTTGGATATGAAGTTTCACGATCTCAACATGGATCGTGTCAGCTTTGTATATGATTTTATGAAGTTTTCTATATAAAGAATTTTGTTAAAGAGCTTTTACGCAAAAGAACTTTGATTATTGTTAAAGCCATACCTTGAATCCCATGAGCCGACATTCCTGAGTTCTATCAGTTTTATTTCGATTAAGTCTTGTTGAGTACTTTTGTACTCAGAGTTGTTGACCCTTGTTGCAGGTGAGCCTCATGAGCAGATCTGTTTTGGATCGTGCTGCATGACAGTTGTACCTTGTGATGATGATGAGAAGTAAATGTGTGGCCCTTGGGCATGGCAGTTTCATTGTGTGTTTTGTATTATATTATAATGCCACTCCACTATTTCGTTTTGTAATAAACATCGAACCTAGTTGCGAGGTTTGAAACTACTGTTTTGTAAATTATGTTATTATAAGACTTCCGTTGTTTTTACTCTGGTATTGATGTTTGAATAAATGTTGTAATACTGCAATGACTATGTAATGTGATCCTGCTCAGAAATCGTGGATGGTTCGGGGTTCTCCGAGGACACCCGACAGTCTTTTTAAGTTAATGGAAACATATGCATAAATGTCAAAGGTCGTCGGATAGTGACAGGTGCATGTGGGCCCTATAACTTAGGAGGTTCTGCCACAGCAACGCTGCCCCCTTTTCTTTTAGCGAGACTCGTTGTTCTTTGCTTTGGAATTTAACGTGCAGCGATGCCCCCTTTTCTTTTAGTGAGGCTCGCTGTTCTTTGCTTTGGAATTTAACATGTAGCGACGCCCCCTTTTCTTTTAGCAAGGCTCGCTTTTCTTTGCTTTTGGGTGAAAAGATGAAATAAGGATGTTGAATTTTGTCTTTATTTCCTTTGATGGAGATTACAAAGCAGCGCTAGTTCTAAATACATCGAGGGTGTTCTGTAATAGGCTTCTTCGGTAGTCGTCCCAATGGAAGATGATGCGACATATTTTGTGCTGCTCACCGATCGATAATGAACCTTGGTGAGCCCTCGGGTGCTTCTTTTTGGTTTGGCGACGGAGGTCCCTGTTGATGCTGTCTTTTTAGGTCGTTGTCGGTGCGGAACCCACGGGATACCCCACAAGGAAGAAAGAAGATCTAGTCTAATTAGGATTCTTCTCCTGTAATCTTAGTAGTAGTATTATTCTGTAATCCTACTAGGAACTCTCATTGTAAACCGACTAGGATTCTGACCTCCTAACTATATAAAGGAGGATAGGGTTCCTAGGGACTAGGGACTTTTTGGTACAACACAACACTTGACAATCAATCTAACGCAAAAGCTAACGCCGACTGGACATAGGGCTATTACTCGATCAAAGATCGAGGGTCCGAACCAGGATAAATCGACTGTCTCTTGCGTTAACCGTCGAGTTCCGCATACGCTGAAGCCCGAACATACTACCCCGGGGACCCCTATGGCAGGCTATCGGTGGTCAAACATTGACAGCTAGCGCGCCAGGTAGGGGCTTTCGGTGACTTTGCATCTAGGAGCTTGATGGACCTCGACAACATGATCTTCTCGAAGGGATCAACCTTCATCTTCGGTTCATGGATCTACGAGGCAGGTGACAATGGCAAGCTCTAAGGCCATCTCCTCGAAGATTCGGATCATCATCAAGACCTTTCCATTTCAGCAACAATGACAGATCAACTTGCTAGAAGATTCGCGCAGCTCACGATGTTCGACCCAACTCAGATTTCACGGCTTCACGCATCCAATTCAAACTCAAGCTCTGCTTCCGAGATGGAGTCTTATCCGAGTTCTTTCAGAAAACCGAGTTCTTTTCCGACAAGGTTCCGGAACACAACATCAACCTATCAAGAAAACAACTCAGAGTACACTCAGAGTACTCTAAAGAAGCCGGATCCTTTTCTGTTCAGACTCCACAACATGGCAACGTCTTATCGGGCATAGCTCGAAAGATCTCTGAAGCCAGTGCTTGGAATACCACTAATGGGAGCTCAAGAAGGTCTTGTCTTAACTATAACATCTCAAGACTGCATCGTCCACTGGCCAAGTTCTGTTCCTAAGGATAGCGGCACCCAACTAGTCGACAATGCGACAACAACAATTCTACCCTACCAAGAAGGAGACTCGATCTGCGACCTCGAAACCTCTACTGAACATATCAACAACTCTAACAGTACAAAAACCAGCACCAATGACATAACAACTCACGATCGAGAAGTACTCATGATTCGCCATCCTCGGTCACCATTAGTACCCCCAGAAGCGCCCTACGTTAGGTCTTCAGATGAATCTGAGTCCAACATATCACCATTTACCCAGGGGCATGATGGTGAGACCGAGAGTCAGAGGCAAGCTAGAGAAAGGAAGAACAAATTGAAACAAGGACGTCAATGCCGTGCTAAGCAGCACAAGGAAGCTTGGATCAAATATGAGTCAGACCTAGCCGAGTACAATAGAAGAAAATCAGAGTGAGAGGTCAAAGAAGGACGAGCAGCGAATACACCCTACGATAAGATTCGAGAAGCACTAGAAGAACTCAGGGCGACTTCACATCCCAATGAAAAACAAGAACAGCTCTAGGACTTCCTCTGATCAATAGTCCTAAGGACGCACGATGAAAGGGCGACATCTCATGAGCAGGAAGATCAAAATCAAAGGAAGTCCACCTTTGAGAGACTTGGACCAAGTGGAAGTCACAACAGAGAAAGTAAAAGAAACAATAGTCAAAACAACTGAGTCGAACAACCAAGAAAGGCCAGAAGCAAAGCACCTACACAGATAGCTATGCAAAACAACTCTCACCAAGACAACAGTTGGCAAGAAGGGGGCGCTGAATCAGAATACACAGAAGCCAGAACACACGATAGATTCCCCTGTTTTGCAAATAGACTCACTTCAATACGACTACCTCACAAGTTCAAGCCATCCAACCACTCCAAGTTTGATGGCAAGACCGAACCAAGGCAGTGGCTCAGGATTTACTTGCAATCGATTGAATTGGCCGGAGGAGACGATGACATCAAGACTTTGTTCTTTCCCATGGCCCTAGAAACCTTGCCCCTTCAATGGTTTAACAAATTAAATCCAGGATCAATAAGAAATTGGGAGGACTTGCAAAGAGCTTTCTATGAAAATTTCGTGGGTATCATTACACACCCAATCACCCACGCAGAGTTAAAAGGACTCAAGCAGAAAGGAGGAGAAAGTCTCAGAAATTACTATCGACGGTTTGGCGAACTACGAGCTCAAGTACATGACATCACCCAACGAGAAGTACTCGAAGCGTTCTCTCACGGAATCATGGCTAGGTGGCAATTTCAAGACTTCTGCAAAGAAAACCCAAGAAATAATGAAGAATTCAGACAAATAGTGGAAAAGATGATTACTATAGAAGAAAAGACATGAGAAAGATTCCTGGATAGAAACAACCGAGACAACCTGGACAGGCAAAATCCTCAAAACAATAGACATCAGGAAAGAAAACGTGGACCAGACAACACTGTAGTAGTAACTGACAAATCAAGGAAGTTTTCCAAGCCCAGAAGATATGACGACATTGAAAACATGCATTGCCCCTTGCACCTGAAAGGAAATCACACCATCGGAGATTGCTACACCTTCAAAGATCGATACACAAGGAAAGATAGTAAGGAGAATACCAAAGAAGGCAATTAGAAAAAAGAAGATGACAACCACGAAGACAAGGGATTCCAAAAATCCAGGGGGACAGTAGCAATAATCTTTGCCGAGATTCTAGATTCTAGAAGCAAACATTAAGAAAAGCTAGCATTACGAACCATCATGGCAGCAGAACCTGCTACACCAAAATATCTCAATTGGTCACAATATCCAATCCAATTTTCAAGAGAAGACCAATGGACTGGCGTAGGAAATGCAGGCCATTACCCACTGGTTCTAGATCCAACTATTGTCGGTATGACTATTACGAAAGTACTAATCAATGGGGGAGCCGGACTCAATATCATTTTTTTCAGAAACTCTAAGGAAGATGGGACTACAACTCGCCGGGATGATTACACCAACAAGCATGCCTTTTTATGGCATAGTACCCGGCAAGGCAGCAATGCCACTTAGACAAATCACTCTACCGGTTACTTTTGGGACTCCCTCAAACTACCATATAGAGTTCATCAAGTTTGAAGTCGCGGACTTCGATTCATCATATCATGCAATCCTCGGGCGACCAACACTAGCAAAATTTATGGCAAACCACATTATCCATACCTATTGCTTAAGATGCCAGGGCCCAATGGTATCCTTTCTCTCCGGAGTGATTTGAAGCGCGCCTTTGACTGCGATGTTCAGGCAATCCAAATTGCATCAAAGGCATAGGCCGCTGATGGAAGAAAAGAAATAGTCACTGTTGCAGCAGAAATGAGCCCAGAAGAGCTCGTGATACCGGCTAAAAAACCCTGCATCCTAGCACCTCCGAAAGAAGCCGACGTCAAGCAAATCGACCTAGGCACCGGCGATCCCTCCAAGACAGCAACCATCAGTGCCCACCTCTCGGCAAAATAGGAACTCGCGCTCACCAACTCTCTTTGGGACAACAAAGATATCTTCGCTTAGAAGCCGGCCGACATGCCAGGGGTCCCAAGAGAGTTGGCTGAGCATAGAATTGATATCAATGAAGGCTCCAAGCCTGTGAAGTAATGACTACGACGATTCTCACCTAACAAGAAGGCGGCAATTAAAAAGGAAATTACAAAACTAATGGCAGCCAGATTCATCAGAGAATTCCTCCATCCAGATTGGCTAGCAAACCCAGTTCTAGTACAGAAAAAGAATACAGACGAGTGGCTCATGTGTGTCGACTACATAGATCTCAACAAACACTGCCCGAAAGATCCGTTTGGGCTACCATGCATTGATCAGATAGTTGACTCAATAGCAGGATCTGCCCTATTATCCTTCCTTGATTGCTATTCAGGATATCACCAGATCGCATTAAAGGAACAAGACCAGAGCAAGACATCTTTCATCACTCCATTTGGTGCCTACTGCTACAAAACAATGTCATTTGGACTCAAGAATGCCGGTGCCACTTACCAAAGAGCTATCCAAACATGCCTTGGTGATCAGATCGGTGAAAACATAGAGGCATACATGGATGATGTAGTAGTAAAGACAAAGAACCCGGATACACTAATTGAAGACTTGAAGCAAACCTTTGAAAACCTGAAAAGATGGAGGTGGAAATTGAACCCAAACAAGTCTGTATTCGGAGTTCCTTCAGGACAACTACTCGGATTCTTGGTCAGTCATCGTAGAATCGAAGCAAGCGCCAAGCAGATTCAAGCCATAACAGAGATGGGCCCTCCCCGAAGTGTCAAAGATGTGCAGAAACTAACAGGCTACCTGGTGGCCCTCAATCATTTCATATCAAGACTGGGCGAAAAAGGGTTACCTTTCTTTGAATTGCTAAAGAAGACAGACAAGTTCGAGTGGACAGAAGAAGCCAACGAAGCTTTCAAGAAGCTAAAGGCATACCTCACCTCCTCACCCGTTCTCACACCTCCAAAGAAATACGAAGACATGATGCTGTACATTACGACAACTTCTACTATGATTAGCACTACGATTGTCGTAGAAAGAGAAGAAGGACATGTATATAAAGTACAATGCCCTGTATACTACATTAGCGAAGTACTATCAGAATAAAAAATCTGGTACCCGCATGTGCAAAAACTACTCTACGCCCTCCTGATCACTTCACGCAAGCTTCGCCACTATTTCAAAAGCCACAAGATTACCATGGTGATAGATTTCCCACTCGAAGACATCTTACACAACAGAGACGCAACAGGGCACATATCTAAGTGGGCAGTTGAACTTGGTGCTCTCAATATTGATTTCACCCCATAGAAGGCAATTAAATCTCAAGCCCTGGCTGATTTTGTTACCGAGTGGACAGAAATTCAACAACCTATGTCAAATACCATCCTTGATCACTAGAAGATGTACTTTGATGGATCACTCAAGCTAGGCGGAGCCAGTGTAGGCATTCTCCTCATTTCTCCAAATGGAAAACAACTCAAGTACGTCCTTCAGATATTATGGAAAGCTACAAACAATGAAGCAGAATACGAAGCCCTCATCCACGGGCTATGAGTGGCAATTACCCTCAGAATCAAGCATTTACTCGTTTATGGCAATTCAGCGGTAGTCATCAATCAAGTCAACAAAGATTGGGACTGCACCAAAGAAAACATGGGCGCTTACTATGCTGAAATACGAAAGCTCGAAAAACATTTTCAAGGATTAGAAATTCTACACGTCCTGCGCGATTCTAATATTGCGGCAGACATCCTCGCCAAGCTTGGATCAGACAGGGCAAAGGTCCCACCCGGTGTATTCATAGAGGAGTTATCAGCTCCCTCTATCAAACAACCCGGTGAGATAACCCCTGAAATCTCAGCTAAAGGCACCCAGATTTTGGTAATCACCACTTCATGGACCCAGGTTTTTATCGATTACATCAAAGAGAATAAGCTGCCAGCAGAAAAAGAGGAAGCTACCAGAGTTATTCGCAGAAGCAAGAATTACGTCCTAGTGGGAGACAAGCTCTATAGAAGAGCCGCATCATCAGGAGTACTCCTAAAATGCATCTCATTTGAAGAGGGCAAAGAGATCCTAGACGAAATAAACTTAGGTTGCTATGGAAATCACGCCGCTTCAAGAACACTAGTCGGTAAAGCATTCCGCACCAGTTTCTACTGGCCAACCACTTTGAAAGATGCAGAAGAACTCGTCAGAAGATGCAAAGGTTGTCAAATGTTCGCAAGACAAGCTCATGTGCCAGCTCACAACCTCATCGACATCCCACCTGCTTGGCCTTTCTCCTGCTAGGGGCTGGATCAAATAGGACCTCTCAAGAAAGCAAAAGGCGGTTTCGAGTACATCTTCATAGCAATTGACAAGTTCACCAAGTGGATTGAATACAAACCACTCGCAAAATATAGCGCAGCCAAAGTAGTCAAGTTCATCCAAGACATTATGCACCACTTCGGCATGCCCAATCGAATCATCACAGATTTGGGTTCTCCCTTCATAGCCACAGAATTCCAAAGTTGGGCATAGGACTACGGCTTCAGAATAGATTACGCATCAGTCGCACATCTAGAGGTCAACAGACAGGTCGAAAGGGCTAATGGACTCATACTAGCCGGATTAAAACCAAGATTGTATGAAGAACTAGTAGACTATGGATCAAAATGGATTGAAGAATTACCCAAGGTCGTATGGGGGCTACGAACTCAAATAAGCAGGGCCACCGGATACTCACCTTTCTTCCTGGTTTACGGATCAGAAGCCGTACTACCTGCCGACTTGATCTGGACGTCACCAAGGATAGAACAATATGACGAAGGAGAAGAAGAACACACCCGAAGATTAGAGCTCGACTGTACAGAAGAAGTCAGAGTAAACGCTACCCTTCAATCAGCAAGATACCTCCAAGGATTAAGACGCCACTACAACAAGAATACCCAGTCTTGATCATTACAAGTCGGAGACCTAGTACTAAGAAGAATACAAAAAACCAACGGACGCCATAAACTACTCAGTCCATGGGAATCACAAAAGTCACCGGACTGGGCACGTACAAGTTGACAACTAAAGAAGGAAAAGAAGTCAACAATACATGGCACATCAGCCAGCTATGAAGATTCTACGCATGAAAACAACTCAAGGGAAAAAATATATACAAGCCACAAGAGATCAACGTTCATGATCAACAAAGATAGAGCTCATCAACAACATATGTACTATTATGACCTATCAATATTCATGATCAATAAAGATGGTTCTTTCTGGACAAACATATGTCTTATTATGGCTTTCCCTGAGTTGTTTCAAAAAAGCAAAATGGCTGAAAAGACGCCTGAGCATACCGGTCGAAAGCAAAAGAGCTAAAAACATGCTTGAGCCCGCCAATGAGGGTAGCTAATAAGCGAACACCCGAACCAAAAAGCAAATTGGCTGAAAAGACACCTGAGCATACTGGCCAAGAGCAAAAGAGCTGAAAACATGCTTGAGCCCACCGATGAGGGTAGCTAATAAGCTAACACCCGAACCAAAAAGCAAAATGGCTAAAAAGATGCCTGAGCATACCGGCCGAGAGCAAAAGAGCTGAAAACTTGCTTGAGCCCGCCGATGAGGGTAGCTAATAAGCTAACACCTAAACAAAAAAGCAAAATGGCTGAAAAGACGCCTGAGCATACCGGTCGAGAGCAAAAGAGCTAAAAACATGCTTGAGCCTACCGATGAGGGTAGCTAATAAGCTAACACTCGAACCAAAAAGCAAAATGGCTGAAAAAGATGCATGAGCATACCGGCCGAGAGCAAAAGAGCTGAAAACATGCTTGAGCCCGCCGATGAGGGTAGCTAATAAGCTAACACCCAAACCAAAAAAGCAAAACAACTAAAACTAAGCCTGAGCATAAATCAGAGCAATTTCAAGACAAGACCCTCCAGCTCCTTGTTCCAAATAGCAAGAGGCTCGGGGGCTGCACTCAGTGGATCCCAAGAAGCGCTACATGGTTTCACTCAAGAAAGCACTCGGACGACGATTGTTCCTGCTCGACAAGGAACAAGACGAGGCTTCCAGAATTCAACCATGAAGTGCTCGGGGGCTTGTCGATCATAGGATGTTTTTGAAACCAAAGATAGGACCAGATGCTGACGACACTCCGAGTTAAGCCGAAAAGAAGAAGCCGGAGATGTCCTAAGTCCTTTCAGTACTAATGAGAACACAAAGTTTGTCGAGACAACGATCTATACCGAGTTGTTTACATGTCACAGACGAAAACCAGACAAGCACTCGACAAATCAAGGAAACCTATCAAGATATCAATCTACATATACCGAGTTGTTTACAAGGCACAAACAAAAGCCAGAAAAGCACTCGACAGATCAAGAAAGTTTGTCAAGACAGTGATTTACCTAAGCCGAGTTGTTTACGAGACAAAGAAATATAGACAAAGAAGACATCAACAAAAAATAAAGAATCTCCATTCAGTTTTCAAGTATAGTGTTTTGTTACAGAAGCTAGAATACAAAGGTAGATTACATCAGGCATTGTCATTAGGAGAAGAAACATCAATGTTAAGATTATCTACAATCTTCCTGGCTAAGTCATCGACCTCAGGCTCCAACCTCTCAACAGCTTCTAGGTACTCTTGGCTCTCGGCTTCATCGGCAACCTTGGACAAAGGAAAGTCTAGAGAAAGAACCCAGACCTAGGCAAGAACGTTCCTGGTACACAGATGGGCGCACCTCTTCACGAACTCCTAGAAATGAGTCGGCACTTGGGGAATAAATTGAGCCCAAGATTGACCATCATCCGCTGGAGTCTAGAGAAGGTCGGCTACTAACCGAAAAGACTTCCACAAAGCATTCCAGTTATCAGTAGCCATTGCCAACTTACCAGTCAAGTCCTGAATAGTTTTTTGGGCCTACATAAGATCCCTGTCAGCTCCATGCCTAATCAACTTTGCAAGCATGAGTTCTTCTTCAGCTCAAGTAATTACCTCCTTAGCCTTGTTGTGGTTAGTGCGGACGAGTGTCTTCATCTCCTCAATACCCTCCGAGAGCTTCTGCTTTTCAACTCGGAGAGCTAGGCCAAGCAACAAAAACAAGTCAGCAGAAAGGAAAATCAGAGTACAAAAGAAAAACAAGTCAGCAGAAAGGGAAGTCAGAATACAAAAGGAAACAAACAGAACCGACAATACCTTTGCACTCGTTCTTCATGGACTCCACCGCAACATCCTTTTGCTTCTCTGCCTCTACCACCTGGGCACGAAGAGCCTTCTCCTCCTTCTGATGCATCTGACGCTCAGTCTCTAGCTTGGCCCGACAGAGGTCAAGCTCTTCCTTCAGGGTACTCACCTCAGAGGATAACTTTTTCTCATTTTCAGACGAGAAAAAGAAGCCGATATGATCATGAGAAAAAGATTGAGCAAAAAGAGACAAAGAAAAACAAGACATAAGGACATAAGAAAAATGAACATCCAAAGAAAGAACTGCAGAAAAACTTACATGGAGCCTTTCCCCAAAATAAGTCACAAGGGTCGATAAGCTTCCCTAGGCGGCAGTTAGCTCCAACAATCGATGAGTGGCATCGAACTGCTACACCATGTCATCAGCAAAAGGCGGACCACTAGAGGCAAGAAGAGGAGAAGGAGAAGCCAGCCGAGGCGAAGAAGGCATGACCAGGGCAATCTCCTAGGAAGCCAAGACCAATCCCTCAGATGAACCTGCCGCCATGGCCACGGTCACCTCGGGAGCCGGCAAATCAGTAGCTGCGGACTCTGTCCCCCTCATAGCCACCTCGACGACCGTGCATTCTGAGTCCTAAGACTCAGTACGGAAGGGCGCACTAGAGGTTTGACAAGAAGTCAACTGGAGGCTCGGGGAAGACGAAGGCCTAAAAGTTGACAAGGAAATTCGTCAAAAAGAATAAGAAAAAAGGAGAATAGAAGCAGAGAAATAAAACTAGAATTCACTCACTCAGCTATCTTCTTCTTCATAAAACCAAAAGAAGACCTCGTAGGGGGAACCACGGCAGCAAAAACATCACCGCCACTCGGTAGTAGGAGCAGTGTAGCCGGTACTGGAGCCCTAGAAGAACTCGGTACCGGAGCTACAGAAGAACTCGGTGCTGGAGCCCCAGAAGAACTGGTACCCAATGACCGCTTACTACAAAGAAATCAAGACCAAGGTCGGAACAAAGGAGGGGTTCAACAACAGGAAAACAAGAAAAGAACTCACCGATGCGCGACAAGAGGCGCATCATCAGCCTCGTCTTCCTCCTCACTCTTGACCAAGGCCACCATAGATCTAGCTGAAAAAAGGATAAAAGTACTCAGTCAAAGATAAAAACAAATAGCAAAAGGATAGAGCGTATTAATATGCTCACCTAAGAGCATGCTAGCTACAACTGGAGTACCTGGACGAGTACTCGACTGGTGAGACTTCTTGGCAGTAGATGGAGCAGAAGAAGAACTATCCGCTCACCCCCTCTTTTCAAAAGTACAAGGAGCTCGAGGGACTAGACGAGGAACATATTCTTCATATACGTCAGAAAATGCAGAAGAAACACCAGGAAGCATCATGGTAGTTTGAAACTTATTGGTCAAGGACGCCCCAGCAAGACTACCCCTAGCCTCCACATTTGCAAGGACATCAGCAAGGGGAATTGGATCAGCAAAATTACGCCCCAATTCCTATAAAAGAGTAAAACAACATGACAAGGAAGAATAAGCAAAAGTGGATACAATGAAAGAGAATCAAAAGTACCCGCATAAAGAAAAGAACAACTCACAACAGGGGGTGGGTTCTTAGCACTGTACTCAAGGACAGCAAGCAAAACAACGCTTAGTCCTTTCAGCATCTTCTGGAGACGCTCGAGTACCACCTCATCGGTCAACTCAAGGGCAGGGACCATATGAGAAGGGTCCTCCGCCCTAGAGTACTCGAAACCGTAATGTTTGTGCTCCTTCAAAGGTTGAACTCGGTGGTGAAGAAAACTCGAAATAATACCAAAGCCAGTCAAGCCTTGCTGTTTCAGAGTGCAAATCCTCTCGAGAAAAGGCTTGATCGTCTGGAGCTCAGCAGTCATCATAAGGTTCTTTTCCCATTGGTCATTAACCAAGGGACCAGATCTAGAGTGAACAGAAAGAGGAGGAATCAAGTTGGCAGCATAAAACCAGTCAGCACGCCAATCCCTCATAGAATCAACCAGGTCATAGTCAAAGAATTTGCTTCTAAAACTCTAGCGAAATTGAATCTCGTAGCCACCAAGAATGCTGGTGTCATCACAGTGAGGTTGGGGCTTCAGACGAAAGAAGTAATGAAAGAGGGAAAGAGAAGGAGGAATTCCAAGAAAAGTTTCACAGAGATGAACAAAGACAGAAAGATGAAGGACATCATTGGGAGTAAGATGATTCAAGCTAATCCCAAAATAGTTAAGAAATCGATGAAGAAAGGCAGAAGTGGGAAGGCAGAGACCGGCACAGATAAAGGAGATGAAAAGAATAATCTCACCGAGACTTGGAGCAGGGACCCGATGCTCGCCTGGAGCTCTCCATTCAGCAATGTCCTTGCTCTAGATCAGACCATCACCAACAAGCTCGCGAAGCTGGTCTTCAGTCATTGTCGAAGCTGGCCAAACCTTCTAGGCAGCCCTCATGGCCATGAACTCTTGGTTCTTGATCATGGAAAGTGATGACTCCTCGTCCACAAGGACTACCTAGGACTTGCTCACAGCTTTCTTCCTACCCATGTGCTAGCGGAAGCAAAAAGGCACTAGGGAAAGATGAGGCTTAGACGGCGGCGCTCAGATGACGGCAACAATGGCGGCGGTGGATTTCTGAAAACTAGGGTTTCAAGGCAAAAGCGGAGCAGTGAAGAAGAAGAAGATGAAAGACCTTTAAATAGATTTTACAGTAGTAAAATGTGGCCCACCAGGCCCATTTTAACATGGCATGAGGATGCAATGGTCCATTTAATGATGCAGCTAAAATGACAGATGGCTCAAATCCACACAACGGTATAGTTCAACGGGCAGATTTCAGACTTATCCATCCAGCACCACGGCGGAGTGATCATATTACCACAAAATGAACTCATCAACAATAAAGCAAAGAAGGGTTACCTCACAAGGAGCACAACAACCCGGTCCTTATAGAAAGAACTTAGAAATCTCATCAACAACCAGAACATCTAGAAAATAAAGAATTACAACTCAGAAGGCAAGATTATTTCCATTATAACTGGTTTCAAAAAATAGAAGATTACACATCTTACAAGACCCAACGAACTCAATACCACGACAAGCAAAGTAGCAAAGAGGAACCCGGACACGGCTAGGCTCTGGAACGACTACGTGTTCTAAATTGCTACTCGGTAGGACAAACCGCCCTCGGCTACACTGTTTTCTTCAAATGATAGGCACTGTGCATCCAAGGCAGAAATCAGCAGCACGGCGGGACAACATGGAGCAGAGAAGGCCAACAGGCATTTGTCTACCCAAGTCCGATGTGATGCTGGATATGGTGTTGATCTGCACCGGACAGTCTCAGGGCAGGCGACGAGGATCAACCTAGAACTGCCAGATGAAGGAACGAAGCCCACATCACAAGACTTCCTCGAACTACCGCCACATACATCTTGGTACATTGCTGCCGCAGGATTAGTCTACCTCTAATCCCTATCACAAGACTTCCTCCAGCTACGACAAGATATACAAGAACTACAAAATATGCCCGGGGGCTGCTCTACTTCACAAACTATCATATTCATGACTATAGAGACTTCAAAACAAGCAACAAAATGCTCAATGAATCAAAACAACACTCCAAGAGGGTATTTATAGACCAAAGGAGCGGTGCACATGGACCAGGAGCACCAATGAAACAAGCCTAACAAAGGACACAGTGAAAAGATAGAACTCAATAATGGAGGACTCAAAAGTGAAGGAACAGTACTTGAAAACGAGCATATTTGAAAGAATATACCAACACTATGCAGCTCGTGAACAAACAGCATTTATACTTAACTACCACCATGCAACTACACTTGACAAACAACAGACTACCAGAGAACATGCCAATACCCTTCTTCCGAGTTCTTTCTAAACAAAAGAACCCGGATATATGCTCGGAGGCTGCAACAGGAGAGGTTTTCAGTTCTTTTGAACGATAGAAGATTCAGGACCCTCCAACTTTTTGTTCCAAATAGCAAGAGGATTGGGGGCTACACTCAGTGAGTGCACTTTTTCTTCAGAAAAAGCGCACATCACAGAAAAGACTTCTTCAAGGTAGACCACTTCAAAACCTTAAGACAAAAAGAACCCGGAACGAGCCATATCCGAGTTCTTTTTGACCTTCAACGAAGAAACAGAGCAGTTTCAAGACAAGATCCTCTAGCTCCTTGTTCCAAATAGCAAGAGGCTCGGGGGCTACACCTAGATGGATGAACTTTTTTCAAAAAGCACACATCACTCGAAGATCCAAAGAAGCGCTGCATGGTTTCGCTCAAGAAAACACTCGGACGACGCTTGTTCCTACTCGACAAGATTTGAAGGAACAAGACATGGCTTCTAGAACTCAACCATGAAGTGCTCGGGGGCTTGTCGGTGTGGGACCCACGGGATACCCCACAAGGAAGGGAGAAGATCTAGTCTAATTAGGATTCTTCCCCTGTAATCTTAGTAGTAGTATTATTCTGTAATCCTACTAGGAACTCTCATTGTAAATCGATTAGGATTTTGACCTCCTGACTATATAAAGGAGGATAGGGTTCCTAGGGACTGGGGACTTTTTGGTACAACACAACATTTGACAATCAATCCAACGCAAAGGCTAACGCCGACTGGACGTAGGGCTATTACTCGATCAAAGATCGAGGGTCCAAACCAGGATAAATCGACTGTCTCTTGCGTTAACCGTTGAGTTCCGCATACGCTAAAGCCCGAACATACTACCCCGGGGACCCCCGTGGCAGGCTATCGGTGGTCAAACATCGACAGTCATGAGGGTCACAGGTTTCCTTCTTGTGGAGCTTGGATCTCGGAGGCTCCACGCTGCCCTGCGCATGAGTTTCTCCTAGAGCGCCTTCATGTTTTCATTATTAGTGTCGCACCCAATTTTGCATAGCAAAATCAAGTACTCATATATGTGCGCCCAGGATGTCCAAACACACATATAACATCAAATTGTAATAATATCAAAGTAAAGTACTTTATTACATCGCATATCTCATCATACTGTTGTCACATAGTCTTGCTCATTGGCAACATCATTACACAAGCGAAAAACTAAGCCCAAACTGCCACAGGGACTCCAACTGGTGAACATCAATCTAGTAGTCCTAGACATCCTCTAGAAACTCTTCATAAGTGTTATCTGTTACCCATCCAGGATTTTCATTGAATATAAAACAAGTGTAAGCTCACCATGCTTAGCAAGTATATCAAAGGGATCTATGAGGCTCAAAGGCTAGACATGGTTTGGTTGCAGTTCGCAATTTTAGTTGTTCAAGTTTTAGCATCCTGAATCACTACTTTAGTGAACAAACCCAATCCCAAGTGATAATAATGAATAATCAAGGTTATGTTAATTCCCAACCATCCATAGTAACCACTAATCATGAAGGATCCAGATTGTTCATATCTGAGAGCACGACTGTTATAACAGGTTAAATATTTCTGTAGAAATTGTACAACTTTACCTACCGAGCCTTGATTCCCAATGCTGGGGTTTGCAAAGCCCACAACACCTCTACCTAGGAAGTGTGGTAGGGTTTCACTACGTAACCCTTCGCTAGTTGCACTAACAAGTCATAGCTATTAAGGTTTTAGCCGTCTAGCCATATGTGGCCCTCCTCTAGGAGTGGCACGCATGGTTGTGGCACGGTACACACCCTAGCAGGAAAAGAAACATACCAACTAGTGCCCCCCTCTTGCCCTTATAGAAAGCTATAGACGAGCTAGTACAATCTAGGTAACAGGTTAAAGTCAGAGCCATATGACACTCGAGATTGTACGAAACCTCCTGGGTGGCTGCTTCAGGATTGAGTCCTTATGGAGAGGCACTAGAGCACTCAACCCCGTACTCTAGCCCCCTAATTGTAGCTAAAAAGCTCCATTTTAACACATTGCATAATACCTTTAGTCATGTTTAACAATTATTTATGTTGAGCGCCGCAGCATCTATCCAAAATGCATCCCAAACCATAGGTATCAAGGATATATGGTACAAGTAGTAATCTAGGTAAAGTCCTTAAGGGTACTTCAAATTTAAACACATGCATGTAAATGAATTGTAGAGTTCATAGGTACAAGAGGCCTTTGCTACACTTTCCTTCCTCAAAGTCTTCCTCCTAATACTATTGGTCTCCCTGCTGATCCTTAGTAACCACAAACTGATCACCCTCTAAACGTGTTCTAATTCACCAATCAAGCATCCAATCCAATCATCACATGCAAACAAATAGACTTCTATTAGAACAGTACACCAAACAGTAGAAACATAGATTGAAAAACTTATAAAACTAATCTACGTACTGCTACGAACACATGAGCGAAAGAATCACTCAAATCGGACTTAAAATGCAAAAGTTATGCATAAAACAAGTTTCAATGGCAACTCTGTAAATAAACCAAACTCAAATTTGAATTTAAACTAATAAAATCTGAATTTAAATGAATTATGGATGGCACACACTATTTTCTAAAACTACAGGGGCTAAAATGAATAAAAATAGGACTGAAAAGTAATTCTTTTAAACTACACTGGACCACGGGTTCATTCACTGAAAAGCGAGGGGCTAATTTGCAAAAGAGCCCGGTTGACTGTGGGTTGACCCGCGTGGCTGCTGACTGGATGCCACGTGGCTGCACGGGATTGGTGTGGTGCACCACATGTGTGGTGGGTGCACTGATGCCGCGCTGTTGACCATGTCCTTGGTGGACCGGTTAAGACCCCGAAGGGGTATGCTCTAATCAGAGCCGTTCACCTAAATGATTGAATCTGACGGCGAGGAATGAAGGGGATTACTCCTGCCGCCTGCACAGTGGCTCCAGCAAGCCTTCCATGGCCAACAATGAGCCGAGCACCATGGTGAACGCCGATATGGCGTTTCGGACCACGTAGCTCGAAACTAATTGCACGGGAACAAAGCACAGGCTATCACGAACTCGATCGGGTACCAAAACAAAGACGGGGAGCACATTGAGGCGATGGCTCCCACGGCGATGCCATGGTCGGCGTGACTGGAGCTCACCAATATGGCGCTCTAGGGCATCATTCAAGTAAAGGAAGGCATGGGAAGATTGGGTGGCTTACCGTGAGTTCGGAGAAGACGTTCATGGTGTCTAGGAGGGCTCCGAAGGGGTTCGGCAACATACGACGGCAGTTGGAGAGAGAAAAAGGGTGCGGGTGAGTGCGAATCCGAGCGATTTGTTACCAAAATGAAGAAATGAGGGCACCTATGGACGCGGTGAGTCACGGCGGAGCTCCAAGATGCGTCGATGTCGTTGATTGGGCACTGGAGCGGGTGGACTATGGTGGTAGTGCGAGCTCAAGCTTGGATGGTGAAAAGGGAGAGAGGGAGGGGCTCGGCTTGGGGTTTTGTAGGTGAGCGGCATGGCAGAGATGGGAAGCAAGCGCGGTGCTACAAAATCAGTGGATTCCGAATCCCCTTCCCTGGATGGCGTGGTGCGGCGGTGAGTTGCCGTAGGTGGCAGCGCCATCACTGGGAACAAAGAAGGAAAGGTGGGAAGGGTGGCTGATGAGTAGGTCCCGCATGTGGTGAGTGAGAGAGATGAGCGTGTGGGCGTGGCTTGGACGCAGAGTAGGCCACTGCCTAGGCCGACTGCGTCGAACTGGGCCACTGTCTCACGCGCGCACGTGCGGTGTGGAGATAAGGCATGGAGCGGGCCACGAGCAGGCCATGCGGCCGAGCCACATGCGCGAAGGAGGGAAAGGAGGGGAGGCATAAGGCTAGGCCGCCAGTAGGCCAAGGCTGGTTTCAACACGGGAAGGGGTTGGGCTGGCTCTGAAGTTGGGCTAGAAAGGGAGAAAGAAGAAAGTTTTTAAAAGAGAATCCTTCCTATTTTCAAAGGTTTGAAAATTGATCAATTTCAAATGAAATTTGAATTCAACCTCAAACATCCTAGCCCTACACTCAACCAAAAACAGTATGCTTTGGCATGAATGCAACAAACATGTTTTTAAACCTTATAGTAAATTTTAATTAACCAAAAATTATTATTTGGCCTTGGTTAAAATGAATAGAAAATCATATAAATGCTAAAAATTAATTACTAATTTGCAAATGACATTTTAGGGTGTTACACTTAGCGATGCTTCTTTAGCGTGCGGCTGATTGCCCACTTGTAGTAGGGAGGGATTGAAACCCCTCCACTTGAATTCTTGGTGGGCGGCGCCGAAGCCCATGTTGACGCTGTCTCCGCTGAACCTTTGCCCGAGGGTTGCTAGATATATGCAAACCTCGGGCCTGGTGTAGCTGGGCGAAGGTGTCAGTTGGCGCGCACCAGTTTCCAGTAGGAGGTGTTGGTGATCCCTTCGCTCTGGGGCTCGAGATTGGCGGCGAGGGAGCACTCAGGGGGATGTTACATTTTTTCTTGTGGTATCCTCTGAGTGCTCTAGGCTTTGGGACTGCTTTGGCTAGGTTCATGGATGAGATTGTTCCAGCTGTCCCTAATATTACGTTTGTTCTTGTGGTACCTTCATAGGATTGGTCGAGGGTTGGGTCTGGTGGTTTTCTTGGTGGAGCTTTTTTCCTATGAAGGTGTGTTGCTTGGCAGGGCATTTTTGCCTATAGGGGGCTTGAGGGTTGTGGCTGGAACTAATGATCATTTTGGGTGGGTTGGGGGTGGTATTTATAGGGTGATTCGCTGGTGGTGGTGGAGTGCTTTAATGCTTGAGTGGTTGGGCTCTTGATTAAGCAATTAATTTTTGTCGATTCATTTCTTGTTTTTTTGGACGAGTGCGACTGCTTAATGAATAGTTGTCCTTTCATCTGTGAGATTAGTGAGTGGAGTAAATGTGATTATTGTTGTGATTGGTTTGATTTGTGTGCCCCTAGGATTTTTTGCGTAGGTGCTCAATTGTTTTGACCCTTGGGCCAGTCCTTGTCTGGGGACGAGTAGTATTTGTGTTGTGAGCCTATGGCGTTTTGTGAGGGAGCTCACTTGTTTTGATCTCTACGCCTGTTCTCATCTTAAGGATGGGTGGGGTTTTTGTTTTGAGCCCTAGGCATTTTGCGAGGGTGCTTGGATTTTTGGACGTCCGCTCCTGTCCTTTGCCTTACGGATGGGTGGGGTTTGCTTTTTGAGCCCCTAGCATCTTTGTGAGGGAGGTTTTTGGACCTCTACTCCTGTCCTTTGCCTTAAGGATGGGTGGGGTTTGCTTTTTGAGCCCCTATAATCTTTGTGAGGGTGCTCTGGTTTTTGGACCTCCACTCCCGTCCTTTGCCTTAAGGACGGGTGGGGTTTGCTTTTTGAGCCCCTAGCATCTTTGCAAGGGTGCTCAGGTTTTTGGACCTTCGCTCCCATCCTTTTCCTTAAGGATGGGTCGGGTTTGCTTTGTGAGGTTTTGAGGAATGTTTTGTACCAAGCGGGGGTAAATCCTAGAAGCCCTGCTTGGTACAAATCTTTACCTATTCTTTGTGCCGATGAGGGTGGTTCAGCATTGGGCCACCTGTTTCGACGAGGGTTAGAGTTTTGGGGAATAAATATTACATCGGAGGGTAAAGCAACTGCCTCATTAAAAAACCTTGTGCCCCTTCACAAGGAAAAAGAGTGCAGTGCCAGGTTTCTGACATCGTTAAACAAAAAGGAAAATTATACTGCAGGAGCATGCACTAAGGTGCCGCTAGGGACAATACTTGTGAAGATTATCAATGTTCCAAGTGTGAGGGAGCTGGTTGCCCTCATTATCTTGGAGGTTGTATGCCCTAGGTTTACTTGCTTGAGTGGCCAAGTATGGGCCTAGCCATTTTGGTTGGAGCTTGCCTGCCATCTTCGTGTTTTGTTTTCTGATTAGCACCATGTCTCCTGAGTTAATTTGGTGGGGGTTTACCTTCTTGTCTCGCCACTGGACGGTTTCAGCTTGATATGTGCGAAGATTGTTGACTACTTGGCATCTGAGTTCTTCTGTGAGGTATTTTGTTAACTGCTCCTCATCTTGGTTGTCTATTCCATTTTCTGCGAAGGTTACTCTTGGTAATTTGTAGGTGTAGGTGAGCTCTTCTGGCAAGACTGCTTCTTCGCTGAAGAGGAGTTTGAAGGGGGTGAATTTTGTTGCCCTTGACTCGGAGGTGAGTTCCTCTGCCCATTTTCCCTTTGGTCTACCATGCAGTTTTTTGGAGATGCCTTGGGAGTATTATACCATTTGCTCTTTTGACGAGGCCATTAGACTAAGGGTGCGTTACTAAGGCAAAGCATACCTTTGTACCTATTTGCATGTAGAAATCTTTGAACACTTCACTGTCAAACTGAGTTCCGTTGTCCACTGTGAGCTCCATTGGTACTTCAAAGTAGCATATGATTTGCTGCTAGAAAAACTTCTTGACTGTCTGCGAGGTTATTGTGCCAGTTGTTTTGCTTCTATCCATTTGGTGAAGTACTCGATGGTGACCACCGTGTAGCAGAGGTTTCCAGGGCCGGTTGGTAGTAGTCCTACAAGGTCCATCGTCGATCATTGAAGGGGCCAGGTTGGGTAGATCAGAGTGGTTGGAGCCCCTAGCCTATTCGTGTGTTTTGCTGCCATTTGGCAACCTTCGCAATGTTGCACTAGCGAGGCTACATCATTGATTGCCGTTGGCCAATAGAACCCTTGTCTGAATGCTTTTCCCACTAGGGCCCTAGGTCCGTTGTGAGAACCACATGAACCCTCGTGTATGTCCTTTAGTAACTGCTTTCCCTCGCTAGATGTGACACATTTGAGCAGTGGTGCGGTTATGCTGGCCTTATATAGCTCGTCATTGATGATTCTGTACCCTCATGCTCTCTGCTGCATTCTCTTTTCTTCCTCTTTGGTTTTTTTGTTCATGGTAGCCTTTGAGGTAAGCCATGATGGGTGCTCTCTAATCTTTGCTGTGTATTGTGTTGATAAGTTTTGGTGCTTTGACGTTTACTTCTACCGAGGGTTGGCTGATGACCTCGTAAAAGATGTCTGAGGGTAAGGTGATGGCTTGTGCTGCGGCCTTTGCTAATTCATTAGCCTCGCTATTTTTTGACCTTGGGATTGGTTTGGTCATGATTCCCAACAAGAAACCCTCGATCTTGCGGACTATGTGTAGGTATTTTTGCAACTCAGGTTCTCTGGCTTTGAAGCTTTTTTCGATGTGACCTGAAATGACCTAGGAGTCAGTTTTGATGATTGCTCGTCTTGCTGAGAGCCCACAGAGTTTTGATAGGGCCAAGATAATTGCTTCGTATTATGCGCTGTTGTTTGTGCATTGGAATTCTAGCCTCGCTGCATATCTGAGTTTGATGTCGGACGATGAGGTTAGGATTGTTGTGATTCTAGCTCCTGCTGATCCCCAAGCCCCGTTTGTGTGTACTATCCATATTGGTTCTTTGACCCTTGCTATGTTGTGTGTGTCAGGGGTCTAGTTTGTGACGAAATCTGCGAGGGCCTAGGATTTGATTGCATTTCTCTCAATGAATTCTATTACGAAGTCGTTGATTTCGGTGGCCCATTTTCTAATTCGCCCTATGGCCTCTGGGTTCTTGAAAATGTTGTCTAGTGGAAAACTCAAAGGTATGATGATCTTGTGCACTTGGAAATAGTGCTTCAGTTTTCTGGAGGCCATGACTACTGCATATGCTACCTTCTCCATTTTTGTATAGAACTTTTTTGCACCGTCGAGGGTTTTTGATACATAATAAACCGATAGCTGCTTTCTCTGGTGCTCTTCTTATTTTTCTCTTACTAGTACAGCGCTTACGGCGTGGGGAAAGGTTGCAATGTATAGGAGTGGTTCGCTATGTTGAGGGCTGTCTAGGGTTGTTAGGTTGTGCATGTAGCCATTCAGTCATCGAAGGCTCTTTGCTGTGTGGGTCTCTAGCTGAATGGGTTTGTGTTTTTTAGTACTTCAAAGAAGGGGAGCCCTCGCTCCGCGGACCTTGAGATGAATCTGTTTAGTGCTGCAAGCCTTCCTGCGAGCCTTTGTGCTAGCTTTCGTGAAGTCAGGGTTCCATATTGAGGATTGCGTTAATTTTTTTTGATTAGCCTTTATTCCTCTTGCTGAGACGAGGCAACCAAGCAGTTTACCCTTGCTTACTCCAAATATGCATTTCTCAGGATTCAATTTGAGCCCTGCGTTGCGTAGGTTGGTAAACGCCCTACCGAGGTCTTCGATGTGATCTTGTTTGAGCTTGCTTTGTACAACGATGTCATGCACATAAGCGGAGATTGCTTTGTCCTCTTTGAACACCTTCGCCGTCATGCGGGCGAAGGTTGATCCTATGTTTCGTAATCCCTTGGCCATTCTTCTGAAACAATATGTTCCAAAGGGGGTGATGAAACTTGTTTTTTCCTTGTCTTCTTGATTCATCCAGATCTAGTGGTAGCCCAATAAGTAGTCAAGGAGTGATAAAAGCTTGCAACCGCCTGCTGAGTCAATGAGGGTGCTAATTCTTGGCAGAGGGAAATCGTCTTTGGGGCAGGCTTTGTTCAGGCTCATGAAATCGATGCACATTCTCCACTTGCCATTTTTCTTTTTGACTAGCACGACATTTGATAGCCAAGTTGGGTATTTGACTGGTCGAATGACCCCCACATCTAAAAGGCATTGGACCTCTGCCTTGGCCGCTTGCTTTCATTCTTTGGACATTTTTCTGAGTTTTTGCTTGACTGGGGGATGGTTTTGGTTCACATCGAGGATGTGCTCAATAATTGATTTGTCCACCCCTCGAAGGTCTTTGGCAGACCAGGCGAAGATGTCATTGTTGTCATGCAAGAAGTGGATGAGCACACTCTCGACTTTGTCATCTAGCACAACAGAGATGATGACTTGCTTGCTGGTGTTACCTTCGAATAGTGGTACCTTCTTGGTTTCTTCTGCTGGCTTCGCCCTGGCTTGTTGTTCTAGTTTATTTGGTGAGAGTACTTTGACTTTTGGCTTTTCTTTGTCGAGGTTGTGTACAATTTTTGGCCCTAGGGTAGCTGTTTCTTTAGCTATTCTAGCGATGTCTTGATCGCCGTATACAGCGATGACACCTTTGGCGGAGGGCAGCTTCATGCAAAGATACCCCGGGTGAAGGACTGCATGAAGTCGTTTGTGACCCCTTGGCTGAATATTGCATTGTAGTTGTATAGTATGTCAACCACATCAAAGGTTATGTGCTCTGTCCTGTTGTTGCTCAGGTTGTCGAAGGTTACTGGGAAAGTGATTTTCCCTATGGCTTTCGCTTGCTTGCCCCCGAATTCATATAACGGGCGTCCTACTGGCTGGTGAAGGTTTCTATCGAGCTTCATGTTGTAGAAGGTTGATGCAAATAGGATGTCGGTGGAGCTACCTATGTCAACAAGGATCCTTGTTACTGCCCAACCAGCCAGGTTTGTTTCGATGACCATCGCGTCAATGTGGGGGTAGTCCTTCAGTTTGAGATCCATACTATCGAAGGTTATTAGAATGTGGGACCATTGTGAATTTTTATGTGGTCCTTCGATGGTGAGGTGGTGTGCCTACCTCATATGCTCTTTGTGCTGCCTCTTGTTGCCGTGATCCTCATTGGATCCCCTAGTGATTGCGAGTATTACACCGAAGGTTGCAGTTGGGTTATTGATTATTTTTTGACTGGGTTGGCTTGTGGGCTCTAGTTTTACTTGTTGTTGTTGCGGTTGGGTTGGTGGGGGTGGGGGTGGTGGTGGTAAGGGTAGGTGTTGGCTTTGCATTTGTGGTGGGGTAGGTGGGTGCGTAACCGTGTATGGTTGGTTATTGGAACGATTGTTGTAGCTTGTAAGATGGCTGATGGTTGTCGTAGGTATTGTAATGGTGATAGGAGGGATTATAGCTGGTGAAGGTTGGGTATTGTTGAGGATGTTGTTGTGAGGGGATGCCATAGTTTATTGGTGTATATTGGTATGGAGTAGTTGTGGGGGTGGGTTGGCTCCTTGTGTAGTTAACAGGTTTAGGTGGGCCTAAAGCGGTGGCTTGTTGTGCCTCTTGATATTCTTTTCCCTTCACAAAACATGCACATTGTTTTGTCGTGTGGCCCTTTCCCGGTCCACAGAAATGGTAGTATAGCTTCGCTGGATCTCTTGGGTGGAGTCTGCTTTGGGTATGCTCTCTGTTATCATTCTAGCTGTTGGCAGGGGTTTGCTGAGATCTTAGACTTGGTTGTTGTCTTTGGTGTTGTGGAGGTGTGGCCTCTATGGTATTCATGTTCATTGGTTCATTGTGAGGGTATTGGTTGCACTGTGGTGGCCTCAGTGGCGGGCACATTTGAGGTTTCAGAGCTTTGGTCTTTGAATGAAAGACAATGTCTGATCTAATGTATTTTTCCATGACCTCATGCAACTCTACGATGGTTTTTAGTGGCTTTCTTGAGAGCCTTGAAGAACATGACCCCGGTCTTACTCCATTGACTGCTGCTAGGATCACTACATCATCTGTTATGTCTGGTGTCCTTGCTCTAAGTTGGATGAACCTTCGCTAGAAGTCGCAGAGGGGTTCTCTTTTGGACTAGGTGCATGTGAATAGTTCCATGGTATTATTTGCTGAAGGGCTAACACCTTTCAAGTTGTTGCATAGCTTTTCATGAAGGCTCCCCTAGGAGTTTACTGAGCCTATCGGGAGGTTGCTGTACCAACTTTGAACAATGTCCCTCGCTATGATTATGAAGGATTTTGCCAGTGTACTCGTGCCTGCCAGCTGCTGCCACTTCCGCTTCGTAGCTCATTACAAACTAGCGAGGGTCCACGCTTCCATCGTATCTTGGTAGGTTTTACGGTTTGTATTCAAGTGGCCATCTTTTGGTTTGTAGTATTTGTGTTAGTGGAGATTTTGGATCATATGGCATTGGGGGAGGTTGGTTTCTGTGGTGTTTTTGTATGGCTGGGGGAATGTATTCTAGGTAGATCTGGTGATAACGAGGTGGTGGTGGCGAAGGTGGTGGATCTGGCTAGAGCGGAGGTGGGTTTGGCTAGAGCGGAGGTGGCAAGTCGTATTGCTCGGGTAGGTAATTTGGATCAACTCGGATGGCGGCTAGGTATTCATCCATTTGCCTGAGCTATTCCCTAGCCTCGTCTGCCTTCTTCCTTATGACTTGTAAGCGCACCTACCTTTGGTGGGCCTTGACTCGACGCCTCTTTTCTTGGAGCTCTTCATGCATTTAGTTTAGGGCATCGAGGTCTCTTGCTTCTGTGTCCTCATCTTCAACCTCCTCCACTCTAACCAGGCTAGGTTGGGGGTTGGCTTCGGTCCTGGCCACTAGGGGCTCATTTAGGCCATGCCGAACCCCCATCGGTTGATTGGTGGGTTCTTGTGTTGAGGCTCCACTAGCTGAAAGGTCCTTGTTTGGTTTTGGTAATTGAGTGACAACATAGGTGGACTATATGTGGTTATGTGAGAATACACAGGAGATTAGTCCATAGGTGAATATGTAATGAAGGAGCTCATTGCATATGAGACATGACATGGAGTCATGTGACTAAGGTGGAGAAGATCAAGATGTGGCTTAGCTTGATGGACCGGTTGCAAGAGTGAAGGGCAAGTCGAAGGCTTTGAGCATAGGACTACATGGCGGGATGCTTGAGCAAAGATTTGGCGCCAATGGACTGATGTAATAGTGAAGAGCAAGTGAGGTCAAGATTGATGAACCAATAAGGTCACATGATGATATGAAGTGGATCATATCACTGTTGATCATGTTGGTGCATGTGTTGCATCGATATTGAGATGGAATGGAATACGCAAGGCAAAGGTATAACTTATAGGGCATTTCATTTCACCGGTCATAGGTGTGTAGAGAAGTTTATGACCAGGTTTAGGATAGATGGCCGTACTATCAAGAGGGGCAAACTTATTTACATATCGGTCATCTAGTGCCACTCGAGTGATCTAGCTTTGCATCATTGCTAGGATCGAATGGCGTGGTGAAAAGAGAGCTAATCCTTTGATAAAATGTTTGTGAAAAGCTAACACACATGCACAAGGTGGTGTATCACTTGGTGGTGTTGGCACATTTGCAAAGGAGAAGAAGTTGGAAGTGCGGAGAAGGTGGCAGAGAGCTTGGGTTGCTTTTTGGACATTGGCAGATTGTCTGCCCTTTAGTAGCGGACTGTCCACGATCCTCAGATGCTGGCATTTGGGAGGGATTGGACGTGACGCTTGCATTGTTCATGGGCTAATAGGTGAACGGTGGACTGTTCGCTGGCTAAAATCGGTGGCGAGCAGAGTTACTAGAAACTCTGTCTAGGCTATTAGAAATAAATGGCGGACTATCTAGCCCTATAAGGGCAGACTGTCTGCCGGCTAATTTTTTAGGAACAGAGGTTCTGGATAGGTTCTGGACATGTTCTCGGGTTTGAACTACGGACTGTCCTCCTATAATTCCTGGACTATCCACGGTTACCATTTGAACTTCAACGTCTAGTTTCAGGTGAACGATGGACTATCCGGGCCTTAAGGGGCAGACTATCTGAGGTGACCATTGTTGCACCTTACGGCTAGTTTTAGCATAAGGGCAGATTGTCTGGGCCTATAAGGGCATACTGTCCACAGTTCACTTTTCAACATGCGTCCAAACGGCTAGTTTGAGGCCTCCCTCTATAAATAGAGGTGGTGGCCAGCCATTTGAGAGGTTGAGCATCTTGGGGACTTAATGTCCTTGTGTGAGAGTGCTAGGGAGCCCTCCAACTCACTTGTGATTAGTGCTAATCATATCCGCTAAGTGAGAGAGCGATTCTAGTGCGATTGTGTTGGTGTTTCGAACAAACACCGGCTAGTAAATTTATAATTGTTGCGTGTTAGGCTCGGATGGTGTACTAAAGGACACAAGGTTTATACTAGTTTGGGAAGAATGTCCCTATGTCCAGTCCGCTACTGCTCATGTTATTAGTACCGAAAAAGGTTCGTAGTAGGGGGTACAAATGGTTGAGAGAGGGACAGTTCCCAAGTCTCTGATGGAAGGGTCGAAAAGACGCCAAGAGCTCGGTTGCTGCTTGACTGTGTGTTGTGTGTCCCAAACGATCTATCAAAAGTCAATCCCTTTAGTGGGCTGCCCAACCCTCCCTTTTATAGACCAAGGGTGAGCAGGGGTTATAGATGGGAGAAAGAGGAAAAAACCAAAGGTAGAGAAGGTCCTTCGGAGGAGCCGGGTCTTCCTTTTTCTGTGTGCCTGCCCTACTAACATAGTAGACCATGTCAGGGATGGCATGTTCGCTGATCCTTATAGGGCCATGCCCTGGCTTCTGTCAGCAAGTGGGTCTGTCCTATCCTACACCGGCGGGTAGTGCGGCGTGTTAGAGGGCCAAGCTGCGACCCTTCGGGGAGTAGACGGGGAAGTGACCCTATGTCCGTCATTGTAGGTGATGTGAATTCTATCTTGGATCATAGTGGTTGTCGCATGCTTGTGTTAGTATCCATGTCCGAGGGCTGATGGCGGCGCCTACAACACTGTGGGACAAAAGTCAGCGCCTACAACACTGTTCGGGCACTGTTAGGTCAAAAAGGGCTTAAAGCGCCTGTCCCATCGTATCCTGGCGATGCCTTCCTACAGGCATACAGGGCATGGCCCTCAATACTGTGATTGACTCGAATGTCCTATCGTACCCTGTGCTTGTCTTTATGAAGGATCAGGGTGCTGTCATCGGGCGAGGTGGAGCTAGCCCTTAGTCGTCGGGCAAGGCGGAGCCCGCCCTTAGCCATCGGGTGAGACAGAGCCTAGCCCTCGTGGGTCGGGCGAGGCAGAGCCCGCCCCCGGATGTCGTAGAACGGACCAATTTATAAGAGTACAAGTACAATGGCAGCCCGCAAGCGGTCGCACTGTCATACTTGAACCCATATAAACCCGGTAGTCCATCGAGTACCACGACGGGTCTCGATAAACGATTTACAACAACCAAGATCGCACATGATTCAACATACATGCCACATATTACATAAAGTTCACAGATACATTTCATCATCAGAGTACGAATAAAAGTTATTACAAACCGAGTTTGATAGATAAAACGGAAGCAAATAAGTTTGAAAATAAAGTTTCCAACATAGTTTGATACAGTGCCAAGTAGGATCACGGTCCACAAAAGCAAAGATAGGGATTAATAAAGAAGCCTGCCCAAGGCTTACTCCTCATCCATGGCGGGATAAAAGCAACTCTTGCAATAACCATGATACACAGTGCCATCTGCAACAATGGGAAAATAAAACCCTGAGTATGAGAAGGTACTCAGCTAGACTTACCCGTCATGAACCAGAAATAAAATGACTCCAAGGATTATGCAGAGCTGTATAAGTGGACGTAACTTGACAACATTTTGCGAAAAAGGCCATTGACTCATTGTACAATTATGATTCCTTTATCAAGTTAATTATAACTATCCATTTCTAGATTAGCAACTATCCTGTGCCAAACATGTGGTATATCAATTTAAAAGCATACAATAGTAACCATAGCAGGTATTGTAATTCCATATTCATCCGAACCATCATGTTTCATAACATAGTTACTACGATGTTGGGACTAGCCAAGTTTCTCACTATCTAGGAGAGACGACGATTCGAATCGATTTCAACCAGCTGGGAATTTATTCCTAACACAAACCTAGGTCTACCAGCCACGATAGCCTTAGGTCACCTTTGGTACAACTTAGGTACACATTTTGCGGGTCCGTACCGCGCCACACAATCTGGAACACCAGATGCTAGGACATTCAGGCCTAGCCTACCCTTGGGCTCAGTCTGATCGTTCCCCGGAAGGAGCGCACAACAGAACGGGTCCCGGCCTGAGTTGAATTACTCGGCTTCGCGGTCGGAATGAGTTATCTGGCTAGCTAAGTGAGAGGCATGCGTTCAATCTTGTCAAAAGCACCAACAATGGTACGGTCCTTAATTGACACAGATGGGGATAGATCCACACCCAAGACCTCCATGTATTGTTGCTTCTCTATTGTCATCCCGCCCGGTCTCGATTTTCTTTTACCCCATGGTTCTGTTCCACGATAGCAAATATAGCCAACCGTGCTTCGGTATCCACCTATATCTCATAGGTGATAGGACATCACCCAACTTCTACCGATCTAAGCATGGCTAAGCATATATTCGATCCTAGACATATACCAGTTAAAGGTGTAATATCTGGACAAGGAATGTACATGCACCAAGCGGTTCCATTCAACTCTTATAACCTAATGCATCAATCATAAGTACTTAAGTAAACATTTGTAAAATACTAGGAGACTTAGAATGCTTCAGGGCTTGCCTCACAGAAAGGAAGTAGGGCGGTGGTCAGGACACTCCGGAAGCTCTTCAGGATTCTGCTCCACGCCTTCGGGAGCTACGGCTTGAGGATTCTCCTGCTGGTCCCCTTCCTCTGCTTTGTCGAATTCCAACAACGTTATTTCTTCCTCCGATCCTAGATGCATGAATATGGCATAAGTATTACGAATGCATATATGTTAACAAGTGCATCATGTTTGTTGAGTAGGTGCATATCTCTTCTCGATTATTTAATTAACTACTTCCACAATGCATCGACTATATCACAAAACAACAGCTACTTGTTTCACTCATAACTGGAGTTCTACTAATCCAAATACAGTGATCCTAGACTTTCTGGAAAGCTTATCAAATTCTCTACAACTTTGTTATTAACCATTTTTACAGTACACATCATCCTTATCATGCAACTTATCAAACTACAGAATCTGTCCGGAATCCTTTTAATTTTGCATTTTAAAGCAACGATGCTTCTACTTCATGTAATCACTCAAAATTTTACAACATAAAGCCTACCAACAGTTTAAGCATACCAAACACATTCAAGACAGTATAATGGTGAAGCCCAAACTATTTATTTAAATGCCTTTATTATTTTATTTAGATATCTAGGTTAAATAATAAACATATACCAGATGTGTTTCCAAAATTCTTAAAAATTTACAGTGCCTTACTAATGCTATCAAAGGACTATTGTAAAAGTTTCATGCCATGTTATTCAATAAAACACTTTATACAAAAATGATAAGGCAGAAAGGCTTACAATAGCAAAAATGGAAAACCCTAGTGAAAAGTGTCAAGCAATAGATTTCCTATTTTTCTTAGCATACTTATGGTACTAGGATTACCCCCAACAAATTTCAGGAATAAAGGATTCACAAATAATTTATAGAAATTCATACAAGGATTCACTATTTATAAAAGAAAAATCTATAACTATAAATCTACACATGCACTGATCCTCAAATTTTTACCAGAGCTCATATATGCTAAGACTAGCTTACCACAAAAATTTCATAATTTTTGGAGCACAGTAACTCTAGATATAAAATAAACAAGTTTGCATGCATTCAAAAACACATTTCAAATCTCTATTTAAATCTCCCAAAATTTCTACTATAAATGTTAAGAACATATTTTTCCTAAATACTACACTTCCTAAGGAACACTAACAAATTTATTTCACAATTTTTGAAGCTACCAAACTGAAGATATAAAAATCACAAAAGAATTCAAAAACTAGAATCAAATGAACTATCCCACACTCTAACTGTCGCTGACCGGTGGGACCCGCTGGTCAGGGGACCCCACATGTCATCGAGACGAAAATAGGGCTGGCGGCGCTACTCTACTGGCGCGGCCAGAACTGAACGGCGGTGAGTTCGCCGGCGGTGACATCTTCACCAGATGTTCTACTCGACTTTGCGCACACAACCATCTACTTGGTGGGACTGCTCGTCGGTGCTAGCAATGGTGGCAGCGCTCATGGCGGAGCGGTGGCGCTGGACGACGGCGAGGCGCCGGTGGAGGCTACGGCACCTCGATCGAATGCTATGCCGAGCATCACCGAGCTACGACGGACCTAGCTAGCGCCCTATCGTGGCTTGGGGTGGTCGGTGGCGACATGGCCACGGTGACGGGGCTAGCGGCGGAGCTCCAGCGAGCTTGTGCGCGTTGCTGTGGCTTACCAAGCATCAGCAGCGGGCACTGGTGGAGGCAGTGAGCTGCTGGGGTGATGGTGGTGCCGCTGTGGTGACGAATGGGTGGCTCAGTGAGGCTTGGCGTGGCTATGGTGACGGCGGAGGCGAGGAGGTGCTTGACGGCTGTGGTGGTGCTTTGGCCAGCGAAGGAGGAGCCGGGAAAGGAAAATGGAGCGCGGGATGGAGCGGGCGAGCGCAGGCGACTTAAACGCGCTCTCTGGCCAGGCTCTGCTGCGCTGGGCAGGGCGTCAGCGACGCGTGGCCAACCTCGCGTCCACGCGGCGGCCAAGGTCTGAACCGGTCGGCCACTGAAGCTCTCCATTTAGTTCATTCAGTTAAGCAAAGCCGAGCCTGACGATGAGTTTTTCGTTCGAATTATCTCTCGATACAAAGCAAACCAGTGAATGATCCCAAAACAAAATTTGTAGCCCTAAGTGCCCTCTACAATTCTTGTTCAAAGATCATGCTCTAATTCTCAACCAAAAACGAATAATGTCACCACCAAGTTGGGTTTGTCAGGCTATCAGTCGAACAAAGACTTAGAAAATTTCTTAAGTGTTGAAATGTTGATTTTGTTGATTTTTGTGATCTCAATTCAAGCATGTTAGGAGCTAAATCAGTCAATGACCCAAAAATAAAAGTTGTTCCTTATGTCAAATACTACAACTTTGCTTTAGTGATCTCCTCCATGCAAGGTCTCTAACACCTAGTTCAAATTTGGTCAAACATGTCACTTTTAAATGATGATACACATCAAAGCATGGCTTAATGACCTATTTACCCCTAACCATGAATATCAAAGTTGTTCATAATGATACTCTAAACATGTTTAAGCAATTGGCAAGGTCATTCAATCATTTCATGTAGTAGTCACTCATAGGGCTAGTTAGTGAAATCACATGAAGCTTAAGTGTTGGTTCATGAAATGTGACCATGACAAAGTCCTATTTGCTAACCTAGGTGTTGCTATATGTTTGTGTGACTCACATCCACCAAGTACATGTGTCCACTCATGATCATATGCATAGACACATGGAGACATAAAATAACGAGAAAAGTTGCATATGTTTAAGAAACATGCGATAACAAGCAAATGTTGCAGATGTTCTAATCCAATGTTTCAATTGTAGATGCTTGTTTATGAATGCTTGATGATCATGCTCATGTTATGCAAATCAAGTTATGCAAGGGTAACACTCGAGGTGTTATAGCCCCTCCCCCTTATAAAAATCTTGTCCTGAGATTTGCAAGACCTACCATTCTTAGAAAAAGGCGGGATAAACTTCTCGTAGATAATCTTCTCTTTCCCACGTAGCATCTTGTTCACTATGATTGTTCCACACCACCTTATAGAACTTAATAATCTTACTCCGTGTCACTCTCTCCATCTTCTCTAATACTCGAATTGGCTTTTCTTCATAGGTCAACTCCGATTGAAGTTGCACGTTGGTGGGTGCAATAGCTTCTTCAGGTACTCGAAGACATTTCTTCAACTGAGAAACATGGAACACATCAAATATTGCACTCATCTCTGGTGGAAGTTGTAACTTATACGCAACATTTCCTTTTCGTTCCAAAATTTTGTATGGCCCTACATATCTTGGTGAAAGCTTCTTTTTCATCCCAAATCTTTTCACACCTTTCATGGGTGATACTCTCAAGTATACATAGTCACCCACTTCAAAAGTCAGTGGTCTTCTTCTTCTGTCGGCATAACTCTTCTGCCTCGATTGAGCTGCTTTCATATGTTGCTGGATGATACGTACTTGCTCTTTGGCTTCATTGACAAAGTCAATACCAAAGTATCTCCTTTCACCAGGCTCAATCCAATTCAATGGAGTTCTACATTTTCTGCCATGCAATGCTTCAAATGGATCCATTTTGATACTCGCTTGATAACTGTTGTTATAGGAGAATTTAGCTAAGGGTAACCATTTCTCCCAGGAACCCTTTGAAGATATAACACAAGCTCTAAGTAAATCTTCTAGGATTTGGTTCACTCGCTCTGTCTGTCCTGAAGTTTGCGGATGGTATGCCGAACTTCTGATTAGCTTGGTTCCCAAAGCCTGGTGTAAGTGCTCCCAGAAATGAGCTATGAACTAGGGTCCTCGATCTGAGATTATAGTCTTGGGTACTCCATGCAGTCTCACGATTTGGGAAACATATATCTCCGCATATTTCCCAACTATATACCATGTGTTCACGGGTATAAAGTGTGCTGACTTGGTGAGACGATCAACAATAACCCATATTGAATCATGACCTTGTGGCGTCGTTGGAAGGCTTGTGATAAAGTCCATGCTGATTTCCTCCCATTTCCATCCTGGAATAGGCAATGGCTGAAGTAGTTCGGCAGATTTCATATGGACAGCTTTTACTCTACTGCAGTTATCACACCTAGCAACATAGGCTGCTATCTCTTTCTTCATCTTAGTCCACCAAAAACGGGTTTTCAAATCTTGATACATCTTACTACTACCCGGATGGATAGACAATTTGGATGAGTGAGCTTCATCTAAAATTTGATTCCTTAGCTCATGGTCTTTTGGTACCACCAGTCGGTCCTCAAACCATAATACACCTCTTTCGTCCAATCTAAAATGTTTGGTTTCTTGCTCTTGCATTTTTCTCTTGATGTGACTTATTCCTACATCGGTCTGCTGTAGCTCTATGATTTTACTCTCAAGTGAACAACTGATCATGATATTGTGTAGTACAGCGGGATGTAACAAGTTGAATCCATCTTCCAACAATGCTTCCACAGTGTTGCAATGGGACTTTTGACTAAGTGCATCGGCTACTACATTTGCTTTACCCGGATGATAATGCACTTCTAAATTGTAGTCCTTAATCAATTCCAACCATCTTTGTTGTCTCATGTTCAGTTCTGGCTGGGTAAAGATATACTTGAGACTTTTGTGGTTAGTATATATATGACATACATTGCCCAACAAATAATGTCTCCATATCTTTAATGCGTGAACAACTGCTGCTAGTTCTAAATCATGTGTAGGATAGTTGACTTCATATTTTCTCAATTGCCGAGAAGCATATGCAATAACTCTTCCTTCTTGCATAAGCACACATCCCAACCCTATTCCCAATGCATCACAAAATACATCAAAAGGCTTTTCAATGTCTGGTTGTGCCAGTACAGGTGCTGTAGTCAACAAAGTTCTGAGGGTGTGAAAAGCTGCTTCACATTCTGGTGTCCAATTGTACTTCTTATCTTTCTAAAGTAGTCTGGTCATAGGCTTAGCTATCTTTGAGAAATCTAGAATGAAACGACAATAATATCCTGCTAACCCTAGAAAACTCTGAACTTCATGAACTGAAGTTGGGGCTTTCCAATCCATGACCTCTTGTACTTTTGATGGGTCTACAGAGATTCCATCTCTTGATAAGATGTGACCTAAGAAAGGTACTTTGCTCAACCAAAATTCACATTTGCTAAACTTTGCATAAAGTTTATGCTCCCTCAGTCTGGATAAAACAATCCTCAGATGTTCTTCATGATCTGTCTCATTTTCTGAATAAATCAATATATCATCGATAAACACGACCATGAACTTGTCAAGTTCAGGCATGAATACCGAGTTCATCAGGTACATGAAGTAGGCTAGAGCATTTGTTAGTCCAAAAGACATAACCAAATACTCATATAAGCCGTACCTAGTAGAGAAAGCAGTTTTAGGTATATCCTCCGGTCTGATCTTTATCTGATGGTAGCCTGATCTCAAGTCAATTTTGGAGAATACCTTTGCCTTCGCTAGCTCATCAAACAAAATGTCGATGCGGGGCAACGGATATTTATTCTTGATAGTCATAGCATTGAGTGGCCTGTAATCTACACACATTCTCAGTGACTTGTCCTTCTTTTTCACAAACAAGGCTGGACATCCCCACGAAGATGAGCTAGGTTGGATGAGACCCTTGTCCAATAGATCTTGCAATTGAACCTTAAGTTCCGCTAACTCATTGGGTGGCATTCTATAGGGCCTTCTTGATATGGGTGCCGTACCTGGCACTAACTCGATCTTAAATTCCACGTCCCTATCCGGTGGTAGACCTAGTAATTCCTCTGGAAATACATCCAGAAACTCACAAACCACTGGGATATCACAAAGTGTGGTGGTTTGGATAGCACAAGCTAAATGTTGGAGTTCAAAATTGCGGGAGAGTGATACTAGAAAAGCATTCCCTCCCGTGGGTTCCCTCAACATAATAGTACGGGTGCTAGTGTCAATAAGAACACCATGATCCTTCATCCAATTCATGCCTAAGATTACACTTATCGATAACCCGGGCAATATTATCAAATCCGTTGTGTACTCCCTCCCTTGTATAGAGATGAGTATATTTTTGACTATCTTTTTGGTAGTAACAGTACCCCTACTGAACTTATGTTATAACCCCCTTTACTTACTTCAATTATTTCTTGATCATGTCTAGATGCAAATGCTTGACTCATAAATGAATGAGAAGCTCCTGAATCAAATAAAACAATAGCGGGATGCTTGTTGATGAGAAACATACCAGCTATGACAACTTCTTCGGTGGGCACTCCTTCAACAGCGGTATAATGCACATGTCCCTGACGTGCCCTGGCATTCGCCTGCCTCTGATTGTTCTGATTTTGGTTGCCATTCTTCTTAGGGTGGGGGCATTCCTTGGACCAATGACCTAGTTGGTTGTAGTTGAAACATGGTTGATTATTTCTGAATCCGGTGGAGCTGTCCTGACTACCATTTCCTTTTGGCAAGGCAATAGTGAATGCCTTACGGAATGGTTTTTGGGGCCTGTTATTCTGAGCTTTAGGTAGTGGAGGCCTAAACTTGGGTGCATGTGGATGGAATTGTGGCCTAGCTGTGATAGGCGCTTTTGACTGGAAAGATCCTGAGGCACCTGCCTCAAATGCCCTCTTGCGACCCTTAGCAACCGCATGCATGTTATTATGGTTTTCTTGGGTCAGAGCATCACTAATAAACTCATTGTATGTGGCGCATCTAGAGTTGGCCATTGTCTTCATCAGTTTGGTGCCCAGACCCCTCTTAAAGCTCTCTATCTTTTTCTCCTCAGTATCCACAAAACTGGGAGCATATCTGGACAGGTTGTTGAATGCGTGCATATATTCTGTGAGAGTCTTTGTTCTTTGAGTGAGCCTCATAAATTCAGCGGCTTTCATGCACATCAGGCCCGGGGGAATATGATGTCCCCTAAAAGCCAGCTTGAACTATTCCCAGGTCACTCGTGCGTTAGCAGGCAAAGATGGCAGGAAATGTGTCCACTAGATCCCTGCTGGTCCTTGCAGCTGATGAGAAGCATACTCAGCTTTCAGATGCTCTGTGACCCTCAGCAGACGAAATTTCTGCTCAATGGTATTTAGCCACTCATTAGCCTACAGTGGTTCCTCAGCCACCTTGAAGACTGGAGGCTTTGTATCCAGAAACTCCTTGAATGTACTGTGCTGATTTGGCTCGGCCCCTGGTTGATGTGGGTGGCCCTGAGCGGTGTTTTGCGTGATGAGGCGCAAAGCTTCCTCCATTGTCCTCTGGCTCCCCAGGAACTGGGTAAAGAACTCCTGAGCGGACGGCGGTGGTGGGGGTGGCAAATTGTCATGGTTGCCATCCTGGCTGCCACCAGCTCTAGCACGGGTGCGCGTCATCTACGAAGTTGCAACAATAAGCGATTATTGGTTGATGTCAAGAGATTGTAGATGAATTATGTTCTCATGCCAAACTGAAATTACTGGAGAAAATTCTCAAAATCACAATAAAAACAGAGGCATAACAATTCATTCTCGCAACATGACATCCCCAATTTGACCACTTATCGCGCTCATAACTCATGCAAATTTAAATTGTGATTACCAACAAAGGACTAGAATTGCATTGATGTTCAACCAAACGTGCGATAGTCGTGCGATTAACAACATTACATGATAGTCGGATTACTATTACCAAATTCGAGCTACAGGTCCATTACATGAATAAAGGTGATGCATTAGTCCTTCCACTAAGTACTAAGCGATCTAATCCTCATCATGATCACTATCGAGGTCAGACATAAGATCATCTCCTTCTTCAGGCTCCACTTCTTCTTCTTCCTCATCCTCCTCTGGATCCATCTCTGTGGCTCCAGGTGGAACATAAGGGTGGAGCTGGTTATTCAGCAGATGAACCTCTTCATGTAGGTTATCGTTGTATTCTTCTGCATTGGCTAGCTGCTGCTCCAGCTCAAACTATCGAGCTCTCAGAACATCTTCCCTGGACCAGGCTGCATTCCTCTAGTGAGTTAACCAAGCCATCTCTACATTGAGCCTCTTAATCTTGGTGTTGTGCTCCCTCTAAAGCTGACGTCGGTCTTCGCGGGCATGACCAAGAGCACCAGACACACGTCTAAGGCTACCTTCTACTCCATCTAACACCTTCATCACTGTGAATATGGCGCTCATGGCAGAGTTATCACTGTTCTGCCCTTCTGCTGCACTAATCTCCAAAGATCTTCCTCTTGCCTGCTGCCATGAGTCAGTGGAGGGGTTGCCCCTCGGGAAGACTCCAACCAAAGCGGCTGCTAGCTCCTAAGGAAAACGATCCATGATATCCCTCAGGATCCCAAAGGCTGCCCTGCCAGCTGCTTCTTCAGCAGTCCTGCCAGTTGACTCATAACACCAACCTGTCCACTCAGAATCGTCACCTTGAGGACGAACAATGGCCTCCACAGTAACCAAGAGACCTTCTCCCAACTGCTCATTCGCCCAGAAGTAGCGGGGTTCCATTCCATCAGGATAGCCTACATAGCTTAGCACTCTCCATAAGAGTGTAGGCATCCCAAACTCTCCAAGAAACGTGTGACGTTGATGGGTATGTGGAGCAAGCTGACGGCTAGGAGCTCTGCCTCTGGTGGACTTGCGAGTGGTCTGCTTTGTGCGTGCCATCTGCACCATTAACATGTACCACTTGGTGAGACAATGCCATAATGGATAAGAGTTACTTAACTGAGTAAGAATTTTATAAGGGGAGGAACAATGTAGTTATGTGAATGGTAATTATCATGATGCATGCTCGTTCCGTACGTCCTCACAAACTTAGGAAAAATTTGTTTCTAACGGTAGACACGGTGGCATACATACGTTCTCTCATAATTAGCGTAACTAGTCGAGCTACACGTTTCGTTGTCAGTGTACCTGCATAAAATTCCATTTTAGCCCTAAACCCATAATGAAATATGCAGAATGTAATTATAAATACTTCCATATATGTATACCCATACATATACTTCCGTATCAATCTACCCGACAATAATTTAAACCCACAATTAAATACGTACCATATACACATGCAAGCATGCATACATAGCCATACCAAAGCTAACTCTCCCCGACCGCACGCTCACCTCTTGCGGTCATACACTCATTATCTTACCTTGGCGTAGAGGCATTTGATCCATACATTACCACTCAAGTGAATGGTATCCATACAATAGCACGCCATATGGACGACGAAGTAAAAATCCCCATTATAGTACTTAAATAGCCACCTAATAGTCCTTAATTTGGGCATAAGGAAAGTGATCATTGGCACACTTTAGATTTCAAATACCTATTATATAACTATTAGTTGCTAGAGAAGGGTTTTTGGAAAACAAAAACTTTTGTTTTAAATACACATGTGACAATTAACGTTGAATCTTGCTCTGATACCAGCTGTCGTAGAACTAACCAATTTATAAGAGTACAAGTACAATGGCAGCCCGCAAGAGGTCGCACTGTCATACTTGAACCCATATAAACCTGGTAGTCCATCGAGTACCACGACGGGTCTCGATAAACGATTTACAACAACCAAGATCGCACATGATTCAACATACATGCCACATATTACATAAAGTTCACAGATACATTTCATCATCAGAGTGCGAATAAAAGTTATTACAAACCGAGTTTGATAGATAAAGCGGAAGCAAATAAGTTCAAAAATAAAGTTTCCAACATAGTTTGATACAGTGCCAAGTAGGATCATGGTCCACAAAAGCAAAGATAGGGATTAATAAAGAAGCCTGCCTAAGGCTTACTCCTCATCCATGGCGGGATAGAAGCAACTCTTGCAATAACCATGATACACAGTGCCATCTGCAACAATGGGAAAATAAAACCCTGAGTACGAGAAGGTACTCAGCTAGACTTACCCGTCATGAACCAGAAATAAAATGACTCCAAGGATTATGCAGAGCTGTATAAGTGGACGTAACTTGACAACATTTTGCGAAAAAGGCCATTGACTCATTGTACAATTACGATTCCTTTATCAAGTTAATTATAACTATCCATTTCTAGATTAGCAACTATCCTATGCCAAACATGTGGTATATCAATTTAAAAGCATACAATAGTAACCATAGCAGGTATTGTAATTCCATATTCATCCGAACCATCATGTTTCATAACACAGTTACTACGATGTTGGGACTAGCCAAGTTTCTCACTATCCAGGAGAGACGGCGATTCAAATCGATTTCAACCAGCTAGGAATTTATTCCTAACACAAACCTAGGTCTACCAGCCACGATAGACTTAGGTCACCTTTGGTACAACTTAGGTACACATTTCACGGGTCCATACCGCGCCACACAATCTGGAACACCAGATGCCAGGACGTTCAGGCCTAGCCTGCCCTTGGGCTCAGTCTGATCAATCCCCGGAAGGAGCGCACAACAGAACGGGTCCTGGCCTGAGTTGAATTACTTGGCTTCACGGTCGGAATGAGTTATCCGGCCAGCTAAGTGAGAGGCATGCGTTCAATCTTGTTAGAAGCGCCAACAATGGTACGGTCCTTAATCGACACCGATGGGGATAGATCCACACCCAAGACCTCCATGTCTTGTTGCTTCTCTATCGTCATCCTGCCCGGTCTCGATTTTCTTTTACCCCATGGTTCTGTTCCATGATAGCAAATATAGCCAACCGTGCTTCGGTATCCACCTATATCTCGCAGGTGATAGGACATCACCCGACTTCTACTGGTCTAAGCATGGCTAAGCATATATTCGATCCTAGACCTATACCAGTTAAAGGTGTAATATCTGGACAAGGAATGTACATGCACCAAGCGGTTCCATTCAACTCTTATAACCTAATGCATCAATCATAAGTACTTACGTAAACATTTGTAAAATACTAGGAGACTTAGAATGCTCCGGGGCTTGCCTCATAGAAAGGAAGTAGGGCGGTGGTCAGGACACTCCAGAAGCTCTTTAGGATTCTGCTCCACGCCTTCGGGAGCTGCGGCTTGAGGATTCTCCTGCTGGTCCCCTTCCTCTGCTTCGTCGAATTTCAGCAACGTTATTTCTTCCTCTGATCCTAGATGCATGAATATGGCATAAGTATTACGAATGCATATATGTTAACAAGTGCATCATGTTTATTGAGTAGGTGCATATCTCTTCTCGATTATTTAATTAACTACTTCCACAATGCATCGACTATATCACAAAACAGCAGCTACTTGTTTCACTCATAACTGGAGTTCTACTAATCCAAATACAATGATCCTAGACTTTTTGGAAAGCTTATCAAATTATCTACAACTTTGTTATTAACCATTTTTACAGTACACATCATCCTTATCATTCAACTTATCAAACTACAGAATCTGTCCGGAATACTTTTAATTTTGCATTTTAAAGCAACGATACTTCTACTTCATGTAATCACTCAAAATTTTACAACATAAAGCCTACCAACAGTTTAAGCATACCAAACACATTCAAGACAGTATAATGGTGAAGCCCAAACTATTTATTTAAATGCCTTTATTATTTTATTTAGATATCTAGGTTAAATAATAAACATATACCAGATGTGTTTCCAAAATTCTTAAAAATTTATAGTGCCTTACTAATGCTATCAAAGGACTACTGTAAAAGTTTCATGCCATGTTATTCAATAAAACACTTTATACAAAAATGATAAGGCAGAAAGGCTTACAATAGCAAAAATGGAAAACCCTAGTGAAACGTGTCAAGCAACAAATTTCCTATTTTTCTTAGCATACTTATGGTACTAGGATTACCCCCAACAAATTTCAGGAATAAAGGATTCACAAATAATTTATAGAAATTCATACAAGGATTCACTATTTATAAAAGAAAAATCTATAACTATAAATCTACACATGCACTGATCCTCAAATTTTTACCAGAGCTCATATATGCTAAGACTAGCTTACCACAAAAATTTCATAATTTTTGGAGCACAGTAACTTTAGATATAAAATAAACAATTTTGCATGCATTCAAAAACACATTTCAAATCTCTATTTAAATCTCCCAAAATTTCTACTGTAAATGTTAAGAACATATTTTTCCTAAATACTACACTTCCTAAGGAACACTAACAAATTTATTTCACAATTTTTGAAGCTACCAAACTAAAGATATAAAAATCACAAAAGAATTCAAAAATTGGAATCAAATGAACTATCCCACACTCTAACTGTCGCTGACCGGTGGGACCCGCTGGTCAGGGGGCCCCACATGTCATCGAGACGAAAACAGGGCCGGTGGCGCTACTCTACTGGCGCGGCCAGAACTCAACGGCGGTGAGTTCGCCGGTGGTGACATCTTCACCAGTTGTTCTACTCGACTTTGCGCACACAACCATCTACTTGGTGGGACTGCTCGTCGGTGCTAGCAACGGCGGCGGCGCTCATGGCGGAGAGGTGGCGCTGGACGATGGCGAGGCACCGGTGGAGGCTACGGCAACTTGATCAAATGCTACATCGAGCGTCATCGAGCTACGGTGGACCTAGCTGGCGCCCTATCGTGGCTTGGGGTGGTCGGTGACGACGTGGCCACGGTGACGGGGCTAGCAGCGGAGCTCCGACGAGCTTGTGCGCGTTGCTGTGGCTTACCAAGCACCGGCAGCGGGCACTGGTGGAGGCGGTGAGCTGCTGGGGTGATGGTGGTGCCGCTGTGGTGACGAATGGGTGGCTCAGCGAGGCTTGGCATGGCTATGGTGATGGCGGAGGCGAGAAGGTGCTCGGCGACTATGGTGGTGCTTTCGCCAGCGAAGGAGGAGCCAGGAAAGGAAAATGGAGCGCGGGATGGAGCGGGCGAGCGCAGGCGACTTAAACGTGCTCTTTGGCCAGGCTCTGCCACGCTAGGCAGGACGCCGGCGATGCGTGGCCAACCTCACGTCCACGCGGTGGCCAAGGTCTGAACCAGTCGGCCACTGAAGCTCTCCATTCAGTTCATTCAGTTAAGCAAAGCTGAGCCTGACGATGAGTTTTTCATTCGAATTATCTCTCGATGCAAAGCAAACCAGTGAATGATCCCAAAACAAAATTTGTAGCCCTAAGTGCCCTCTACAATTCTTGTTCAAAGATCATGCTCTAATTCTCAACCAATAATGAGTAATGTCATCACCAAGTTGGGTTTGTCAGGCTATCAGTCGAACAAAGACTTAGAAAATTTCTTAAGTGTTGAAATGTTGATTTTGCTGATTTTTGTGATCTCAATTCAAGCATGTTAGGAGCTAAATCAGTCAATGACCCAAAAATAAAAGTTGTTCCTTATGTCAAATACTACAACTTTGCTTTAGTGATCTACTCCTTGCAAGGTCTCTAACACCTAGTTCAAATTTGGTCAAACATGTCACTTTTAAATGATGATACACATCAAAGCATGGCTTAATGACCTATTTACCCCTAACCATGAATATCAAAGTTGTTCATAATGATACTCTAAACATGTTTAAGCAATTGGCAAGGTCATTCAATCATTTCATGTAGTAGTCACTCATAGGGCTAGTTAGTGAAATCACATGAAGCTTAAGTGTTGGTTCATGAAATGTGACCATGACAAAGTCCTATTTGCTAACCTAGGTGTTGCTATATGTTTGTGTGACTCACATCCACCAAGTAAATGTGTCCACTCATGATCATATGCATAGACACATGGAGACATGAAATAACAAGAAAAGTTGCATATGTTTAAGAAACATGCGATAACAAGCAAACGTTGTAGATGTTCCAATCCAATGTTTCAATTGTAGATGCTTGTTTATGAATGCTTGATGATCATGCTCATGTTATGCAAATCAAGTTATGCAAGGCTAACACCTGAGGTGTTACACTGGACATCGGGCAAGGTGGAACCAGCCCTTAGCCATCCGGTGAGATGGAGTCTTGCCCTCGGTGGTCAGGTCAGGCAGAGTCTAGCCCTTAGCCGTCGGGCGAGGCAGAGCCCACCCTTGGACGTCGGGCGGGGCAGAGCCCGCCCTTAGCCATCGGGCAAGACAGAGCCTTGCCCTCGGGGGTTAGGCAAGGCGGAGCCTGCCCCCGGACGTTGGGCGAGGTGGAGCCAGCCCTTAGCCATCGGGCGAGGTGGAGTCTAGCCCTCGGTGGTCGGGCGAGGCGAAACCAATCTTCTGTCGTTTGGGCAAGAAGTGCAGTAGCATTCTTGTCTGACCGGAAGTGTCAATGTTCGATGGTTATTAGGTCCACCTCATTAGGTACCCTGGTATTAGGTCCCTGAAAGTAGCCCCTGAGCCCTCGAGCCCCCGAGTGATTTGGATTGAATCGCCCGGGGGTGTTTTGACTTGCTAGAGGGTGCGCGCGAGCGCACCCGACGGGTGTAGCCCCAAGCCCCCGGGTGATTCAAGCAGAATCACCCAGGGGGTATTTCGATTCACTAAAGGGTGAGCATGAGCACACCCGTTGGGTGTAGCCCCTAAGCCCCAGGGCGATTCGGGTAGAATCGCCCAGGGGGTAATTTTGGACCCTTTGTGGGTAGGGCTATGAGATTCTGTTTTTGTCAACTGGATAGTTTTAAGGGAACCCTGGTATCCCGTTTGTGGGGATTTTGTCCAGGGTCAGCTTGGCTAGGGCTCAATTGCGGATTGTGGCCCCACTAATGCTCGTGTACCTGAGTCCTAGTCGCTCGTGGGCCCATCCCTCATTGGGATGTCCGTCGAGACTGTTGGGCTAGCCCTTGGACTCCTGGGCCTAGGCAGGCCAGAGAAGAAGCTTTTTGACCCATATCCCCTCTATGGGAAAAGAATCTAGTCTGCTTGGGAAGGCGAACCATCTGGTGTGATTTTGGTGGGAAAGGATAGGGATCACGGGTGTGTATCCCATGACTTGACGCGGCGGTGTGTCATGGCAGGTTTGAAGATCGAGGTAGATGGTTGTTCTTCTCGCATCTGTCACCCCTATAAAACCATGGGGTTCACCACCAGGGTTCTGTACTTTGCCTCCTCGGCTTCATATCTGCAACCTCCACCACCAATCGCCTAAGCCTCCCGCACCTGTATCGTTGCTGTCGTCAAGCTCGCATCCGCATCATAGCCGCCGTTGAGCTCGCATCCACCCCCTTTCCTATTGTTTCAATGGAGCCATGGTGTAGATCCAACATTACCCCTCAGCACCTGGAGGGCCTCGTCTGTCATGGCCTCCTTCACCCATTGTCCACCGTCGAGGAGTGGCGGCTGCCTGGTGATGAGGACAAGCCATCGCCACACAAAGGGTATGTCATGTCCTTTGCTCTCTTCCACAAGTGGGGATTCTCCATACCTACTCATAAGTTCCTTGGGGGGCTATTGGAGTACTACTAGGTGGAGTTGTAGCACCTTAATCCCAATGGGGTCCTACATATTGTGGTGTTCATCACCCTATATGAGGGGTTCCTAGGGATTAGTCCCCACTTCAATCTGTGGCGGTATTTCTTTGCCATCAACCTGTCGAAGAAGTGGGTTGGGAAGCAGGAGTTGAGCATGCCGATGGGATGTGCTAGTATTCATCTACGCAACACCTGGGTGAATGACTACCCATTGATGCGTCTATCGACCTCCAATAAGGGCTGGCATTCACAGTGTTTTACGTCAACGACGACGTGGCCACCCCCTTGCCGGTGTACTTCGGGCACCTCATCGAAGAGGTCCCAGGGTCATGGAAGTGGGGTGTCCTAGACAAAGATAAGAAGAGGATCAAGGACCATCTCATCGCCCTCCAAATTCTGAAGGAGAGGGGTGTGAAGGGATCGGGGATCATCGCCGCCTACCACACGCAGAGGGTGGCGCTGCTAATGAGCCACGTGCTCTCCCTATACCTAATGGTGCCCGGGGCGTTGCCTGAAGGGACGGCGCTTGTCGACAAAGCGCTCCCCCCACCAAAGTGGCGCATTAGATCAAGGAGGCGATGGAGCCTTCGAAGGACACCGCCGGCATTGTCCATAACTTCATATATTTGGTGCCGGGACATCCTCCAATGTCGCCAGAACCGGGGTTCAATGATTTTGTAAGTTTCCCTTTCCTGTGCCTTTTCTTCACTTGAATTTCTAACCCCTTGATGCTGACCTCAGGATAGCGGGACCAGCCGAAGAGACTCGTCCTCGGGGATAGCCTGGCTCCGCTACCGAAGGACTAGATCCTGGCGGTAGTGAATCACACCATGGCCAAGTGGGATAAGAGGACGAGGGAGCTCAAGAAGAAGAAGATGCTACAGAAGCAGCAAGCATGGGATCGAGGAGAGGAGACAGGCAGTGACGACGACGATGACGAGGTAGTTGCCGATGTGGATTGGGATGTCTTAGAGGGCGAGGATTCACTGATAGGCACCCAATTGTCCATGTAGGGACCCTTCCCGTTCCACGTGGGGGAAGTGAGTCCATGAGGCCGGTGGAGGCAGGCCAAACCATCGTCCCATCCTTGGGGCCGGTGAGAGCCGGAGGATCCGCCGCTTCACCAGGGGTACCAATGGAGGATCAGTGGATTGGGAGAGGCGGATCTACCACCCCTCCCAAGGTGCTGATGGAGGGGGTGGCTCTGCTACCGCGCCCCATGAGCTGATGGGGGCAGGTGGATCTATAGCCACGCCCGAGGTATCGACAAAGAGGGATGGCTCTATCGCCGCGCCCTCAGAGATAAGGGAGGCGAGCCCCACTGCCTAGGAGTAGGGGGCAAGCTCAAAGCGGCCTCGCCCTGACGAGGTGGAGCAGGGAGCTAGGGGTTCATCCCCCAAACATCGCCTAATAGCGCCAATGTAATTTGCTGACTCCTCTGTTATCTCTATTTTTCATGGTGACTCATGCTCTTTGTTTTTTCTATAGCATCGGGGGCTGGTCAGACGGGGCACTCCTATAGCGCTGGCACCCAAGAAGACCCTCGCCCTTCAGGCAAGGCAAGGGCCGCCGTCTGATGTCGCCCCCGTTCTGGGTGAGAGTGGAGCCAGCGCCACAGCCTCATCGGCCGGTCTGGCACCACCCGCGATGGTGCCCACGCCCTCGGCAGGTTAGGCAATCAGCGTAGCTGAGGGATCACCCTCGGAGGTTGCCACACACCCGGTTTCAGAAGTGATTCCACCTTTGGTGACAGAGCAGGCAGAGCCATTGGCCGCACCCGTTGCGTCGACCATGGTGGTCGTGGCATAGCCAAATGAGGTCCCTCCGATGGAGGCGGAGGTGATGGTGGCTACGATGGACGGGTCGTAGCCAGAAGCTATGGTGGTGGCGCCCGAGGCAGCGGTGTGTTCCATGCCACCAGTGGGCCCCAAGGCAACGCCTGTCCTAGGTAGGGCAGAGGGGGTCGCTGCCACACCGAGGAGACCGGCAGGGAGTTGTCCTTGGTTCTAACATCGGGAGGCAGCCGCCCAACTATGCGGAATGAGCCCCTGCTCCGGTGGGGGAGTCCACAGGATCCGTCGTCGGCGATCTTCACCCTCGACGACAGCGTTGAGGGCATGGAGCGGGAGAGTCTCGATAATGGGATCACGGCCATGTTGGATGCTCTAAACCATGCCTAGGGCGCCCTTCGAGATGTCATCGTTTCCACCGACCAGGTATTTACTTGGTCTTGCCTCTCAATTTCTTCTTTTTTCATCTACTTTTATTTTCTAACCACCTGTCTTTTTCAGTCTCTTGTCGTTCACAGCCAGGAGAAATCCCGGTTCCTTCGTGAACACAAGGAAGAGTGGGACTACCTTGTTGATGAGGCACGGCTACATAGGGACGTAACTGCCTAGCTTCGCCAGTGGGTGGCGGAGCTGACTCTCCTTGCGACAGAGGCGGACAATATTCGATGGCGGGAAGCCGAGTCCCACCGGCACACGGAGGATGACGAGGGATGCTCTAGGATCTGGTAGCAAGGGCATGGCAGGACGCGGAGGAGGCCGCCAGGGTGCAGAAGCAGTGGGACGAGCTTCTCTAGTGGGATGTCAAGACTCACCAGTGGATCGTCGACCTCCTAGACGAGGTGGAGAAGGAGCAGGAGCTCAAGCTATGAGCCGAGGAGAGATTTGTGGCCCTAGATTAGAGGGTGAAGCTAGACGCTAAGACGGTCACCCGGCTATGCAGGGAGCGAGATGAGCAATGCCAGACCTCGGAGAGGCTTCGATTAGAGTGTGGCACAGTCCGCGGGGAGCACGACTAGGCCGTCCGAGAGCGTGATGAGGCACAATAGAGGATCAGCTCCCTCTAGGCCGAGCTTGACACCGCGAAGGCTCAGAAGCTAGAGGCCTAGGGCGCCGCTGGTGGACTTGCCAAGGATCTCGCCGAGATGAGGAGTGTTCTTCAGGCGGAGAGCGACGAGCTTGATTTCCTGAAGGTTTGCCTTAGCATCATCTATGATGACCTACAAGTTGTGCAGGCAGAGGGGGCCAGCTCACTCGCGGCCCATGCCGTAGACATCATAGCGCGGGTGCGCTAGCTAGAGAAGGAAGCTTTTCGCTTGGGGATTATCCAAGCCTTTGCCATCGCCCGCTCGTGTTATGATGTTAACATCAACCTAGGGGTGATGAGCCTAGGTTTTGCGTTTGGCTATGAGCTCTCCGAGCTAGATGAAATAGAAGCGGCGGTGACTCCTCTCGCAAAAAGCCTGGCGAGCAAAATTGAAGACACGGTTCTCCCCCGGAGGGGTTGGTAGTCAGTCGAGTCTGATAAACATTTATCTATAATATGTGGACAAGTGTCGGTATGTTTGTGCCCGAAAATAGTTTCGTAATTCCGTTTCGTAATTTAACTTCGTTTGTTTGAATTTGATTTTGTTTTGCATTCGAGAAAAAAGGTTTATGCGATCTAACCCTTGCATTCGTTAAGACTATAGGGTCCGAGGTGCACAAGGGGGAAATCTTGATTTATGCTGGTGAGCAAAGTTACCGTAGCCATTGGGGCATGGGTTTTTTGTTGTCTTACCAGGCATGCTTGTTTATCTATTCCCGCAAACCTTGCCGCCAGTCTTGACGCGAGGAAGAGGTCTGATGCAATGACTATTTCAAAGAAAAAAGGAGGTATTCATACCTTTATCAGCTCCCAAGTGAGAACTGACCCTTTACGCTTGCTGGGGCTGGATGTTACTGGAGATCGAAGCGAGGGTAGCGAACTTACTTTTGAATTCGCATGTACCCCCTACTTAGGATTTTGGCGATTGTTCCGTGACCATGCGTTTGTTCTTATCGCTGGCCCGGCCTTCCCTGAGCCCCCGCGCGTGGTGGGGATTCGGTCAAGGGCCGGCTTGTTTTGTGACTATCGCCCCGTCTGCAATTTTTCATAATAGTAGAGGTCGAGGCAATGTCACTTGCCTCGGTGGCTCGAGTGGCGTGCCTTATGAGCTCGCTAACGGGGATGTTCGAACAGAATCCGATCCCGCTGCTTTGCAATAGGGTCGACAAAGCTCTTGGGCGGTGTTTCATTGCTCCTTGACCTGCCTTCCAATAGATTCCCCCTTAATGGGGACTCTATGGGCTCGATAAGAGGCTAGATTAAACTTAGAAGGTTGAGATGACCCTTCTCGCCTCAATGCGGGTTGGGCAAAGGCAGCTGAGGCTCATCTGCATTTTCTCCCTGGCTCTTGTTGGACATGAGGTGGCCTTAGACCCTTTGCGGGTTAGCCCTCGAACCTCGATCTCTTGATCTAGGATCGAGCGGCTCGAGCTCTCGAGCCCCATAGGGTCTGATAGGGGTCGGCCGTGTTTTGCACGTCACCCCATCCTCGATTTCCACAACCAAAGGGGCTGAGTTGATGACACTTGCCTCGATAGCTCGAGTGTCATGCTCAATGAGCTCACTAATGGGTATGCTCATGTGGAACCTGGGTCCATCATTCACTGACGGGGTTGGCAGAGCCCTCATGTGGCATTCCACTACTTCTTAACCTGCCTCCCGGCAGATGCCCGAGCCGTTCTGTAGGCTTAGGTGGCCCGTTGGCCTCTCCTCGATGGAGATTCTGTGGGTTTGGCTTAGGGTTATAATCAAACAAGAAAGGTTGAGATGTCCTTGTCCGCTTCTGAGCGGGGTCGGGCAAGGCCACTAGGGCTCATCACAGTTTTTCTCCCCAGGCTCTGTTTGACACGACATAGCATCGAGCCCTTTGCGGGCCAGCCATCGAACCTCAGTTAGTTGCCGCTCATATCGAATGAGGCGGGCGCCGCTTCATGGTGCGACACAAAGTGTTGAGATGAGAAGATCGCATATGCAACATTTGGATGATGGGATTAATGTGCGATTTAATTGAAACGAAAGCGAGGGCCAGTAATGTTACCTCGGTGGTATGAGCGATGAGAAGTTCTTACCGGACATGTCCATGCAGGTTTCGAGTCCGGTGTTTGCGATGGGGCCGTGTGACCTGCACGAGCATCATGATTTTTTGTCTCCATCTCTCGATGGCAATTTGAGTCGTTCGATTGACTTTAAGCGACCTGATAGCTTCTCCTTTGAAGGAGATTCTATAGGCGGACCCCTCCAAACCCCTCTCAAGAAGGCGAATACACAAGCTCGGGGTATGGGGAACTATGAATTCGATTTATGCTGGTGAACAAAAACACCATAGCCGCTGGGGCATAGGGTCTAGCAGTTTGTCTAGTTCTACTCAAAGTTCTACACCCACACCCTGCGTGTCTAGTTTTTTAAACATAAGGAGGGGTCAGGCGATGAGGATGTCTAAACAAGTAGACACCCTCGACAGCCCCTGAGCAATGTCCGTGCCCCCGCCGTTGCCAGGGTTGGACGCTCGATAATGAAATTAACACGCGAAGTAGGTAACAGAGGTGCTTATCTTTTAGTGGTCGTTCGTTCGTTGTTTTACCTAGGCCGTTCGATCAACCCAGGAGGCCCGTTAGGCCCCTTGGATAGGGGTTCCGTCGTTGGGTTGTTCCATGGTCTTGCCTAGGGAAGCGGAGAGTCGCCTGTATGCGGGTGCGCCCTGATTCTCACGCCCAGCACACAGTAGTGGTGAGCCATGCCCAGGCAATGTCCTGTTTTTACCAGGTGATGTCTTGTTGATTAGAGTGCGTCCCATCGGTCTAGGCGTGTCCCCTCGTATTCCTGTCAGCATTGATTTCCCATCTGCATTGAATAGGGGGAGGAAGAGAGTTTTTCATCCCAACCTTTCGCCTTCCCTCGGCTGTTGCGCCTCTTCCTTAAATAGGGTGGGGGAGGGGAGTTCTCGTCCCATTCCTTCACCTGCTTATGAGCCGCTACCTCTTCTTCTTCCTTTCCACTGAATGTGTCTGTGCGTCGTAGCGGTTCCTAAGTGAGAGAGGGTAATGCCAGGGAGAGAAAAACTCACAGACCCACTCATGAATCTAGAGCGTGATGTCGAGCTGGAGGTCCTCCAATGTAGATGAGATGGTGCTGGTTGCCTTCACCGAGAAGGGACCGCTTCCACTGAAAGAGGAGGTACACTAGAGGGTGCTGAGTGTCGTCGATTTTGCCGCCATTCGTGGCAGCCTTTCTTCGGCAGGAAATGACCCCCATCTAGACGCCGTTGTTAGGGTTGTGGCTGATGATGATGGTGTAGTCCCTAGACGCCCCAGCGGAGGTACCACCGTTGCTGACATGGTGCTCGACGTTGCAGATGACGATGCCCTCGAGGATCCCATGGAGCGGTAGGACGTCACCGATGTGGCGCGGCGACCATAGTAGTACTCGTAGTAGAGCTGGTCAGAGACTGTAATTGAATAAGTTTGTGGGGGAGCCCCCGAGTGAACAGTCTTTTGTATTTAGGAATACGTTAGTCCTTTTTGTGATGAAATCACTTTGTAAGCGATGAATTTGTGTGAAAAATGAATAAGTTTTCAACTTTTGCTACGACAAACAACTTTTTGACTTTTCTCCCTCTTTTCGTAAAAGAGATTTTGGTGCCCTCTGACCCTTCTCATAGTTAAGGTCGCAAAAAACTCGGAGTGAGGGAGTGCCAACTCTGATCACGCTAGTGAGCAAGGAGGCCATAGCTGCTGGGGCGTGGGTTTCCCATGGTCCTACCAGTTATACTCAGATTTTGTTCCCAAAATTCTATCCTTTAGGACTTACCATGAAAAAAGAGGGAAAACACAGAGAATGTTTGCAAAGATAACACATAGAGTGTTTGCAAGATAAACATACTTATATCAGCCCCCAAGTGAGGTTCGACCCCTCACACATTACAGGTGTCGGATGTCACTAAGGATCAGGGATTTTTTAAGACAAAAAACTGATATGAAAGAGTATGCGTTTATTGAAGGGTAAAAACGACATAGCTGCTCAATGTTCCAGGTGTTGGTGAAGACCTCGCCATTGATGGTTTTCAACTTGTAGGCGCCTGGCCAGAGTACTTCCACGATGACGTATGGCCCCTCCTAGGGTGGGGAGAGCTTGTGACGGTCCTTGTTGCTCTGCACGAGGCGGAGGACGAGGTCCCCAACGTTGAAGGCTCGGTCCCGCACCTGTTAGCTATGGTACCGATGCAGTGTCTGCTGGTACTTGGCCAAATGGAGGAGGACGATGTCGCAGGCTTCGTCTAGCTAGTCCATGGCATCTTCGTGGGATGCCTCAACTCCCTTCTCGTCATATGCTCTGATTCTTGGCGCTCCATAGTCGAGGTCCATCGAGAGGATGGCCTCGGAACCATAGACCATTAAGAAAGGTGTGTAGCCGGTGGCCTAGCTAGGAGTTGTCCTTAGGCTCCAGAGCACCGCAGGGAGCTCAGCGACCCAGCGTGCGCCAAACTTGTTCAACCGGTTGAAGATCCTAGGCTTGAGGCCCTATAGGAGCATGCCATTTGCGCGCTCGACCTGCTCGTTTGTTCAGGGGTGCGCGATGGTAGCCCAATCGACTCAGATGTGTTGTTCATCATAGAATCAAATGAATTTCTTGCTGGTGAACTATGTGCCATTATCTGTGATGATGGAGTTTGGTACTCCAAAGTGATGGATGATGTCGAGGAAGAACAACATAGCTTGCTTGGACTTGATCACGGAGATCGGCCGAGCTTCGATCCATTTTGTGAACTTGTCTATGGTGACAAGCAAGTGGGTGTAGCCCCTGGGTGCATTTTTGAGAGGCCCAACTAGATCGAGCCCCCAGACTGCTAAGGGCCATGTGATGGGGATCATCTGGAGTGCTTGGGCCAGGAGGTGAGTTTACCGAGCGTAGTACTGACACCCTTCGTAGGTGCGTACGATTTGCTCGGCGTTGGCTATTGCAGTGGGCCAGTGAAGCCCTGTCGGAATGTGTTCCCAACCAAGGTTCTAGGCATGGCATGGTGACCATAGACTCTACCATGGATGTCACCCATTAGAAGCTTCCCCTATTTGGCAGGGATACAGAGCTGCAGGATCCCGGTGTGGCTCCATTTGTAGAGTTCACCTTCTACAAGAACGATGGACTTGGCACGATGTGCAAGCCATCGAGCCTCCATCTTGTCCATTGGCAGTGTGTCACTGAGGAGATGTCGAGGTAGAGTGTTCTCTAGTCATCTAGAGGGTCAGACTCTATCGTTGGTTCCTCTTCAAGCTCCATGACCTCAGGGCTAGAGGAAGCCGTTGGTTGGTCAGCCCCTAGGGCTAGATCAGATGGGCCTTCGTCGGCCCATTTTGACCCTTCATAGCATACTGAGGGCTTATGTTGGTCGATGGCGAAGATGCCCATTAGCACTAGTTCTTGACCAAATGCTGCTTTTGCAAGTGCGTCGACCGCCTCGTTGAGGCGCCTTGGGATGTGATTGAGTTCAAGGCTGTCGAATTTGTCCTCCAACCGTTGGACCTCCTGGCAGTACACAGCCATCTTGGTGTTGTGGCAGCTGGCCTCCTTCATGACTTGGTTGACGACTAGCTAGGAGTCGCGTTAGATGTTGAGGCATTGGATGCCCAACTAGATGGCGATTCGTAGGGCGTTGATGAGCGCTTCATACTTAGCCACATTATTTGATGAGGGAAATGGAGCCAAACCATGTACCTCATGCAGACCCCAAGGGGTGATATGAAGACTAGCCCCACATTAGTGCCCTTCTTTATCAGTGACCCATCAAAGTACATCATCTAGTACTCTTGATCGATGACTGCCGGTGGTGTTTGGACCTTGGTCCATTCCGCGATGAAGTCAGCCAACACCTGGGACTTGATCGCTGTTCGGGGGGCATACATGATGCCTTGATCCATCAACTCGAGTGCCCACTTTGCGGTTCTTCCCATGGTGTCCTAGCTCTAGATGACCTCGCCGAGGGGGAACGATGTCACAACCGTCATGGTGTGTGATTCAAAGTAGTGGCGTAGCTTCCTTTTAGTGATGAGGACGGCATATAGGAGCTTCTAGATTTGGGAGTAGCGGGTCTTGGAGTCAGATAGTACCTCACTGATGAAGTACATAGGGCACTGCACCTTGAGGGCATGTCTCTCTTCCTCCCGCTCTACTACTAGGGCGGTGCTGACCACCTGCGTGGTGGCCGCTATGTATAGCAGGAGGGATTCTCTATTGCTTGGAGGAACTAGGATTAGGGGCCTTGTCAGAAGCAGTTTGACCATGTCAAGTGCCTCCTGGGCCTCGAACGTCCACTCGAAGTGGTCGGCTTTATTCAAGAGCCGATAAAGGGGGAGACCTCATTTGCCGAGGCATGAGATGAAGCGGCTGAGGGCGGCGAGGCACCCTGTGATTCATTGAACTCCCTTTATGTTTTTTATCAGGCCCATCCTTGTGATGGCTAAAAAATTTTCTGGGTTGGCTTCGATGCCACTCTTGGAGATGATGTAGCCGAGCAGCATGCCCCTCGGGACCCCAAAAACACACTTCTTGAGATTTAGTTTGATGCCATTCGCTCAAAGTTTTGCAAAGGTTTGCTCAAGATCGGCAGCGAGGTAGTCAGCACGTTTGGACTTAACCACGATGTCGTTAACATAGGCCTCAATGGTTCGCCCTATGAGGTCCCCAAAGCATCTAAGCATACAGTGCTGGTACATAGCCCCAGTGTTCTTTAGTCCAAACAGCTTTGAAACGTAGCAAAATGATCCAAAGGGGGTGATGAAAGATGTTGCGAGCTGGTCGGATTCTTTCATTGTGATTTGATGGTAACCGCAATACGCATCAAGGAAGCAGAGGGTTTTGCACCCCAAGGTAGAGTCGACTATTTGGTCTATGCATGGCAAAGGAAATGGATCTTTTGGGCACGCTTTGTTGAGGCCCATATAGTCAACACACATCCTCCATTTCCCGCTCTTCTTTCATATAAGATTGGGATTAGCCAACCACTCTAGGTGGTGTACTTCCCTGATGAATCTGGTGGCCGATAGTTTTGCTATCTCTTCACCGATGGCCCTACGCTTTTTCTCGTCGAAGCAACGTTGGCATTGCTTCATAGGCTTGGAGCCTGGATGGATTTTCAAGGTATGCCCGACGACCTCCCTTGGAATGCCTAGTATGTCTGAGGGCTTCCACGTAAAGATGTCTTTGTTGTCGTGGAGGAAGTCGATGAGCGCGCTTTCCTATTCGATGGACAATGTGATACTAATGCATACCGTTTTACCCTCAGAGCTGCTAGGATCTATGAGGACCCCCTTGGAGCCCTCTACTGATTTGAACGACCCGGTCGATTTCTTCACGTCGGGCGCTTCTTCGGTGACCTCCTCCTTGAGGGCGGTGAGTTCCTCGGAGGCAATGATTGCTGTGGCATGGCCACAGCACTTGACCTCACACTTGTAGGCCCGCTGGAAGGAGGTGTCGATGGTGATGACCCCGTGGGGACCCAGCATCTTGAGCTTGAGGTATGTGTAGTTGGGGATGGCCATGAACTTTGCGTAGCATGGTCATCCCAAGATCACGTGGAAGGTTCTGGGGAACCCAACCACCTCGAAGGTGAGGGTCTTAGTCCTGTAATCGAACTGGTCCCCAAAGGTAACGGGCAGATCGATCTGCCCAAGTAGCATGGCCTACTTCCTAGGCATGATGCCGTGGAAAGGTGCTCGGGTTGGGTGAAGGTGCATCCAGTCGATGCCCATCACGTCGAGCGTCTTAGCGTACATGATGTTGAAGCTGCTGCCTCCATCCATTAGTACTTTGGTGAGTCTCTTTGGGCTGACGATTGGGTCGACCACAAGCGGATATCTCCCCAGGTGTGGGATGGTATCTAGATGGTTGGTTCAATTGAAGGTTATGGCAGATTCCGACCACCGGAGGAAGGGAGGTGTGGTCGGTTAGGCTGTGTAGACTTTGCAGCATGTGACCTTCTGACGGCGTTTGGAGTCGTAGGCCGCTGAGCTCCGAAAATCATAAGGTAGTCATCTGGCATTGGAAAGCCATCATCCTTCTCCTTGGCATCGTCCACAGTGGGGGCAGGTTTCTTCCCCTGCTCCCCTTTGTTGGAGCTTCTGGACAAGAACTTCTGCATGAGGCTGCAGTCTTTGAGCAGATGCTTTACGGGAAAGGCATGGTTCGGGTGTGGCCCTTCGAGCATTTTTTTGAAGTGGTTCGGAGCGCCCTCCATGGGCTTTCGACCACCCTTGCGGTCAGCAGTGGTCATGAGTGAGTCCTCGCACCATTGCTTCTTATTCTTCCTTTTAGCAGAACGATTGGAGGTACCTTCGCCGACACCCTTGTCCTACCTTGCCTTGCCCTTGAGGCGATCAAAGATTGCTCTGACTACCTCTTCTCCTAAGGCATGGCTAGTGGCGATGTCTAGGAGTTCCTTGGTGGTCCACGGGCCCTTGCATCCTAGCTTATGAACCAAAGACTCACAAGTCATCCCGAACAAGAAGGATCCTATCACCTCGGCATTAGCGACGTTAGGGAGCTCATTGCACTGTCGGGAGAAGCACTAGATGTACCCACGAAGGGTCTCACCGGCCTTCTAATGGTAGTTCTTGAGGTCCCATGGGTTCCTAGGGCACTTGTATGTGCCCTAGAAGTTTCTCACAAAGATCTCCTTCAGGTCCGCCCAACTTTGGATTGCATTCGACGGCAGGTGGTCCAACCACGCTCGTGCTAAATCGGCCAAGAACAATGGAAGGTTGCGGATAATGAAGTCATCATTATTTGCACCACCAGCTTGATAGGCAAGCCGATAGTCTTCAAGCCAAAGGCTGGGGTTTGTCTCCTCGGAGTATTTAGGGATATTGGTAGGTGGTCGATAGATTGGCGGGAATGTAGCGTTGAGGATGTGCCGGCTAAAGGCCTAAGGCCTTGGTAGGCCAGGGCTCAAGCTCCGATCCTCACCACTATTGTAGCGTCCACCGCATTGAGGATGATAGCCACGATGGGCTCCTTCCCTCAGGTCGCAGTAGGTGCGTCTGTGGGCATCGAGGGTGTTGCGTGCGTCACGGTTCTAGCCGAGACGTTGATGTACCGGGATCGCAGCGCGCTGCCTGCCGCCTTGCGGCGCTTGGTGGACTGATGCATCCCTAGCGGGGCACACCAAGGCAGTACACTGGCTGGTGTCGAGCTCGTGTTGCTAAGACAACGACCTCTTTGCCTGCTGCGCCGCCACACGCTCAAGTAGCGTGCGAATTTCACGGTGGGCCCAATGATCCTCGAGTGTTGCGGCCTCTAGAAGGCCATGGAGCAAAGCCATTGTGGTGGCGATGTTCTGGCTTGCCCGAGCAAAGTGAGTAAGGGTTTCATCATTGGTGATGATCCTTCGGTTTATGTCACGGGCCACGGCGCGTACGTGCCCACCGTTTCCACGATGTTCGATCTCCTGATCGACCTCCACGTACTCCTGAACAAGCTATTGTCCAGCTTCGTTTATCTCCTGCTTTCGGGCTCTCAGCTGCTCCACCCCTATGTGAGGTGGGGCCACTGTTCCCCCTTTGGTTCCATCGCTGATGTTGCCTACTAGGGTAGCCGCATCTGTGGAGATGCTTTTGACGTGTCCCTCAGGGGTTTCTGCCATGAAACATTCCCGGGAGGGGTGATGGCTCCCCCTACTAGAGTCAGAGCCAGAGTTCGACCCCAGCCCCTCCACAAGGAGGTCATGGAGGGATTCTGTGATGCTTTCGATCATCCCCACGGACTCGTTGTTTGTGAGGGACGGGATCATGCGCTATGCCATAAGGTGGCTAACGGTTGCCGTGGCGTTGCGGAGACCGAACGGAAGCGCCGTCAGGGCGCTCCATGTAGAGTGTTCTAGAGAGAGGTTGAGGTGGCATGGGCCCTCCCTAGATGGTTGGGGTCTAAGGGATACGCCAGGCTAGCGCTCAAGCCTCCTGTAGTTGAAGCTGACGGAGGGGAGGGACTGGATGGCGGCGTGGGCCAGTGCCAACTCTCCTCCCACCATGACAATGAAGTCCAGGTCACCAAAACACACGTGTGCACCTGGAACCTAGCTAATTGCGTGGCTAGCCATCCGACGCCTTCTTTGGAACGCACAAAGGCCCTTACCTAGCGCACCAACTATCGGTGTTTTGAACAAACACCAGCTAGTAAATTTATAATTGTTGCACATTAGGCTTGGATGGTGTACTAAAGGACACAAGGTTTATACTAGTTCAAGAAGAATGTCCCTACGTCTAGTCCATTGCTGCTCATGTTATTAGTACCAAAAAAGGTTCGTAGTAGAGGGTACAAATGGTGAAGAGAGGGACAGTTCCCAAGTCTCCGATGGAAGGGTCGCAAAGACGCCAAGAGCTCGGTTGCTGCATGACTGCATGTTGTGTGTCCCAAACGATCCATCAAATGTTAGTCCCTTTAGTGGGGTGCCCTACCCTCCCTTTTATAGACCAAGGGGGAGCAGGGGTTATAGATGGGAGAAAGAGGAAAAAATCAAAGGTAGAGAAGCTCCTTCAGGGGAGTCGGGTCTTCCTTTTCTCGTGTGCCTACCCTGCTAACATGGCAGACCATGTTAGGGATGGTGTGTTCGCTGATCCTTATAGGGCCGTGCCCTAGCTTCTGTCAGCAAGTGGGTGCGTCCCATCCTACGTCGGCGGGTAGTGCGGCGTGTCAGAGGGCCAAGCTGCGACCCTTCGGGGAGTAGATAGGGAAGTGACCCTACGTCCATCACTATAGGTGATGTGAATTCTATCTTGGATCATAGTGGTTGTCGCATGCTTGTGTTAGTATCCGCGTCCAAGGGCTGATGACGGCGCCTACAACACTATGGGACAAAAGTCTGCGCCTACAACACTGTTCAGGCACTATTAGGTCGGAAAGGGCTTAAAGCGCCCGTCCCATCGTATCCTAGCGGTGCCTTCCTGTAGGCGTACAGGGCATGGCCCTTGATACTATGATTGACTCGAATGTCCTATCGTACCCTATGCTCGTCTTTATGAAGGATCAGGGTGCAGTCGTCGGGTGAGGCATGTAACACCTCTGGTGTTTTGACCTAGCACTAAAACTTGACATGTCATGATATGCATTACAAAGCATTCATAAAGTAGAAAATTTTGAATACATTCACTAAATAAGCTTTATTTCATAAGTTGTTATTTTATGTGATGTAATGTGATCCAAAACTCTAAATAAAGATCATGACCACAAGGGTCAAATTTCATGTGATCATGTGAGACCATGTGTTAATTGACTCAAATAACCCTAATGGGCCATGTAACTGGTCAAAAATCATAGTTAAGTAAAAAGGTAAACAAATCAAATTTGAATTCAAATTCAAATTATAAAAGTCCTTTTTGCCCCTTCTGTCTATTTCAAAATCCATTTGGAATTTGGGGGTGTGACAAAAAGCAAAGTTGAAGCTTATTTTATAAGGATCAACTTTGGTATTCAAAGTTTTTAAAGTTTACATATAAAATTTGGAGTAATTTTGAAATGATTCAAATGCTCAAATGCACCCCAAATTCAAATTTCAAAATGGAGGCAGAATTTGAAAATGTTCATTTAAGCGAAGTTGTAGAACTTGAAATGTTGAGCAACTTTTATTTTTGGAGATTTTCAACTTCTTTAGAAAATTTGGGAGTAATTTGTAAAATGAACTCAGTGGCAATTCTGTAAATATTTCAAAATAATCCGTTGACAGCAGAGCGCCACCGCCTGCTCGCCACCGAGCTGCTGCCGCCGACCATCTTCACCGCTTCCTCGCATGGTGACACATCTTTGTCTCCGTGGCGACCTCGTTCGGGAGCTGGTGAAGCTGGACGCACCTTCTCCTTCTATAAATAGGAGCACCCGCCACCGTCGTTCTTCTTTTCTTCTCGTCTACTCGCCGCCGGTGACTTTGCCGCGCTCGTGAAATTCATCCTCACCGTAGCACCTCATGCCAATTGCGCTTACCAGTACCTCCACCTCGCCCTACCGCTCATTCTAGGTCCGCTCGCCTCGCCTCTAGCAGTGCAGCGCCACCGCACGACGTCTTCTTCCTCAGAGCCGGCCAAAGCATCGCCACCACCGACCTCACCGTGGCCAGGACGCTCCAGTTCGTCTCTGCCTTCACCAAGCACACCGACGTGTTCGCGGTGAGCTCCTGAGCATGATGCTCTCTTCGTTTTAGTCTCTACCGTGTTATAGCCGGCGTTGTGCCATGCGCCGCCGTGTCTACGCCACCGTGGCCGCCATGGCCGGCGTAGAGCTTCCTCCGGTGCGCCTGCTGCTGTTCTGAGGGTCGGGTTAGTTTCGCGGGGTGTTGTAGATCATGATGGTGCTGTCCATCTCGCCGTCGGCGTGTTTTGGCCGACCGGTGCTGGCAGCGCCGCCGTGTCCTGTTTTGTGTCGCTGACGAACGGGCCTAGGCTGTCAGTGAGAGAAGGGAGGGAACAGTGAGGTTTTGGTATTTTCTAAATTTTGAATAGTGCAGTAACTTTGAAAATTCATAGGAAAATAATTACAGCTCCAAAAATTCTAAAAATTTGTGTGTAGCTTCTGTACATGTTCTATTATGGTTTAAAAATATGAAACTTGAAATTTGAATAAATTTTTAATGTTCAAAAATTCAGTCAATTAATTGATAAATGTAATTTCCATGATTTTTGTAGGCCACTGTATAACTTCAAAAATTATGAAATTTGTGTTGGTACACTAATTTGTCATGAGGAAGCTTACATAAAATTTTGAGGTCATTTGGAACAAGTTCATTTTTAGCTTAATTCCAAATTTAATTCAAAAATGGATAAAAGCAAACCCTAAGTGTTAGTTTAGGGTTTGATCTTGTTTTGTGACCAGTAGGGTTTCAAGATCAATTTAGTCAAGTCACTTAGGTCATAAGCCCTAGGTCATTAAAGTTTGGTTAGAGTATAGTTAACGAATGATTTCATTCATTAAAGGAAGAACTTTGGAGTGAAACTTTGGGTAGTTCTTTAGAAGCATGTAGGGTTTCTTAGTAAACATTTTTGTGTGGTCCCTGATGGTAGAATTGCAAGTTGGTTTTGTTGGCTTGCAACTGTACCATGAAGGAAAGTTGTATTCAAGGTGTTATTATATTTCATGCACCATGAAAGCATCATGTTTACATTATCATCATGTTGAAGCATATGTTATTATTTCGTGTAGAATCCGAGAGTGAACCGATCCTAGTTGAGACACCGATAGGTGCACGTGGGCCCAATTTCTTAGGAGGTTCTGCCACAGCTGGTATCAGAGCAGGTCCTATCTAAGATCATTGTAGGTTACTTTGGAAAACCTTCAAATTGATTTGGATCAAAGAAAGTAAACTTGATATTTTAAAGTTCAAATTTCTTTCTTCTTACCTCTGATCTAGCCTCAATCCTATCTTATTTGAAAGTTTATAGCGGATAATATGATTAGGTTTGTCCTATGTATTAAAAATCTAGCACTTTTGATTATATAAATCTTTTGTACCTAGATTCGTAAGATCGATTCATGCATCATGCTTGAACACCTTGCATAGTAATTCCCCTTAAAAGTGGTTGGGTAAGTAATGTCAATCCCATTCTTGCTAACCTCCATTATCCTCAAGCTATCCTTATAGTCCTACCCTAACTTCTATAGGCTATGGCAAAGACCAAGATAACCGCATGCAAGTCCACTGGACCTCACGGAGTCCCTCATCACCAGTTGGCACCGCGAAACCATGAGCTTGGTGAAGGAAGTTTCAGGACCTTAGGAGATGAAGGATCTTCAAGCAATCCCACCAACATCGAGAACCTTACCATGGAGCTCAACACTCTTCGTCGAGCTCATGCCAAAGATCAAGAAAAGCTAGCGGAAATGCGAAGGGACATCACCATGAACACCGAGCTACGGAATGAAGCCTGGACATGAGAGGATGCGGCCAACGAATGCATCCATGAGTTGGAGTTCTACATAGAAGACCTAGAGATGGACAATGCCATTCTTCATGAGAATGTTCACATGATGTACGCTCAACTTCATCCTCCTCATGGGGATGGTGAAGTTACAGATGAAGAAATGATTATAGATCTAGGAGAAGTCTAGGATGAAGAAGAGGAGGACCCTGAGGAATTAGTGTACTTCTCAGATAAAGATGAGGTTTCGTTCGATATGGACACGGACGTCGATGACTGAGAGCTTGGAGTAGTAATAGTTCCTTTACTGTTTTTCTAGTAAACTAGGGTTGTCTTGTGGGATACAAGACATGTAATATAAATAAGTAACCCTTTGTAGCGTGAAACCTTTTAATTGCTTTCAATAAATAACAATGTAAATAAACGTGTCTCTCTAACAGATGCCTCGTCCTATCACCCAAGCTAGTGCAAGTACCTCGCATGACAATGATGATATCCCAAATCCTCCACCAATGCCTCCAACTAAGGCAGATGCCATAGCCGCACTCATCAATGCAACGGCAGAGAATGCTAGGTTGTTAAGGGAATTGGCTCAGAACCAACAGGCACCACACCCTAATCGTGGCCGCCGTAATAATGGAAATGATGAGTCAACCTATATTGATTTTACGAACACATGTCCGCCTATGTTCTCTAAGGCAAAAGAGCCTTTAGAAGCTGACGATTGGCTCCAGACAATGGAGCAAAAGTTTGAGCTGATTCATTGTACCAAGATTCAGAAACCAAGGTTTGCGGCACAGCAACTCCAAGGAGTTGCTGGTGCCTGGTGGGCAAATTTGGTAGCTGTATAGCTCGCTGGTCACCAAATCACCTAGATGGAGTTTAAGGATGCCTTTAGGGCACACTATATTCCAGATGGTGTGATGACCATGAAGTTAGAAGAGTTTTTGGCTCTTAAGCAAGGGGAGCACCCGGTGATGAACTATATTGGGCGCTTCAATCACCTGTCACAGTATGCTATAGATTATGTGAATACTGACAGGAAGAAGAAGAATCATTTCCTAAGAGGCCTGAACACCAAACTTCAGACCATGATGGCAACTTGTGGCAACGCAACTTATCATGAGACAGGCAACATTGCTATCGCTTCAGAAGAGAGTATCTGCTTCCGGATCGTCAAGTGGAAAGCATCAAAAGATGGTCTACCATCCTCAGAATCATGGCCATGTGCCATTCCACCCACAACAAGGCCAAAGCAGGTAGCAAATCTTTATTCACCCTACAATTAATACGTCTTATCCTCATCAAGCACCACAGCAGCAAAAGAATACAAATAATGCAAACCGCACTGCTACTCCCTAGAATCACAATTATCCATGTTATAATTGCGGTAAACCCAGACACTTTTCCCAAGAATGTCCGTATCCCAGGAAGAGTGATCCTAATGCACCTAAAGCCCCTGTTACTCAAGCTCAGAATCAGTACAAGGGCAATGCTCAGAACAGTCAGAAGGGTCAGGCTGAGAAGAAAACTGGAAGGGTCTTCTATACTCAGGTGGAATCTATTCCAGAAGGAGAACCAGTAATGATTGGTATGTTTCCCATTGCTAAGCATCCTGCAATTACCTTATTTGATTCGGGTGCATCCCATACATTCATCAATCGTACATTTATTGTGAAGCATGGGATAACTATTGGGGAAACAAAAGAACCTTATCATATACAGTCGCCCGAGGGACGAATCTGTACAAGGGAGGTAGTTCAGCATGTACCTATTGATTTGGGAGGTTATGAGTTCCCTACCAATATGCTGATATTAATGGATCAAGATATAGATGTGATCCTTGGTATGAACTAGTTAACTCAACACGGGGTTGTCATAGATGTCATGCGTAGAACCATAAGGATAAATGTACCTGACAGCAAAACCCAACTTCTCATCGAACTTCCCTTTCCTAAGAGTACGGTTGGAACAGTCTGTGCAACTACTATTGAAGAAGCTGAGAAAATTCCTATGGTATGTGAATTTATGGATGTCTTTCCCGATGATCTGCATGGTCTGCCACCAGACCGAGATGTAGAGTTTAGAATTGATCTGCAACCAAGAACGACACCTGTGTCTAGAAGAGCATATAGGATGCCACCCAAAGAACTAGCAGAATTAAAAATCCAACTACAAGAGTAGTTAGACAAGGGTTTCATTCAACCCAGTTCATCACCTTAGGGATGCCCTGCTATCTTCATGAAGAAAAAGGACCAAACCTTAAGGTTATGTATTGACTATCGGCCGTTAAATGAAGTCACCATAAAGAACAAATACCCCTTACCTCGAATTGATTTGCTTTTTGATCAACTTGCGGGAGCTAAGGTGTTCTCAAAGATAGACTTGAGATCAGGCTATCACCAGATTAAGATCAGACGGGAAGATGTGCTGAAGATAGCGTTTACCACCCGTTATGGTCTATATGTGTGGCAGAACCTCCTAAGAAATCAGGCCCACATGCACCTATCGTTGTCTTAACAGACTTCAGATAGCGTTCACGAGTTCCCAACAAGTCAACAGGTCTATCGGGTGTCCTCGGGAAACCCGAATCATCCACGATTCTCTTTTCAAACAGGATCCCAATCATAGACATTGCAGATTACAATAGTTTATTCAAATTTATACATCAGAGTAAAAGATAGCGGAAGTCTTAAGATAACATAGTTTACAAACCAGTTGTTTCAAACTTACAAAACCATAGGTGTCATACAACCATAGTAGCAGGATAATATTACATTAACATTATTTATCATACAAACTAGTGCCTTGTCCAAAGGCCATTCATCACTCCTCATCGTTATTGACTTCAAACACAGACATGCAGCAGGGACCAAAACAAGCATGCGCATGAGACTCACCTGCAACAAGGGTTAACAAACCCTGAGTACAAAAGTACTCAACAAGACTAACCCGACGTAAAGGGGTGTAAGACTTTTAGAGATGCAGGGGTTGGGGCAAGGTAAGGATGTAGCAAGATTCAAAGTTCTTTGCCAAAAAATTACTATTCTTATCCTATTTTCAAGTTTTACCTCTAAGTCCTTTTAGTTCATTATCTCAAACTAAATGTACATTTCCCATATTACATTCCTTCTCATTCCATTCTTTTCTCATATTTTAGTAATTCACCAGTCCTGCATTGCTTCTGTAATGAATCGAGTCTCCATATCCGCGGAGCACCGGCAATTCGAATTGATTCAAGTCCCAGCTAGGGATTCCTTATCACACGACTTATGTAGAACTTAATCTTGCATATATCAACCTCGCTACCGGATCCTCCTATACTAAGCCATCTCCACGCCACTCGAGAGCACAACACACCTCAAATCTGGCCACATTCCAGCCACGAGGGTACACGCTACTCTCACCATCTCTCCACTCCCAGTGCATGGGCATTTGTCTTAGTATCGGATTAGCCGAAGTAGGCTTACCGGAGTATGTGACCAGTACTACAAAGTGTCTCGTTCAGAAGATCCACAATGAGTGGCCTTTAAGCGACATAGTCGGCAACATTTACCCAACATTCAAGATAAGTCACCCGACTAGTCTCTAGTTCATTCAACCTTCTTTCTTTCTTTGGCCAGTATGCCATCTTTGATTGTATCAAAACTTTTATTTTGAAAACCTATCATAAAGCATACTAAGCATTCTACGCTTTTGTAAATGAAAACATCTTCAAGGATGGTAAACAATTAACAAGGTAGGTAATGCATCAAGTAGGTAACATTTGAATTAATCAACTTAATGCAATAAGTAACATAGGTGATAAACTTTTCAAAGTAAACAAGGTAATGGTTTAATGCTTAAACCGGGCCTTGCCTTCATTGACAATCTCGGGTTCCGGATTAGTACCACAATTATCGAATCTCGTGACAACTGGGGATTCTTCCAGAACTTGCTCAACTAGAATCGTCTCACTCTCAGGTTCTACACGAAATGATAACATATGCTTTAACACGATGATAATGTAAACATGATGCTTTCATGGTACATGAAATGTAACAACACCTTGAATACAACTTTCCTTCATGGTACAGTTACAAGCCAAACTAAACAAACCATATTCACAATGGATGTGACCACGCCAGCACCGACCACTTCGGTGAGCTCTCCGACCACTTCGGTGAACTCTCCGACCACTACGGTGAACTCTCCGACCACTACGATGAACTCTCTGACCACTACGGATCTTGAAACCCTACTAATCACAAAACATGACCAAAACAAAATTCAACACTAATCAAACACTTAGGATTTGCTTTTATTTATTTTTGAATTAATTTGGAAATAAGCCCAAAAATGAACTTGTTCCAAATGACCTCAAAATTTTATGTAAGCTTCCTCATGACAAATTAGTGTACCAAAACAAATTTCATAATTTTTGGAATTATATAATGGCCTACAAAAATCATGGAAATTGCATTTATCAATTAATGGACTGAATATTTGAACATTAAAAATATATTCAAATTTCAAGTTTCAAATTTTTGAACCATACTAGAGCATGTACAGAAGCTACACACAAATTTTCAGAATTTTTGGAGCTATGAATATTTTCCTACAAATTTCCAAAGATTTAGCACTATTCAAAATCAGAAAATAACAAAATGCACTAGTCTCTCTCTCTCTCTCACTGACAGCCGGCCCCCACCTGTCATCCCCAACCTCGGGCATTGACCGTGGCTTCGATGGCGCTGACCGGTGCTAACTCTCCGACGGTGAGCCCAACAGCGACGGCCAAGGTACCAACATGTTCACAAGAGCTAGGCGCATCGATTAGTGGTACTTTGGAGGTTGATTACGACATGAAACAAGGCTAACACCGGCCATGGCGGACGTGGTGGCACGGCAACGTTACGTCGGCGAAACAAGGCCGGTAACAGTGAAATAGAGAGTTCAGGAAGCATCAGTGGCTCACCCCGATCATGTTGAAGCAACAAGCGAGACCAAAGAAGCTATGGTGACGCATTTCGATGGTGACCGGGATCACGGTGGAGCGGACCTCGTCGACGACAGCGTTCTGGTGACTGCAGTGGGCAAAATGAGTAGGCAAGAGTGGAATAAGCACTACAGCATCGAGACGAAGCCAGAGAGTCAACAAGCAAGAGCAACGGCTCACCAGATGATGCTGGCCATGGTGAATCAGAGTTTCCGTTGAGGTCGCCGGCCGCGAGGAAGATGAACGTGGACAGCGAGCTCTCGGTGAAATCAAGCGATAGCAACAGCTCAGTCGGATGCGCAAGGAGCAGATGGAACTGGAACATAGCTTTTCCGGGGCTAACTTGCGCTGAGGAGACGAGAGAAGCTCACCGGAGTTGAGACGGCGGCGTCGGGAAAATAGAGGGAAGGAAGAAAATCCAACGACGTCGTCTGGGTCTTATAGCTCGGCCAGGAGCGAGCGGACTCGACACGCAACGTGCTCCCCATGCCAGTGCGAAGCCAAGGGCGGCCGCAGGTGTGCCTAGAAGACCGAAGAAAGGACGCCAGCGGTGAGGCGGTGGCATCCTGTGGTTATCCTGATTTTTGAGGTATTTATAGATTTGCCACTGCGTCTATTTTTCAAATTACTCACAAATTTTCTAAAGAAGTTGAAAATCTCCAAAAATGAAAGTTGCTCAACTTTTCAAACTCTACAACTTTGCTTCAAGAAATATTTTCAAATTCTACCTCCATTTTGAAATTTGAATTTGGGGTACATTTGAGCATTTGAATCATTTCAAAATTACTCCAATTTTTATATGTAAACTTGAAAAACTTTGAATACCAAAGTTGATCCTTATAAAATAATCTTCAACTTTGCTTTTTGCCTCAACCCCAAATTCCACATGGATTTTGAATTAGTCAAAAGGGGCAAAAAGGACTTTTGTGATTTGAATTTGAATTCAAATTTGATTTGTTTTCCTTTTACTTTAACTTTGATTTTTGACCAGTAACATGGCCCATTAGGGTTATTTGAGTCAAATGACACATGACCTCACATGATCACATGAAATTTGACCTTTGTGGTCATGATCTTTATTTAGGGTTTTGAATCACATCACATAAAATAACAACATTATGAAATAAAGCTTATTTAGTGAATGCATTCAAAATTTTCTACTTTATGAATGCTTTGCAATGCATATGATGACATGTCAAATTTTAATACTAGGTCAAAACACCAGAGGTGTTACAACCCTTCCCCCTTAAAGAAATCTTGTCCTGAGATTTAAAACCTAGAGCTAAGTAATGGAAAAGGAAATGTGTCAAGCTAACACATTACAACTTTATTCAAAAGTCTAGTGAGGGGGTTTTCCATTCTGTTGACAAATGAGACAAGTTACAATATAGACAAGGTATTGCAACTAGATAGAAGCGAAGAAGTCAGGAAAGTTTTCTTCTAAGTAATCCTCAGACTCCCAAGTAGCTTCATCTTTAGTGTGTTGGTTCCATTGTACTTTGTAGAACTTGATTGTACGTCTTCTAGTGACTCGATCTTTCTGATCTAAGACTCTAATGGGGTACTTGGCATAAGTCAAATCAGGTTCTAGTTCTACATCACCATAGTCGATCACTTGGTCAGGTACTTGAAGACACTTCTTTAACTGAGATACATGAAAGATATCATGCACAGCTGACATGTGATCTAGTAGCTTGATGCGATAGGCGACCGGTCCACACCGTTGTTGGATTTGAAAAGGACCTACATAATGGGGCACCAACTTTCCTCGAATCCCAAAACGATGAACTCCTTTCATCGGTGATACCTTGAGGTAGACATAATCTCCCACTTTGAATTCTAGCGGTCGTCTCCTCTTATTAGCATAGCTTTTCTATCGGGATTGAGCTACCTTCATATTAGCTTGTATGAGTTTAACTTTCTCTTTAGCTTCCTTGACCACATCTGGTCCAAAGAACCAACGTTCTCCAGCTTCTGACCAATTTAAAGGTGTCTGGCACCTACGGCCATACAGTGCTTCGAATGGTGCCATTTTAATGCTCTCTTGATGGCTATTGTTATATGAGAATTCAGCTAAGGGAAGGCATTCATCCCATTTAGCACCATAGGAAAGGACACATGCTCTTAGCATATCTTCAAGAATTTGATTTACCCTTTTAGTCTGTCCATCTGTTTGCGGATGATAAGCAGAACTATGGATAAGTTTAGTTCCTAAAGACTCATGTAGACTTTTCCAAAACTTGGATATGAACAATGACCCTCTGTCAGAGACAATGGTCTTGGGTGCCCCATGCAGACTGAAGATTCTATCAAGATAAAGCTTTGCATATTGTGCTGCTCGATATTTATCTCTGACTGGTAAGAAATGAGCTATCTTGGTTAGGCGATCAACAATAACCCATATTGAATTGTAGCCTACAGATGTCCTGGGCAATCCCACGATGAAGTCCATACAGATATCTTCCCACTTCCAAGATGGAACTGGCAAAGAATATAATGGACCTGCAGTCTTCATGTGAACCGCTTTGACTCTCTGACAAGTATCACATTTGGCCACATATTGAGCTATTTCTATTTTCATTTTGGTCCACCAATATCTCTTTCTTAGATCATGATACATTTTGTTGCTACCTGGATGAATGGAGTATCTTGTAGAATGAGCTTCATCAAAAATCTGTTTCGCAGCTCTAGATTTTTGGGTACTACCAATCTATCTTTGAACCATACAACATCAGATTCATCAATCTTAAAACATGTTGGTTTTCCAGATCTGACTTATCTTTTATATGGGCTATGCCCTTACTTTTTCGTTGAGCAACAATGATCTGATCTTTGATAGTGGACTCAACTGCAATATTGGATAGGGAACCTTGTTCTATAATTTGTAAATTCAGATGCTCCATCTCTTGACACAATGTTTGTTGCATAGGTTTCACAGTTAGACAATGGCAATGACTCTTGTGACTCAGGGCATCGGCAACCACATTAGCCTTGCCCGGATGATAATGCACTTCTAAGTCATAATCTTTGATAAGTTCTAACCATCTTCTTTGCCTCATATTCAACTCTGACTGAGTGAAGATGTATTTCAAACTTTTGTGATCCGTATAGATATGACAGATATTGCCCAATAAATAATGTCACCAAACCTTAAGTGCATGAACAATAGCAGGCTAATTCAAGATCATGGGTGGGATAATGTTCTTCATGCTTCTTGAGTTGTCTGGAAGCGTACGCTATGACTCTGCCTTCTTGCATAAGAACACAACCAATTCCAATACCAGATGCATCATAATAGATATCAAACGGCCTCTCGATATCAGGTTGTGATAATACTGGTGCAGTTGTCAGCAACTTTTTCAATGTCTGAAAGGCCTTCTCACATTCTGTTGACCATACAAACTTAGTTTGATTTTTCAGCAGTCCAGTAATTGGCTTCACAATTCTAGAGAAGTCAGGGATGAACCGACGATAATACCCTGCCAACCCTAGAAAACTACGAACTTGATGAACAGTGGTAGGTGCTTTCCAGTTAAGGACTTCTTCTACCTTGCTCGGATCAACAGCTATACCATTCAGCAGATAGCACATGACCCAAAAATTGTACTTCCTCCAACCAAAATGCACATTTACTTAATTTGGCATATAGCTAGTGATCTCTTAATCTTTGCAGAACAATACAGAGATGTTCCACATGTTCCTCTTTGCTTTTAGAATAGATAAGGATGTCATCAATAAACACCACTACAAACTTATCCAACTCAGGCATGAAAACTGAGTTCATCAGGTACATGAAATGAGCTAGGGCATTGGTCAGCCCAAAAGACATGACTAGATACTCATATAGACCATATCAAGTAGTGAACGCTGTCTTCGGCACATCTTCTCGTCTGATCCTAATCTGGTGATAGCCTGATCTCAAGTCTATCTTCGAGAACACCTTAGCTCCCGCAAGTTGATCAAAAAGCAAATCAATTCAGGGTAAGGGGTATTTGTTCTTTATGGTGACTTCATTTAACGACCGATAGTCAACACATAACATTAAGGTTTGGTCCTTCTTCTTCACAAAGATAGCAGGGCATCCCTAAGGTGATGAACTGGGTTGAATGAAACCCTTGTCTAACAACTCCTGTAGTTGCATTTTTAATTCTGCTAGTTCTTTGGGTGGCATCCTATATGCTCTTCTAGACACTAGTGTTGTTCCTGGTTTCAGATCAATTCTAAACTCTACATCTCGGTCTGGTGGCAGACTAGGCAGATTATCGAGAAAGATATCCGTAAACTCACATACCACTAAAATTTTCTCGGCTTCTTCAACAATAGTAGCACAAACTGTTTCCACTGTACTCTTAAGAAAGGGAAGTTGGATGAGAAGTTGGGTTTTGCTGTCAGGTGCATTTACCCTTATGGTTCTACGCAGGACATCTATGATAGCCCCATGTTGGGTTAACCAGTTCATACCAAGGATCACATCTATATCTTGATCCTTTAATATCAGCATATTGGTAGGGAACTCATAACCTCCCAAATCAATAGGTACATGCTGAACTACATCCCTTGTACAGATTCATCCCCCGAGCGACTATATATGATATGGTTCTTTTGTTTCCCCAATAGCTATCCCATGCTTCATAACAAATGTGCGATTGATGAATGTATGGGATGCACCAGAATCAAATAAGGTAATTGCAGGATGCTTAGCAATGGGAAACATACCCATCATTATTGGTTCTCCTTCTGGAATAGATTCCACTTGAGTATAGAAGACCCTTCCAGTTTTCTTCTCAGCCTAACCCTTCTGACTGTTCTAAGCATTGCCCTTGTACTGATTCTGAGCTTGAGTAACAGGGGCTTTGGGTGCATTAGGATTGTTCTTCCTGGGATATGGACATTCTCAGGAAAAGTGTCCGGGTTTACCACAATTATAGCATGGATAATTGTGATTCTGGGGAGTAGCATTGCGGTTTGCATTATTTGTATTATTTTGCGGCTGTAGTGCTTGATGAGGGTAAGGCGTATTAGTTGTAGGACGAATAAAAGAGTTGCTGCCTGCCTTGGCCTTGTTGTGGGCGGAATGGTGCACGGCCATGATTCTAAGGATGGTAGACTATCTTTTGACGCTTTCCACTCGACGATCCGAAAGCAGATATTTTCTTTTTCTTCACCTCCTTGTGTCGGTGGTAATTCTCCTCCGAAGCGATAGCAATGTTGATTGTCTCATGATAAGTTGCGTTACCACAAGTTGTCATCATGGTCTGAAGTTTAGTGTTTAGGCCTCTAAGAAAATGATTCTTCTTCTTCCTGTCAGTATTCACATACTCTATAGCATACTACGACAGGTGATTGAAGCGCCCAACATAATGCATCACCGGTTGCTCCCCTTGCTTAAGAGCCAAGAACTCTTCTAACTTCATGGTCATCACACCGTCTAGAATATAGTGTGCCCTGAAGGCATCCTTAAACTCCCTCCAGGTGATTTGGTGACCAGCGGGCTGTACTGCTACCAAATTTGCCCACTAGGAACCAGCAGCTCTTCAGAGTTGCTATGCTACAAACCTTGATTTCTGAATCTCGGTACAGTGAATCAGCTCAAACTTTTGCTCTATTGTCCTAAGCCAATTGTCAGCTTCTAAAGGCTCTTCTGCCTTAGAGAACATAGGCGGACGTGTGTCAGTGAAATCAACATAGGCTGACTCATCATTTCCATTATTCCAGCGGCCACGATTAGGGTATGGTGCCTGTTGGTTCTGCGCCAATTCCCTTAACAACCTAGCATTCTCTGCCGTTGCATTAACGAGTGCGGCTATGGCATCTGCCATAGTCGAAGGCATTGGTGGAGGATTTGGGCACTCATCATCATCATGCGAGCCACTAGCACCAGTTCGGGTGATAGGATGAGGCATCTGTTAGAGAAACACGTTTACTTACATTATTCTTTATTGAAAGCATTTGAAAGGTTTCAAGCTACAAAGGGTTACTTATTTAAATTATATGTCTTGTATCCCCCAAGACAACCCTGGTTTACTAGGAAAGTAGTAAAGGAACTATTACTACTCTGAGCTCTCAGTCATCGCTGTCCGTGCCCATACCGGATGAAACCTCATCTTCATCTGAGAAGTACACTAACTCCTCAGGATCCTCCTCCTCTTCTTCATTCTCGACTGCTCCTAGATCTACAATCATTTCTTCATCTGTAACTTCACCATCCCCATGAGGAGGATGAAGTTGAGCATACAGCAGGTGGACATTCTCATGAAGAATGGCATTGTCCATCTCTAGGCCTTCTACGTAGAACTCCAACTCATGGACGCGTTCATTGGCTGCATCCTCTCGTGTTCAGGCTTCATTCCATAGCTCCATGGTCATGGTGATGCCCCTTTGCATTTCCGCTAGCTCCTCTTGATCTTTGGCATGAGCTCGATGAAGAGTTTTGAGCTCCTTGGTAAGGTTCTCGATGTTGGCAGGGTTACTTGAAGATCCTTCATCTCCTAGGGTCTTGGCACTTCCTTCACCAAGCTCATGGTTATGCGGTGCCAACTGGTGATGAGGGACTCCATGAGGCCCCATGGACTTGCGTGCGGTTACCTTGGTCTTTGCCATAGCCTATAGAATTTAAGGTAGGACTATAAGAATAGCTCGAGGATAATGGAGGTTAGCAAGAATGGGATTGACATTACTTACCCAACCACTATTAAGGGGAATTATTATGCAAGGTGCTCAAGCATGATGCATAAATCGATCTTACGAATCTAGGTACAAAAGATTTATATAATCATAAGTACTAGATTTTTAATACATAGGACAAACCTAATCATATTATCCGCCACAAACTTTCAAATAAGACAGGATTGAGGCTACATCAAAGGTAAGAAGAAAGAAATTTGAACTTTAAAATATCAAGTTTACTTTCTTTGATCCAAATCAATTTGAAGGTTTTCCAAAGTAACCTACAATGATCTTAGATGGGAACTGCTCTGATACCAGCTATGGCAGAACCTCCTAAGAAATCGGGCCCACGTGCACCTATCGTTGTCTTAACAGACCTTGGATAGCATTCATGAGTTCCCAACAACTCAATAGGTCTGTTGGGTGTCTTTGGGAAACCCGAATCATCCATGATTCTCTTTTCAAACAGGATCCTAATCACAGACATTGCAGATTACAATAGTTTATTCAAATTTATACATCAGAGTAAAAGATAGCGAAAGTCTTAAGATAACATAGTTTACAAACTAGTTGTTTCAAACTTACAAAACCATAGGTGTCATACAACCATAGTAGTGGGATAATATTACATTAACATTATTTATCATACAAACTAGTGCCTTGTCCAAAGGCCATTCATCACTCCTCATCATCATTGACTTCAAACACAGACATGCAGCAGGGACCAAAACAAGCCTGCACATGCGACTCACTTGCAACAAGGGTTAACAAACCCTGAGTACAAAAGTACTCAACAAGACTAACCCGACATAAAGGGGTGTAAGACTTTTAGAGATGCAGGGGTTGGGGCAAGGTAAGGATGTAGCAAGATTCAAAGTTCTTTGCCAAAAGCTTACTATTCTTATCCTATTTTCAAGTTTTACCTCTAAGTCCTTTTAGTTCATTATCTCAAACTAAATGTACATTTCCCATATTCCATTCCTTCTCATTCCATTCTTTTCTCATATTTTAGTAATTCACTAGTCATGTATTGCTTCTGTAATGAATCGAGTCTCCATATCCGCGGAGCACCGGCAATTCAAATTGATTCAAGTCCCAGCTGGGGATTCCTTATCACACGACATAAGTAGAACTTAATCTTGCATATATCAACCTCGCTACCAGATCCTCCTATACTAAGCCGTCTCCACGCCACCCGAGAGCACAGCACACCTCAAATCCGGCCACATTTCAGCCATGAGAGTACACGCTACTCCTGCCATCTCTTCACTCCTAGTGCATGGGCATTCGTCTTAGTATCGGATTAGCCGAAGTAGGCTTACCGAAGTATGTGACCAGTACTACAAAGTGTCTCGTTCAGAAGATCCACAATGAGTGGCCTTTAAGCGACATAGTCGGCAACATTTACCCAACATTCAAGATAAGTCACCCAACTAGTCTCTAGTTCATTCAACCTTCTTTCTTTCTTTGGCCAGTATGCCATCTTTGATTGTATCAAAACTTTTATTTTGAAAGCCTATCATAAAGCATACTAAGAATTCTATGCTTTTGTAAATGAAAACATCTTCAAGGATGGTAAACAATTAACAAGGTAGATAATGCATCAAGTAGGTAACATTTGAATTAATCAACTTAATGCAATAAGTAACATAGGTGATAAACTTTTCAAAGTAAACAAGGTAATGGTTTAATGCTTAAACCGGGCCTTGCCTTCGTTGACGATCTTGGGTTTCGGATCAGTACCACAATTATCGAATCCCGTGACAACCGGGGATTCTTCCAGAACTTGCTCAACTAGAATCGTCTCACTCTCGGGTTCTACACGAAATGATAACATATGCTTTAACATGATGATAATGTAAACATGATGCTTTCACGGTACATGAAATGTAACAACACCTTGAATACAACTTTCCTTCATGGTACAGTTACAAGCCAAACTAAACAAACCATATTCGCAACGGATGTGACCACGCCAGCACCGACCACTTCGGTGAGCTCTCCGACCACTTCGGTGAACTCTCCGACCACTACGGTGAACTCTCCCACCACTACGATGAACTCTCCGACCACTATGGATCATGAAACCCTACTGGTCACAAAACATGACCAAAACAAAATTCAACACTAATCAAACACTTAGGATTTGCTTTTATTTATTTTTGAATTAATTTGGAAATAAGCCCAAAAATGAACTTGTTCCAAATGACCTCAAAATTTTATGTAAGCTTCCTCATGACAAATTAGTGTACCAAAACAAATTTCATAATTTTTGGAATTATATAATGGCCTACAAAAATCATGGAAATTGCATTTATCAATTAATGGACTGAATATTTGAACATTAAAAATATATTCAAATTTCAAGTTTTAAATTTTTGAACCATACTAGAGCATGTACAGAAGCTACACACAAATTTTCAGAATTTTTGGAGCTATGAATATTTTCCTACAAATTTCCAAAGATTCAGCACTATTCAAAATCAGAAAATAACAAAATGCACTAGTCTCTCTCTCTCTCTCTCTCTCACTGACAGCCGGCCCCCACCTGTCATCCCCAACCTCGGGCATTGACCGTGGCTTCGACAGTGCTGACCGGTGCTAACTCGCCGATGGTGAGCCCAACTGCGACGGCCAAGGTACCAACATGTTCACAAGAGCTAGGCGCATCGATTAGTGGTACTTTGGAGGTTGATTACGATATGAAACAAGGCTGACACTGGCCATGGCGGACATGGAGGCACGGCAGCATTATGCCGGCGAAACAAGGCTGGTAACGGTGAAACAGCGAGTTCAGGAAGCATCAGTGGCTCACCCCGATCGTGTTGAAGCAACAAGCGAGACCGAAGAAGCTATGGTGATGTGTTTCGACGGTGACCAGGATCACGGCGGAGCGAACCTCATCGACGACAGCGTTACAGCGACTGTAGTGGGCAAAATGAGTAGGCAAGAGTGGAATAAGCACTACAGCATTGAGATGAAGCCCGAGAGTCAACAAGCAAGAGCAACGGCTCATCGGATGATGTTGGCCACGGTAAATCGGAGTTTCCATTGAGGTCGCCGGCCGCGAGGAAGATGAACGTGGACTGCGAGCTCTTGGCGAAATCAAGCGGTAGCAATAGCTCGGTTGGATGTGCAAGGAGCAGACGGAACTGGAACATAGCTTTTTCGGGGCTAACTTGCGCTGAGGAGATGAGAGAAGCTCACCGGAGTTGAGATGGCGGCATCGGGAAAACAGAGGGAAGGAAGAAAATCCAACGATGTCGTCTGGGTCTTATAGCTCGGCAAGGAGCACGCGGACTCAACACACAGCGTGCTCCCCGCGCCAGCGCGAAGCCAAGGGCGGCCACAGGCGCGCCTGGAAGACCAGAGAAAGGACGCCGGCGATGAGGCGTTGGCGTCCTGTGGTTATCCTAATTTTTGAGGTATTTACAGATTTGCCACTGCGTCTATTTTTCAAATTACTCACAAATTTTCTAAAGAAGTTGAAAATCTCCAAAAATTAAAGTTGCTCAACTTTTCAAAGTCTACAACTTTGCTTCAAGAAATATTTTCAAATTCTGCCTCCATTTTGAAATTTGAATTTGGGGTACATTTGAGCATTTGAATCATTTCAAAATTACTCCAATTTTTATATGTAAACTTGAAAAACTTTGAATACCAAAGTTGATCCTTATAAAATAATCTTCAACTTTGCTTTTTGCCTCAACCCCAAATTCCACATGGATTTTGAATTAGTCAAAAGGGGCAAAAAGGACTTTTGTGATTTGAATTTGAATTCAAATTTGATTTGTTTTCCTTTTACTTTAACTTTGATTTTTGACCAGTAACATGGCCCATTAGGGTTATTTGAGTCAAATGAAACATGACCTCACATGATCACATGAAATTTGACCTTTGTGGTCATGATCTTTATTTAGGGTTTTGAATCACATCACATAAAATAACAACATTATGAAATAAAGCTTATTTAGTGAATGCATTCAAAATTTTCTACTTTATGAATGCTTTGCAATGCATATGATGACATGTCAAATTTTAATACTAGGTCAAAACACCAGAGGTGTTACAATATGAGTATTTAGTCATGTCTTTTGGGCTGACCAAAGCCTCGGCTCATTTCATGTACCTGATGAACTCAGTTTTCATGCCCGAGTTGGATAAGTTTGTAGTGGTGTTCATTGATGACATTCTTATCTATTCTAAGAGCAAAGAGGAACATGCGAAACATCTCCGCATTACTTTACAACAATTAAGAGACCACAAATTATATGTCAAATTCAGTAAATGTGCATTCTGGTTAGAGGAAGTATAATTTCTGGGTCATGTGTTATCTGCTGAAGGTATAGCAGTTGATCCGAGCAAGGTAGAAGAAGTCCATAACTGGAGAGCACCTACCACTGTTCATCAAGTTCGTAGTTTTCTAGGGTTGGCAGGTTATTATCGTCGGTTCATCCTTGACTTCTCTAGAATTGTGAAGCCAATTACTGAACTGCTGAAAAATCAAACTAAGTTTGTATGGTCAACAGAATGTGAGAAGGCCTTTCAAACATTAAAGAAGTTGCTAGCAACTGCACCAGTATTAGCACAACCTGATATCGAGAGGCCGTTTGATATCTATTGTGATGCATCTGGAATTGGTATTGGTTGTGTTCTTATGCAAGAAGGTAGAGCCATAGCGTATGCTTCTAGACAACTCAAGAAGCATGAAGAACATTATCCCACCCATGATCTTGAATTAGCCACTGTTGTTCATGCACTCAAGGTTTGGCAACATTATTTATTGGGCAATATCTGTCATATCTATACGGATCACAAAAGTTTGAAATATATCTTCACTTAGTCAGAGTTGAATATGAGGCAAAGAAGATGGTTAGAACTTATCAAAGATTATGACTTAGAAGTGCATTATCATCCGTGCAAGGCTAATGTGGTTGCCGATGCCCTGAGTCGCAAGAGTCATTGCCATTGTCTGACTGTGAAACCTATGCAACGAACATTGTGTCAAGAGATGGAGCATCTAAATTTACAAATCATAGAACAAGGTTCCCTGTCCAATATTACAGTTGAGTCCACTATCAAAGATCAGATCACTACTGCTCAACAAAAAAGTAAGGGTATAGCCCATATCAAAGATAAAGTCAGATCTGGAAAACCAACATGTTTCAATATTGATGAATCCGATGTCATATGGTTCAAAGATAGATTGGTAGTACCCAAAAGTCCAGAGCTGCAAAAGTATATTCTTGATGAAGCTCATTCTACAAGATACTCCATTCATCCAGGTAGCAACAAAATGCATCATGATCTGAGAAAGAGATATTGATGGACCAAAATGAAAATAGAAATAGCTCACTATGTGGCCAAATGTGATATTTGTTAGAGAGTCAAAGCGGTTCACATGAAGACTGTAGGTCCATTACATTCATTGCCAGTTCCATCTTGGAAGTGGGAAGATATCTGTATGGACTTCATCGTGGGATTGCCTAGGACATCTGTAGGCTACAATTCAATATGGGTCATTGTTGATCGCCTAACCAAGATAGCTCATTTCTTACCAGTCAGAGATAAATATCGAGCGGAACAATATGCAAAGCTTTATCTTGATAGAATCTTCAGTCTGCATGGGGCACCCAAGACCATTGTCTCTGACAGAGGGTCATTGTTCGTATCTAAGTTTTGGAAAAGTCTACATGAGTCTTTAGGAACCAAACTTATCCGCAGTTCTACTTATCATCCGCAAACAGATGGATAGACTGAAAGGGTAAATCAAATTCTTGAAGATATGTTGAGAGCATGTGTCCTTTCCTATGGTACTAAATGGGATGAATGCCTTCCCTTAGCTAAATTCTCATATAACAATAGCTATCAAGAGAGCATTAAAATGGCACCATTCGAAGCATTGTATGGCCGTATATGCCAGACACCTTTAAATTGGTCAGAAGCTGGAGAACGTTGGTTCTTTGGGCTAGATGTGGTCAAGGAAGCTAAACAGAAAGTTAAACTCATACAAGCTAATATGAAGGTAGCTCAATCCCGACAGAAAAGCTATGCTAATAAGAGGAGACGACCGCTGGAATTCAAAGTGGGAGATCATGTCTACCTCAAGGTATCGCTGATGAAAGGAGTTCATCGTTTTGGGATTCAGGGAAAGTTGGCGCCCCGTTATGTCGGTCCTTTTCAAATCCAACAACGATGTGGACCGGTCACCTATCGCGTCAAGCTACCAGATCACATGTCAGCTGTGCATGATATCTTCCATGTATCCCAGTTAAAGAAGTGTCTTCAAGTACCTGACCAAGTGATCGACTTTGGTGATGTAGAACTAGAACCTGATTTGACTTATGTTGAGTACCCCATTAGAGTCTTAGATCAGAAAGATCGAGTCACTCGAAGACGTACAATCAAGTTCTACAAAGTACAATGAGATCAACACACTGAAGATGAAGCTACTTGGGAGTCCGAGGATTACTTAGAAGAAAACTTTCCTGACTTCTTCGCTTCTATCTAGTTGCAATACATTGTCTATGTTGTAACTTGTCTCTTTTGTCAAAAGAATGGAAACCCCCCCCCCTCACTAGCTTTTTGAACAAAGTTATAATGTGTTAGCTTGACACATTTCCTTTTCCATTACTTAGCCTTAGGTTTTAAATCTCGGGACGAGATTTCTTTAAGGGGGAAGGGTTGTAACACCTCTGGTGTTTTGACCTAGCACTAAAACTTGACATGTCAACATATGCATTGCAAAGCATTCATAAAGTAGAAAATTTTGAATGCATTCACTAAATAAGCTTTATTTCATAAGTTGTTATTTTATGTGATGTAATGTGATCCAAAACTCTAAATAAAGATCATGACCACAAGGGTCAAATTTCATGTGATCGTGTGAGACCATGTGTCAATTGACTCAAATAACCCTAATGGGCCATGTAACTGGTCAAAAATCATAGTTAAGTAAAAAGGTAAACAAATCAAATTTGAATTCAAATTCAAATTATAAAAGTCATTTTTGCCCCTTCTGTCTATTTCAAAATCCATTTGGAATTTGGGGGTGTGACAAAAAGAAAAGTTGAAGCTTATTTTATAAGGATCAACTTTGGTATTCAAAGTTTTTAAAGTTTACATATAAAATTTGGAGTAATTTTAAAATAATTCAAATGCTCAAATGCACCCCAAATTCAAATTTCAAAATGGAGGCAGAATTTGAAAATGTTCATTTAAGCGAAGTTGTAGAACTTGAAATGTTGAGCAACTTTTATTTTTGGAGATTTTCAACTTCTTTAGAAAATTTGGGAGTAATTTGTAAAATGAACTTAGTGGCAATTCTGTAAATATTTCAAAAAATCCATTAACAGCAGAGCGCCACCGCCTGCTCGCCACCGAGCTGCTGCCGCCGACCATCTTCACCGCTTCCTCGCACGGTGACACATCTTTGTCTCTGTGGCGACCTCGTTCGGGAGCTGGCGAAGCTGGACGCGCCTTCTCCTTCTATAAATAGGAGCACCTGCCGCTGTCGTTCTTCTTTTCTTCTCGTCTGCTCGCCGCTGGTGACTTTGCTGCGCTCGTGAAATTCATCCTCACCGTAGCACCTCATGCCAATTGCGCTTACCAGTACCTCTGCCTCGCCCTACCGCTCATTCAAGGTCCGCTCGCCTCGACTCTAGCAGTCCAGCGCCACCGCACGACGTCTTCTTCCTAGGAGCCGGCCGAAGCATCGCCACCACCGACCTCACCATGGCCAGGACGCTCCAGTTCGTCTCCGCCTTCACCAAGCACACCGACGTGTTCGCGGTGAGCTCCTGAGCATGATGCTCTCTCTGTTTTAGTCTCTACCGTGTTGTAGCCGGCGTTGTGCCGTGCGCCGCCGTGTCTACGCCACCATGGCCGCCATGGCCGGCGTAGAGCTTCCTCTAGTGCGCCTGCTGCTGTTCTGAGGGTCGGGTTTGGTTCGCGAGGTGTTGTAGATCATGATGGTGTTGTCCATCTCGCCGTCGACGCGTTTTGGCCGACCGGTGCTGGCAGCACCGCCGTGTCCTGTTTTGTGTCGCTGACGAACGGGCCCAGGCTGTCAATGAGAGAAGGGAGGGAACAGTGAGGTTTTGGTATTTTCTAAATTTTGAATAGTGCAGTAACTTTGGAAATTCATAGGAAAATAATTATAGCTCCAAAAATTCTAAAAATTTGTGTGTAGCTTCTGTACATGTTCTATTATGGTTTAAAAATATGAAACTTGAAATTTGAATAAAGTTTTAATGTTCAAAAATTCAGTCAATTAATTGATAAATGTAATTTCCATGATTTTTGTAGGCCACTGTATAACTTCAAAAATTATGAAATTTGTTTTGGTACACTAATTTGTCATGAGGAATCTTACATAAAATTTTGTGGTCATTTGGAACAAGTTCATTTTTAGCTTAATTCCAAATTTAATTCAAAAATGAATAAAAGCAAACCCTAAGTGTTAGTTTAGGGTTTGATCTTGTTTCGTGACCAGTAGGGTTTCAAGATCAATTTAGTCAAGTCACTTAGGTCATAAGCCCTAGGTCATTAAAGTTTGGTTAGAGTATAGTTAATGAATGATTTCATTCATTAAAGGAAGAACTTTGGAGTAAAACTTTGGGTAGTTCTTTAGAAGCATGTAGGGTTTCTTAGTAAACATTTTTGTGTGGTCCCTAATGGTAGAATTGCAAGTTGGTTTTGTTGGCTTGCAACTGTACCGTGAAGGAAAGTTGTATTCAAGGTGTTATTATATTTCATGCACCATGAAAGCATCATGTTTACATTATCATCATGTTGAAGCATATGTTATTATTTCATGTAGAATCCGAGAGTGAACCGATCCTAGTTGAGACACCGATAGGTGCACGTGGGCCTGATTTCTTAGGAGGTTCTACCACAAGGTGGAGCTAGCCCTCAGTCGTCGGGCGAGGTGGAGCCCACCTTTAGCCATCAGGCGAGGCAGAGCCTAGCCCTCAGGGGTCAGGTGAGGCGGAGCCCGCCCTCAGACATCGGGCGAGGCGGAGCCCGCCCTTAGCCTTCAGGCGAGACGGAGCCTAGCCCTCAGGAGTCGGGCGAGGCGGAGTCTAGCCCTTAGCCATCGAGCGAGGTAGAGCCCGCCCTCGGACATCGGGCGAGGCGGAGCCTGCCCTTAGCCATCGGGCGAGACGGAGCCTAGCCCTTGGGGGTTGGGCGAGGCGGAGCCCACCCCCGGACATCGGGCAAGGTGGAGCCAGCTCTTAGCCATTGGGCAAGGCAGAGTCTAGACCTCGGTGGTCAGGCGAGGCAGAGTCTAGCCCTTAGCCATCGGGTGAGGCGGAGCCCACCCTTGGACATTGGGCGAGGCGGAGCCCGCCCTTAGCCATCGGGCAAGACAGAGCCTAGCCCTCAGGGGTCGGGCGAGGCAGAGCTCGCCCCTGGACATCGGGCGAGGCGGAGCCAGCCCTTAGCCATCGGGCGAGGCGGAGTCTAGCCCTCGGTGGTCGGGCGAGGTGGAACCAATCTTCCGTCGTTTGGGCAAGAAGCGCAATAGCGTTCTTGTCTGACAGAAAGTGTCAACGTTCGATGGTTATTAGTTCTACCTCATTAGGTACCCTGGTATTAGGTCCCCGACAGATTGCATTGTGAGAGTGCATCGAGTGGCACTAGGTGATCGAGTTGCAAGCAGGTGGTGCTTGTTACTTTTGGAGGTTGCCACCTCCTAAACGGCTTGGTGGTGGTCTCCGTTGAAGCACGCAAGGAATATTGTGTTGTGCTCCAAAGAAAAGATTGTGAGGGGTATTGTGCTCACCCTGCGGGAGCCACAAAGAGCAACTCTAGTAGAGCGAGACGCAAAGGGTGACAAGTGGTCCGACCGGGTCAAGTGCTAGAGCTTGTGGTAAGCACTCCATGTGGTAGAGTGTGATTTGTGGGTTACCACTAGCAAGAGGACCGGCAGCAACCTTGGAGCTTGTCTCAACAGGGACTAGCTTGGTGGCAACCAAGTGAACCTCGAGATAAAAATCACCGTGTCAACCTCGGTCATCCTGTTGGTTTGCAATTTCCCAACACAAGCTTGTATTTACTTTCATATATATATTGTGCTTGTGTAGTTGCTCTTGTAATTAGTTAGCTTGTGTAGCTTGCTAGTTATCTTTTTGCTTGTGTAGCATAGAAGTAGCTTTTGTATGACTAATTTGGTTTGAGTAACCTTGTTAGTCACATTGCTTAGTTTGTGTAGCTAAGTAATTTGAGCTCTCTAATTTGGCTTGTGTAGCCTTGTTATTGAGAATTGCTAGTGAGTTTAGGCTTTGTGCGCTTTGCATCACTAGACTGTGTAGGTGCTCCCCGGTTTGCAAGAAGTACTAGTTGCATAGGTTTGTGTGACCTTGCAAGCTAGAATTGGTTAGGTGAGAACTAGCTAGCCTGGCACCTTTGTTGCCTCATTAGGATCTTTATAAGGTGCTTGCGAACTTAGATAGAGGGGTGTAGTCTTGGCTAGACCGATAGTTTTAATTCTGCACTTGTTTCGGTTAGCCGGCGTGATTAATTTTAGAAAGGACTATTCACCCCCCTCTAGTCTGTCATCTTGACCCTACACTAGCTCTACCTATGGAGGTTCCTGCCACTGTATCTGACCCTCATGGCGGGGGTGGATCCCTCTGGGTGTTTCTTCTTGTTGTTGCCAGTGTTTTGATGGGTGGTACAATGGTGAGGCAGAACCGACCAAAATAACACACTTATGGAGGTGCTTGTCTTCCACCAGACACTAAGCACCCTGAGAGCAAGCTATAGCGGGCGGTATTCGTCGGGCACACCCCAAGGGAGAACCCAAAAGATCCACATTTTTCCCCAAGGATCTAATAATGAGAATGAGTTACAATACTTAATACATTTCATACATCCAGAGTTCTTAGAAATTCATTATTACATTGTCAAATGTCATAGTGCGGAATATTTAACAGCGGAATTAAAAATAAACATCTAGCGATAAAGAACAAGGATTCGTCTATGCCCACCAGAAGAATCCTCCACACAAAGGTACTCCTCAAGCATTACCTACAACAGGGGTAAATTAACCCTGAGTACATAATGTACTTGCAAGACTTATCTGACTAGTGGGAATAATTTCCTAACTCCAAGGGATATGCAAGGCTTTATGGTTTGCTGGTTTCCTTTTTATAGAAAGCAATACTAATAGTGAGTCCTTATCTATGTTATTATTAGTAGCCATGATTAATTTATTATCTAGCCATTCTATGTAAGCACCTGTTCTACTTTCAAGTAAGAGTTGAGCAATCAGTTCCATTTCATCACCTTTCATCTTTCAGTTCTTACTACGGTGCTAGAGTTTAGACAAGCCATACCAGATTTCCCAACAATTCATGAATCAATGCCCCCAGCTGGGTACCCCAAAAACACACGCCCCGTTTGTACCCTAGGCACAAGCAGGACTAACCCATCACCCTCCTGTCCCAGGGTCTAGGTCCCCGTCCAAACTTGGACTCCAAGCCCCCACTCCTAAGTCCCCACCTCCAATTAGTCGGTCCAGAAAGAGCTAGAACCCACGACAAGAGAGCGACAAGTCTTACCTGCGCCCATACCCAAGTATGTGCTTGGGATAATAAGTCTGTGACTTGCCTAGCGTCCAATACAATGGCCGGTCCTTAACTGACATAGATAGGGAAAAAGTGTAATCAAGCTATGCCCTGTTGGCCGCAGGACACAACCTCTTACACCCACCAGTACCCAAACCATATCCCTGCCTGATCACCACTTTTCCTTTCCACTATTTTATCATGAGTGATCATAATTATCACCTATTGTGAGTAACGACAGGTTACTCATGCTACCGAAATCCTAAGCATAGCAGCTACTCGACCTATACTAGTAGGACTCATAGGTAGATATATATTTATGCTTGTAGTTTCCATAAAATGCCTATATTCAGTGATCATTAAAAATATGGGTTATACACTGGGGCTTGCCTTGGGCAGGTGATGGGTCAACAAAGTCAGCACCAAAAGGCTCTAGGGCTCCCTCCTACATGAGGATCTCCTCCTCGTATTCCTCAATGACCTCCTTGTAATCATGTTCATCCATGGGCACGAACTCTACCAACTCATGATCTACATGCATAAAATGATGATGCAACACTTAGTAATACGACAACAACAGCTCTTAAAATAAAATACATCTACCAAGCTACTAAGCTAGTCCTACCGACTAAGGTGCTAAGTTACCTACTGTTACCACTAACAAGTATGAAGCATGACATATATTATCTTAGCAACTAAAGGTATTCTTACTCTTAATACAGATTTACTCTATATATGATAAAACAAGGGTACTAGCTACTCTATTTATCAACCTACTCTAGGGCTACAAAAATTACAGTGAGTACATAATAATCTAATGATCTTACTGTAAAAATTTCATGGCTAAAGCTATCATCAATTTGAGACAAAAATTCCTACAAATATTAAGCTAACTAATACTAAGCTTTCTAAATTGAATTTATGAACCTATCACTATCATAGTTAACTATAAACTAACTACATCTACAGATAGATAGCATTTTTGTGAACCTAACAAATTTTGTTTCACTATTTTTAGACATCTACAGAATTTACTACAATTTATCAAAGTTTAGCTCAAAACTAAATTGAATAAGCCTTTACTAATTCACTGGAAATTGAAAAACTAAAATGTATCGCGCGGCCCGCGAGCGAGCGGCTCGGCCCAACCCGGTACAATGCGTGCGCGTGCACTGCACCACGCAGCCCACGTGGGGGCGCGGCCCAATCTGCACAACGACGGCCCATGACGGGAAGGACCCACGCACGTCGGTCATCTTATGAAAACACCCTCAACCTTTCTAGTAATAACGCGAGTACTAAGAGCACTATTCCGCCAGTCTACGATTACACAAAATAGTCCCTAGAACAACCTATCTTCACAATGGAGATACCCCCGGGCACCTGCGCTCGAACCAGCGTGGTGGTGCTGGCACTGGGTGGTTACGCCGGCCACACCAGCACTTCCCCACCCTAACTACAAAGCCGATACCTACCTAGGAGTGAACACGAAGCACTAGGCGAAGGAAGCGCGAGCTGGGACGCCGCAGCAAGGTCAGACCATAGTCGTGGAGATCCTACAACCACGGCGGTGGCGTTCCGGTGAGTTACAACAATGCCAGAGAAATTGGGGTAGCTAGTAAGCTCAAGGAACTCACCACGGAACCAATCAAGGTGGCGGTTTGATCGGAGACGGCCCGAGCCGAGCTGGCCGCATGCGTACGGACGGTGCGGTGGCACATGGCGGTGGCAAGGCTATGTCAGGGGAGGCTAGGTGGCGGTAGCGATTTGGCAAAGGTGCGCAGGGTGATTAGCAGGTGGAGGCAAAGGTAGCGGTGCAAGGAATTGACACGAGTTGCACTGGATAGGGAGCTTGTCTTCGATGCAGCCCGACATAGTCTTATTAACCTAGCAAAATGGCAGCTCCAAATTGGAGCACAGCACGACGAGGCTCGCTGCAAGGTGGGGTCAGGTGGGTGGCTGGCTACTCAGTGGAGCCGAGGGCGGGGTTAATTGGATTGAGGTGGCTCTACCAGGCCAAATTGAGAGGTGCGGGACTGGCGACCATGGCGACAGTGGAAACAGGGGAATGGTCGGCATGTCTTAGTGTGGCGTTGTCATGGCGGGACATGGCTATCAATCGGTGCACAAACCTATACGGCTACAGGGCGATGGGGAAATAGCCAACGTGCATAGGACGGTGGGCCGCATGACCATAAACCGCAAGCCAACGACGGCAGCTTGGCCTTGCACCGCAGTGGCATGGCGCTGGTCAACGCAGCATCGCATCGAGCACGATGTGATGGTAAGGGCAGGCGGCAAGCCCACGCTCAGCAAGGTGACATGTGGGTAGAGCCAAGCATGGCTAAGAGCGCATGGTACTGCCAGGCGAGCGCGAGGCAGCAGCGCGGCCAGGCGGACATGATGGCGGTGGCAGAGCGCACGCAGGCGACCTCGCACAAGTGGCCACGGCTAGCAGCAGCGGGGTGTTGCGATGCACGAAGTCAGTGACATGGCGAAGCGGCGGTAGTGGGCTAGTTAGGGTAGTAGGCCCACGCCGCCGCCGGTGGTTGCCAAGCGGCTGGGTTGCTGGGCGCGGCATACGTGTGCATGTGCGTGCGTGGCATGCTAGGGCGCAGCAATGGTGGCGTGGCCCGCAGCGCGGAGCTAGTGGTAGGGCCGGCCGGCGCGGTGGCCCACGAGTTGCATGCACATTGGGCAGCAGGGGCGGCGGGTGGACCAGCGCAGCGCGCCGAGCTGAAGCAGAGGGTGACCGCGTCCAAACGTAGCGAGCGATGGTAACGTGCCATGCACATTTTTTAAAGTGGCTCAAAAATCCAACTCGATGATCCAGTAGCTAAACTAACTATTTAACGCTCGAGATGGTATATCAAACTACTAAAACCAACCCTAGAACCATGTTACTACTTAAACCGATTCTCCTATAAAAATTCTCAAACTTCGCTTCGTCGATCCATTTTCTGACTTAAGAAAGTGACTAAGTCTTTGGTTCGGATTCGTGTCGACTTCGATTTCCACGCTATCAAATAAGCTATCTAGCGAATCCCATTCTTGGCCACAAGTATTTCATCACCACCTATGAAGTTTGCAGTACAAACTTTATTAAAGTGTTGGGTATGCATTCTATAGCATTTTTGTTCAATAAAAATTCGTCTAGAACTCTAAGAGATATAACATGACATAAAATATAACATTCATTTCGTGTTCTGATAACATTTTAAGTCACAGAAATTGATTTACACTCTATAATTCATACATTATCATATAAACATGATGCACATGCAATGTTTAGCAAAAGATTGTATAGTGTAACACCGAGGGTGTTACAAATGGGGTCCCCATGGACGACACCAACTATGGGGTTACTCCAAGCCTCTCACCCCCGCTGAGGACCACGGCAGGGGACCGAGGGTTTCCCACAGGTAGGTAGGCAGAGTGTGCCATGGAAATGACCGAGCGAGGGTCTTGAGAGGCGAAGGTAGAGGGGAGCGAGATGATAGGAAAATGCGGATAAAATGCTCATTCGTTTGTCCAAAAAAGAATCTCCCTCCCTACATGAGCACTCCGAGTATTTAAAGGTTATACCCAAAGGCAAGGTGGAATTACATCAGGGTTTCCCTCTGGGGGATAAGCTCTATACACAACCAAAGGGCATGGTAGTAATCTTCCTCTCTTGGTTGTCGTCTTTTGGGCCTCCATCTTCTCGGTGGGACCATCATTGCCCTTGGGGTGGCGGCCTCTCGTGGTGTGCCATGACCTTTGTCTCCTCATGTTGAGGGTCCACCCTCCATCGTTGTTCTAGCTAGCACCTGTCGAGCTCCCTCTCACTCTATGCGACCACTGAGAGCACCACCTAAACACAAAGAGAAGACACCACAGATGAGAAACCCTTGCGGCAAAGGTTAACATCCGCAGCGAGGTGAGCTAGTTTGGTTGGCTGCAAGTCGAGGGTTAGGGGGAGAGCGGTGCTGGGGATGCTTCCCCCTAATAGGGGGTGTCACCTAAGGTAGTGGGAGAGGTTGATTGGGTAGTGGAGGTTGACAGGTCGAGATGGAGGACTAGAGGGGTGAATAGTCCTTTCTAAATTTAATTGCTCTAGCTAACCAAAACAAATGTGGAATTAAAACAATCGGTCTAGCCAAGACTACACCCCTCTATCAAAGTTCACAAGCACCTTATAAAGATCTTAATTAGCCAACAAAGGTGTTGGGCTAGCTAGAGCTCACCTATCCAATTCTAGGAGCAAGGTCACACAAACCTATACCGCTAGTATTTTGCACACCAGGGAGCTTCTACACAATTCTAGTAAGCAAAAGCACAAAGCTTCTAAGCTCAATAGCAATGCTCAATAACAAGGCAACCAATGCTAAATTAGAGAGCGCAAATATATAGCTACACAAACTAAGCAATGTCACTAACAAGGTTACACAAACCAAATTAGCCATGCAAGGGAGCTACTTCTATGCTACACAAGCAAAAAGGTAAATAGTGAGCTACACAAGCTAACTAATTACAAGAGCAACTACACAAGCACAATGTATATGAAAGTAATTACAAGCTTGTGTAAGAAGATTGCAAACCAATAGGAAGAACAATGTTGACATGGTGATTTTTCTTCCGAGGTTCACGAGCTTGCCAACACGCTACGCCCTCGTTGAGACAAGCTCCAAGGTTGTCGCCGGTCCTCTTGCTAGTGGTGACCCACAGGTCACACTCTCCCACAAGGAGTGCTTACCATAAGCTCCAGCACTTGACCCGACCGAATCACTTATCGCCGTTCACGTCTCGCTCTACTACAGTTGCTCTTCATGGCTCCCATGGGGCGAGCACAATGCTCCTCACAAAGCTCTTCTCTGGAGCACCGCACAAGCTTCTTGTGGGCTTCGATAGAGACCACCACCAAGCCATCTAGGAGGTGGCAACCTCCAAGAGTAACAAGCACCACCAGCTTGCAAGACGACCACCTAGTGCCACTTGATGCAACCTCACTATGCAATCACACTAGAATCGCTCACTCACTCGATCGGATGAACACTATCAAGATCAAGTGAGTTAGAGGGCTCCCAAGCACTACCACACAAGCCACCAAGGCTCTAGTGTGCTCAACCACTGGCTAAAAACTAGCCAACACTTCTATTTATAACCCCCACAAAAATAGAGCCGTTGTACCCCTTCAATGGGCACTGCTCAGGGTGACCGGACGCGTCGGTCGTATCGACCGAATGCGCCAGGTCCTGTGTCCGATCAACTGATGCACGCCATGTGTCACCCCCGTTCAACCTCAGTCGCTTGATCTCAACGGTCGGCTACCATGCGCCAACGGACAAGTGATGACCAGACGCACCTCTGTGCCAAGACCGGATGCCCCACCACCTGAGTTTGGTCATTTCTAGAGAGCTCCCCGAGCCTTAGTTTTGCGACCGGACACGTCCGCTCCTACACGACTGGGCGCAGACTAGCCAAAGTTTGATCGTTTCTAGAGACCTCCCTGAGCCTCTGTTTTTTGACCGAACACGTTAGGTCAGTCGCGATTGGACGCAACACCTAAGTCCGGTCCTTCACCGCCTACCATGTGTCACTACTGCTCCTCACACCAAGACATCAGCGTACGTCACGATCGATCGGATGTAGCCTCAGCGTGTTAGGTTACCTCTTCGTGCCAGTGTTCGGTCACATGACCAAGATCGTGCGCTCAACTGCTGCCACCGATCGGATGCTCTGGTCCTGCTGAGACCAGCATCTGGTCAATCACAGTGACCCCTTCTTGCCTTTGCTTCATTGCCGAGTTGATCCACATCAACTCCAACTTCTTCTCCTTTGTAAATGTGCCAACACCACCAAGTGTATACCACCATGTGTATGTGTGTTAGCATTTTCACAATCATTTTCTAAAGGATTAGCAGCTCAACTTGCCACGCCACTCGATCCTAACGACGATGCAAAGTTAGATCACTCGAGTGGCACTAGATGACCAATATGCAAACAAGTTTGCTCCTCTTGATAGTATGGCCATCTATCCTGAATCCGGTCATCAACTTCTCTACACACTTATGACCGGTGAAATGAAATGCCCTAGGTTATACCTTTGCCTTGCGCATTCCATTCCATCTCCTCCATTGTTGATGCAACACATGCACCAACCAATCACCAAATGATATGATCCACTTCATATCATCACGTGACCGTATTGGTTCATCGATCTTGACTTCACTTGATTTTCACTGTTGCCTTCGTCCATCGGCACCAAGTCTTGCTCAAGCTTCATTGCCATGTGGTCCATTGCCCCAAAGCCTCTGACTTGCCCATCACTCTTGCAACCAGTCTATCAAGCCAAGTCTTGTCTTGATCTTCTCCGCCTTGATCACATGACTCAATGTCATGTTTCATGTGCAATGAGCTCCTTCATCATCACATGTGTGAGCTTTGCAACATCTTCGAGCCATTTCCACCTTCATGGCATATGTTGCTCACACATATATACCTATAGACTAATCACCTGTGTATCTCACATAAACACAATTAGTACACCTAGGTTGTCACTTAATTACCAAAACCACACAAGGACCTTTCAATCTCTCCCTTTTTTGTAATTGATGACAACTCTACAAAGATATGGAAATTAAGCTCTTTTGGATTCATGTTGCTTGCCCAAGCAATTTTACCATGTGTAAATGATTTTGGACAAGTACCACAAACCCGAAATGGTAGTATTAGCTCCCCCTACATATGTGCTAGAGTGTTTGGTTTGAAGCTCGCACATATGCATAGATTAGAATTATGGGAGAGTAATTACTACCAAATGATGCTAAGGTGTATAGAATAAACCTTTAAAGTGTGATACCAATCGGAGTAGCACTTTTAACACCATCCTTAGCACCATGGTTAGCTAGATATCACTTGGAAATCAAAGCACTAGATATCTCATGAGATCAACATTAAAAGCAAGGTACTAGCATTACTTGAAAAGCATACCAAGTGTCTAGCTATCATCCTATGCATGCTAGTTTTCATTTCTTCAATCAAATTCTGCAACTAGCATACATCACACAAGCATGCATAATGAATTTAAAAACTTATGTAATGCAAGCAAGCACATGAATGTGCACATATCAAATGCAACCAATCAAAGTTCATAAGCTTGCTCCCCCTACTTATGTGCTTCTCTTGTCCAAGAATTTTGATCCTTCTTAATTCCTCAATGTTGCTCTCTCTTTGTCCATGTCCATTTCCAAACTCTACTTCTTTGTCTCAATCTCTTCCAAAGCTTTCATATCTTTGTACAATCTCTCCCCCTTTGTTATCAATTTCCATAAAAGGTGTGCTTCTCATTGATGCAAAAAGTTGCATTGGGGTAGATGGTTGACACTTGAATCTTGCATTTTTGATGGACAACACTTGATTATTGGAACAACACCACTTGTATAGCTTCTTGAGATACCACACATAGGATCTTTGACCTTGATACCAATTTGTGGGGCATCTCCCCCTATGTCATATCATGGGTCATTCACTTGCTAAACTTGAACTCTTGGAAGTGAGGGATGCATTCTTCATTTGATGATCATTTAAAGTTGAGGATCACTTGTGGAACCATTGTCTTGCATGATTGATACCACATGTAGATGTGATACTACTTGAAAGAATTTTCTAGTATGGAACCACTTGTTGGATTTATCAATAAAAATCATTTCTTGAACCTTTGCTATCTTCATGAGTACCACTTATAGGATATCACTTGTGAGTTGATCTAGACATCACTTGTGAATTCTTGATGAAATACTTGAGTCTAGATACCACTTGAAACAAATAAACTAGATATACATTTGCATTGTTATCTTGTGCTTGTACTCTTATCACTATCATGAGCTTCTATGGTTGACTTGAACTAAATTGATTTGCCTAAGCTTCCAAGTCCGATTTGAACCAATGACAAGCTTCTTCACACCTCTTACAAGGGTTATCTTGTCAATATTGTACTTGTCACTTGTTGGCAATCCAAATTAAATTAAGTACTTGAGTTCACTAGCTCATGAACAAATTCATATACTAACCACTAGATCAACTAATCATTCAAGCAATAGTGGTAGGCTATGAATTTAAACATTTCATTTGTTATGCATGATCCTATGCGCATACTAGTAAGGGATGAAATGATCATGCACATTACAATGATACCTTTGCTATGTTGGAGTAGAGGATAGTCACATAGATTCCAATTCATTACTCCAATTGCAATGTGAAGTCTAATTAATAGCTTGGTGAAGACCAATCATCGTAGATAGAGTCTATTCTTCACCCATATGAAATAAGAACCACTAATGGTCAAGTGCACTATCTTGTTGTGGTTAGCTTGCTTCATCTTTTGATCAATGCTTGCATGAGAGAACTATTTGAAATACCACTTGAATTGCCTTGACTAGCTCTCTTTTTGGGTGTTGCTTCCTTTTCTTGATCAACCCTTTTGATTGCTTCAACTAAGCATCTCAAATGTCCCTCGGATCATCACTTTCATGTTAGCCTTCTAAGTACCACACTTGGTTTATCTACACATAGACGGCAAGCCCCTACACTAGGGAGAAGTGACCTCTCTCCAAAGAACCATTCTTGACACTCACTTGAAATAACTTAATTGATTGATCCAAGTGATGGACTTAACTTAATGAGTAACCTTGATTCCTTCTTTAAGTCATTTTCTTTCTACTTGTTTAAATCATTTTCTTTCTACCAAATGATTTACAATAGTTCCTAGAACTTAAACTTCATCTTTATCTTAAGTTTGATCTTGATCTTCCAATTTGAGTACCAAATGTGTGCAAAGTACACTCTACAATCAAATTGCCTTGTACTCTTTGCTTGTCATGCTTCTAGATCATCTCAAAACCAAACTTAGGTACCTCAACCACTTATAAACATGTTTCTAACTTGAGGATCTTTCAATCAAAGTGACTCCAAATAAATCCAACAATTGTTACTTTCCTGGCAGATTCTATACTCTTTAAAGAAAAATGTATATCTCCCAAAGTACAAATCCAAATACCACAAAATTTTATGAAGATGTGACTCATTAAGTTATCTAGTAGCTGTAAAAATTTGAGCTTCATTTGATTTCTAGATTGCTACCAGATTTCAATTCTTCCCCCACTATTACATGCTAAAAACTGCTGCACTATAGCTGACAAGATCAACTCCAAAACCAAAGCATCTGTTATCCAACTTTTATGAAATTTCTACAGCATCTTATACCATAAGTCTAGAGAATGTACACCAATTTTTATGACAATCCAATAAGTTTTGATTACTCAAACATGGCTAAGATCACAGCTCACTTAGATTTTTAATATAGGACAGATTTCAATCACTTGAGCTATACTTCATCAAATGTGAATCAAACTTGAAATCAACTTGTTTGAATACTTTCATAAAACATAAATCCATTCAATCCACTTACTAAATGTCATCTCATGAACTTATCCAATACAAATCAATCTAAACTTGATTACTAAGCTTTTTATCCATTCAAACATCTCATAGCAAGCAACATTGCATATTTATCCAATTCAATCAACTCATATGCACCCAAATAAAATGATCAACAAGAGATATACCTTGGTTAGCTCAATGATCATCCAACTAGCAAGCTTCAACTTAAATATTGTAAGCCATCAAATATATATATCCAATAAATCATCCATAACTTGAATATGATACTTGTATGTTGTAGCACTTTTGGACTTCACTAATTCTTGGCTTGGCATTGGGATAGGATTGCATTAAGCTTCAATACTTGGCTCAACATATGATGATCAATGTGAAATAAATTGAATCAAGCCTCCAATGCCAATGGTACCTATAAACAATCATCCACTTTTTGATGGTACCCAAACTAGTTTGGATCCTCTCAAGTTAGGTGCAACATACTTAGGCAAAGCCCTAGTATGAGTAGCAGGATGTTTTGCAATTGCAGCCAATGAGGTACTATTGCCATCCTTCCTAAGTATAGAATCATCATCAATTGAAATAGGCTTAGGAGTGTTACCTAGGGGACATGAATGTGCCATGTGTCCCCTTTTCCAGTATGAGTATCACTTTCTCTTTGATTGAGCCTTCTCTTCCTTGCTCATATAGTGCTTCCCATTGCCTTGCCTCTCATGGATTGCTTGAGCCTTCTTCTCAAGCTTGGTAGGACACTTAGAGGCAAAGTGTCCTATATTTCCACACTTGAAGCATTTGATGTGAGCATAGACTTTCTTCTCAACTTATGTTTTGCTCATCATCTTGGCATCTTGAGTTGCATTGGATACCTTGCCTTTCCACCCCTTCTTGTTTTCTTCTTTTTCATCATCAAGTCACCACCATCTTCATGATAGATCTTGACTTGCTCTTGGGGTATCTTCTCTTGCTCAACTTGTGACTTTGGTTGAGGCTCTTCTAGTTGCTTCACCAATTGCTTGGTTGGGCACATTGAGGTAAGACGACCCCAAGTGTGGCGCTTGAAGCAGTTCACATGCTTGAGCCTCTCTTCTTCTTTTATCTTCTTGAGCTTCTCAATGTTAGGGCAACCATTTGCAAGGTGTCATGCTTCATAACACCGGTAGCACATGGTATGAGAGAGCTTTCTTTGTTGTAGCTTCTTCATCTTTCTTTCTCTCTTTTCTTTCGCCCTTTGTCATCTTCTTCTTGAATCCAAGGCCACACTTGTCACCATAGTTTCTTTGAGTCTTCAACATGTACTCAAAGGTGACTTTTGAGTTGTAGCACCTCTCTAACTTGTTGCTCAATTTCTTCACTTTATTTTTGAGCTCATTGTTCTCCTTCAAAAGGTTAGTTTCACAAGACATAGAAGTAGAACAAGCATCTATATGTGAAGAGCATGGCATATCTAATAAATTATTACAAGAGGTGGATACATGCTTTTTCCCTACATCACAAGAGTTAGCAACAATATGTGATTGATCAATTGACCCATGTGATGAGCTCTCACTAGTTTTAGTTTTTCCATTGGAAAGCTCCTTAGTGAGAAAAGCATGGTCTTGTACCAAGTTATCATGAGCAACACTAAGTTCCTCATGAGCCAATTTTAGCTCCTCATGTGAACAAGTAGTAACATAAAGTAGATACTTTTGTTGTTCACATGTGTTCTTTAGAAAAGAGTTTTTATTTTTAATTTATTGGTTTTAGCCATCTCTTTTTCTAAAGCTTTGATCATGCAACCATATCTATCTAGAAGCTCCTCATATGAATCAAGATCAATCACATTTGCATTAGATACCTTAGTGTCACTTTGTGACATGAAGCAATGTGATGTAGTTGGAGAGCTTGAAGAAACATCACTCTCATAGCCCGAGCATGATCCATCATTACCAAGATCACCACCAAGTGTGCTTGAGGTAGAATCTTCATGTGCAATACTTATGGCATCATCATCAACCTTGTCAAGTGATCTTGTGGTAGTATGATCATCATCATCACTTGACCATGAGGTGGAGCAATCTTCCACAATCACCGAATTGTGGTCATGCTCAACATCCTCATGCACTTTCTCTATGGGCTCATCATCATTATCATCGGAGACCGTCCTATACTTCTCATTGAGATAAATCCAAATCTCATGGGCGGTCTTCATATTTATGATCTCACCAAATATGCTATCATCCAAAGATCTATACATGATGTCAATATCTTGGGTGTCGAGATCTAGGCATTTCTCTTTGCTTGAGTTAGATTGTTTTCATCCAACATGTGAGAAAAGCCTACATCTACCATCCACCACATTTGAGGGCAAATAAACTTAAAATTGTATATCATCCAATTTTTTCATCGTGTAAAGTGTGTGCCATCAAAAATGTGTGGACACTCAACATCTAGCCCATAAGTCGCCATCCTCTTAGGTCAGTGAAGACCACAAATGAGAGACCTAGCTCTGATACCAATTGAAAGGTCAAGATGGCAGACTAGAGTGGGGGTGAATAGTCCTTTCTAAATTTAATCACTCTGGCTAACCAAAACAAATGCAAAATTAAAACAATTAGTCTAGCCAAGACTACACCCCTCTATCGAAGTTCATAAGCACCTTATAAAGATCCTAATTAGCCAACAAAGGTGCCGAACTAACTAGAGCTCACCTATCCAATTCTAGGAGCAAGGTCACACAAATCTATACCACTAGTATTTTGCACACCGGGGAGCTTCTACACAATTCTAGTAAGCAAAAGCACAAAGCTCCTAAGTTCACTAGCAATGCTCAATAACAAGGCAACCAATGCCAAATTAGAGAGCGCAAATACTTAGCTACACAAACTAAGCAATGCCACTAACAAGGTTACACAAACCAAATTAGCCATGCAAGGGAGCTACTTCTATGCTACACAAGCAAGAAGGTAACTAGTAAGCTACACAAGCTAACTAATTACAAGAGCAACTACACAAGCACAATGTATATGAAAATAATTACAAGCTTGTGTAAGGGGATTGCAAACCAACGGGAAGAACAATGTTGACACGGTGATTTTTCTCCCACGGTTCACGTGCTTGCAAACACGCTACGTCCCCATTGAGACAAGCTCCAAGGTTACCGCCGGTCCTCTTGCTAGTGATGACCCATAAGTCACACTCTCCCACGTGGAGTGCTTACCACAAGCTCTAGCACTTGACCCAGCTGGACCACTTGTTGTCCTTCGCATCTCGCTCTACTAGAGTTCCTCTTCGTGGCTCCCATGGGGTGAGCACAATGCCCCTCGCAAAGGTCTTCTCCAGAGCACCGCACAAGCTTCTTGTGGGCTTCGATGGAGACCACCACCAAGCCATCTAGGAGGTGGCAACCTCCAAGAGTAACAAGCACCACCAGCTTGCAAGACGACCACCTAGTGCCACTTGATGCAACCTCACTATGCAATCGCACTAGAATCGCTCACTCACTCGATCGGATGAACACTATCAAGCTCAAGTTTCTAGAGGGCTCCCAAGCACTACCACACAAGCCACCAAGGCTCTAGTGTGCTCAACCACCGGCTAAAAACTGGCCAACACTTCTATTTATAACCCCCACAAAAATAGAGCCGTTGTACCCCTTCAATGGGCACTGCCCAGGGTGACCGGACGCGCCGGTCGTATCGATCGGACGTGCTAGGCCCAGCGTCCGATCAACTGATGCACACCACGCATCACTCCCATTCAACCTCAGTCGCTTGATCTCAACGGTCGGCTACCACGCGCCACCACGTGAGTTCGGCCGTTTCCAGAGAGCTCCCCGAGCCTCTGTTTTACGACCGAACGCGTCCGCTCCTGCACGACCGGACGTAGACCAGCCAGAGTCCGGTCGTTTCTAGAGAGCTCCCCGAGCATCTATTTTGTGATCGGACGCGTCAGGTTGGTCGCGATCGGACGTAGCACTTGAGTTCGGTCCTTCATCGCCTGCCAAGTGTCACTGCTGCTCTTCGCGCTAAGATGTCAGCGTAAGTCACGACCAATCGGATGCAGCCTCAGCGCGTTAGGTCACCTCTTCGTGCCAGCGTTCGGTCACATGACTGACACCGTGCGCTCAACTGCTGCCACTGATCGGACGCTCCAGTCCTGCCAAGGACAGTGTCCGGTCACTCACAGTAACCCCTTCTCGCCTCTGCTTCATTGCCGAGTTGATCCACATCAACTCCAACTTCTTGTCCTTGTAAATGTGCCAACACCACCAAGTGTATACCACCATGTGTATGTGTGTTAGCATTTTTACAATCATTTTCCAAAGGATTAGCCACTTAACTTGCCACGCCACTCGATCCTAGCGACAATGCAAAGTTAGATCACTCGAGTGGCATTAGATGACCGATATGCAAACATGTTTGCTCCTCTTGATAGTACGGCCATCTATCATGAATCCGGTCATCAACTTCTCTACACACCTATGACCGATGAAATGAAATGCCCTAGGTTATACCTTTGTCTTGCGCATTCCATTCTATCTCCTCCATTGTTGATGCAACACATGTACCAACCAATCACCAAATGATATGATCCACTTCATATCATCACGTGACTGTATTGGTTCATCGATCTTGACTTCACTTGCTTTTCACCGTTGCCTTCGTCCATCGGCGCCAAGTCTTGCTCAAGTTTCACCGCCACGCGGTCCATTGCTCCAAAGCCTCTGACTTACCTTTCACTCTTGCAACCGGTCCATCAAGTCAAGTCTTTCTTGATCTTCTCCACCTTGATCACATGACTCAATGTCATGTCTCATGTGCAATGAGCTCCTTCATCATCACATGTGTGAGCTTTGCAACATCTCCGAGCCATTTCCACCTTCATGGCATATGTTGCTCACACACATTTACCTATGGACTAATCACCTGTGTATCTCACATAAACACAATTAGTCCACCTAGATTGTCACTCAATTACCAAAACCACACAAGGACCTTTCAGAGGTGGCCGGGCATCCACCAGATCGTTTCACGGTTTTAAATTTATACAAAAACAATACTCCTCTGCTGCAAACCGCCCCTCCTTGAATTTATGTCACCGAACCCGGTTGGGACAATGGCGTCTCCGATCCGTTGGTCTCGTGTGGGCCCGTACCCGTCGCCACATAGAGCTCTCCAGATAGACGCGGCATGCCAAATGCCGTCGCCAATGGAGCGCGATACCTGCGGTGGTTACGCTCATGAGTCGCCGCGTCCGCCCCTATGCATTCCATGCCGACGGATGAATCCGGTCCACGGCCGCATCGGGCGGATCAACTCCAGCGCGTGGGTAGGAAGATTCACCAATCTTTACATGCTGCTCCATCTGATTCAAATTAGTTCATTCTAACTTTGTTCTAGCTATAACTTTCACCGATTTTTCAGAAAAAATATAGTGATCTCTAGAAATTCAAATGAATGCTCTATAAAAAAAATATACTGTATGAAGAATCTAATGAAACCAATCTAGTATTCTAGTTATTTGAGTTTTTTTTCTATAAATTTAGTTAAATTTAGAGAAATTTGACTTAGCAAAAAGCTAACCTGAATTGTAATTTGGATCGGAGTGAATATTTTGACAATTCAATGTGATGTCACAGCAATTTGATTCGGTGCTCGTCAAGAGATTAAAAATACTAGGAGACCAATTCAAACACTGATGCAGGACAAACTTCATCGGCTCATAGACCCGCATCACCAATTTTCCTTGCGACATTGGAAAATATTAATCAGACAGTTCGACATGGAGCTGCAGCTGCTAGCATGCTACAATACCACTACCACAGTACCACTCCTATCACAAATTTACAGACAGGCTATTTTACACCACTGGGGAACCCAGCTCTTATTCAGATATTATAATACAACAGATAGACATTTTACAAGACCCCTTCTTAGACGATGTTTTGCATGATTCCTTTGCCCTGGCATTCTTCTGAGTCAGCGATCAGGATCTTCAGTCATCCCTGTTTGTGACTCTGCAGAAGCTTAGCATAAACTTACTGCATGAAACAATGACAGTACTACTACCACTACATTACAGTTACAGAGAGGCGTTTCTACATCACTGGGAAACACAGCTTCTATTGAAACGTTACATGCACGCATTTTAGAAGATCTCCTTGTAGAAGATGTTTTTCGCCATCCCTTCACCGGGGCACTCTTCGTCGGTGATGAGGATCTTCAGCCCATCCCTCTTTGTGACTCTGGAAACTGCTACATAGAGCTGCCCATGGGTGAAAACCTGCCTCGGAAAATAGAGCCCGACCTTTTTCAGAGATTGCCCTTGGCTTTTGTTGATTGTCATTGCAAAGCACACAGAGAAAGGGAACTGCTTTGTTTTTAGCATGAATGGCCACCTAAATTCATACTGTGTCATGATGATCTGAGGGATGCATACCTTATCCCCTATGCATGCTCCAGTTATGATCTGTGCTTCAGTGACCTTTTCCCCAAGTCGTGTGATTATCATTCGAGTACCGTTGCACAGCCCCGCTGTTTGGTTGATGTTACGAAGAAGCATCACCGGCAGGCCAACTTTGAGCTTGAGCTGGTGGTTTGGAATTCCTGAGTGCTTTAAGGTGTTGAGGAACTCAGTTGGATATTGATGCTCCATTTCATGGTTGTAGTGCATCCATTTGGACACACTGTCACTGCTCAGATAACTCACTGTGTCACCCTGGATTTGTTCCATAACATACTCGTTGATTTCTTTGGCATCCTCATTTGTTGTACACAATATTGCATTTTCTTCTAGGAACTTCTGTTCACAGCAGTTGTCGTGCAGGCCCGGGTAGGTGCTTTCAATGATTTTTGCTTTTGGATCATCTCCTTTTTGTAGCAACAGGTCACTGGGGATAGTAACCCATTCCTCATCTAATGAAACCGTGTCTCCATTACCAATTTGTATTATCCACTTTGCAAATTCCGCAGTCTTCTGCAGCTGTGCTCGATTGGCGGTCACAGAATTTAACCGCATATTTTTTGTCAACTTGAATACCTCAAAATGTTGCCACAGATACGATCGTTTAATTGATGCATTTATAGTGTGTTCTCTTCTTCCTTTTGGCACAACAGGGAGGATTTGCCTGAAGTCGCCTCCTAGAACAAATGTCATCCCGCCAAAGGGCTTTTTAAGGCTATTCTCATTAGTGAACCTCAACACGTCTCGTAAGCTCTTGTCGAGTGCCTCAAAGCAATTTCTGTGTGCCATTGGAGCTTCGTCCCACAGTATCAGTGATGTCTTTGTTAGTAGGTCAGCCATGTGTGAACCTTGCTTGATGTAGCATGTCGATTCATCTGTAAGGATCATTGGAATGTTGAATGCTGAATGTGACGTTCTTCCTCCTTGAAACAGAAGTGCTGCAATGCCACTGGACGCAACTGCCACTACTATCTTTCCCTCTGATCGTAGCCTCGTTGTGATTGCTTTCCAAAGGTATGTCTTACCTGTCCCACCATAGCCATCCACAAATATTAGCTTCCCTAGTGATTTCTCTGCTGATTCAATTATTGCATAAAAGGCCCTTTTCTGATCTATGTTTAGACTTTTCAGTATTTGTAGGTGCTCATCCTTCAATTTGTCTCTGTCATGGATCATTTCTCCGTTCATGAGTCTATTTTCGGTATCGTTTAACTCGGCCATATCTGGCATCTCTATTCCAGGGTACTCCTTCAGTGATTTTCCAGCTTGTTCCATTAGCTTCTCAATTTTCATCAAAGCACATTTTCTTTTATGGGAAGGTGCAAGGTGGCTGGTGGAATTTTCTGTTTGCTGCATGTCTTCAGAGAGTGCTTCCCAGTTTGATTCCCACAGGCTCTTTGGGTCGGTAATCTCACAGTGGCACAGAATGGTTGCAAATAATTGCTGTAGTTGCATCCCAGACGCCCAGTCGGATGCTTCCTTGATGCAGTCTATCCACTCCTTGTCATCATTTAGAAGTCCTAGTGCATGACATGCTGACTTGTATGAAGAGTGCACGACTCCATTGACAGTCCTGATGTCTTCAAATGATGTGCAGCCCTTTGCAGTATTCAGAAGCACTCTGAGATAATACCTTTCTCCACTTGCAGGATGAGCATTGTAGATTCTGCCAATTTTCTTGCCTCTTTTTCGTCTTGCCCGTTGCTTTTCTTTGGCATGCCATGCCCATTTGGTCGGGAATTCTGGGTATGTTAATTCCCTGGCATCCTCATGCTTTTTGTTTGTCTCCATCCACTCTGTAAACATGGTAACTGCTGAACCTGGCAGTTTTACTATTTCCTCAAGGTTTGTCGAGTCAGGAAAAATCACTTGTTGTTCGTTCTCCACGTGGAACCGTAGCCGCTGAACAGATGGTTCTTTGTAGTTCAGGTTAAACCTGAATATTCTCCAACAAGCTTCATATGCTGTGAGATATCTGCATCCCAGGTACATTTTAATCTCATCATTTCTCTTTGACAGATCTGCTTCTCCAATCACTGATGTTGCTTGGTCTTCTTCTTCTGTCTGGATATATTTTTATAGGTATTTGATTGATCTAGACCGGGTGAACCGCTCCACATTAATGTGTGCTTGGAACTTGACCAGGAGAGATTTGTTGTATGGCACAACATGTCCATTGTTCATATTGACTCCTCTTATTTCTATTTCCTGACCTTCATCTTGTCTTCTGTATATTGGGTAGCCATTTTCACCAATGATAGTCTCGTCACATAGACTTTTTGGGAACTGATAAATGCATCTGTGGTTCACCATGCATGCCGCCGTTGGATTTGCCTCTCCACATGGTCCATGCATCATAAATTTCTTAACAGCTTCATATGTTTCTGGATCCTTTTACTTTTCCGGGATCTCAGCACATATCATTTCATCAATTTGTGAGGCATTGAGGCACTTCTCCCCTTTTTCAAGGAATATTAGAATATGGGCATGTGGGAGTCCCTTCTTCTGGAATTCTATCGTGTATACAACTGCAATTTTTTCCCCAGAGGCCTGAGTGTCAGCACATGGAGTCTATAAACAAAAGACATACATACACTTCAATCTATTTTTAGTTATTTGGTGAGGTTTTCCATACTTACTTGCTTTAGTCTTTCCGAAATGCCGCCTCTGTTTAATGTCCATCATTAACTCCTTTAGTTTTAGCATGAACACTCGAACCACAATATCAGGTCGTGCTGCTGGCTTCCGCTGGTTCCCAGCTTCATCAAGCATGCACTGGATCTATGGCCACTTATGATTGCATATGAATGTTACAAACAAGTCAGGGTATCCAGCCCAACGACATATAGCCATCGCATCTTGGTAGTTTTGTTCTTTGCATCTGGGACTTCCTCTGAAACTTGCTGGAAGTAATATCCTCCTCCCAACCTGTTCTGTCCTTGTATCACCTTTTACGATTGCATCTCTCAACCCAGAAAAAAGCTCTGTTCTTAGAGCTCCCTGATTCCTTCTTATCTAGTCAAGCCTGGATTGTTCGATGCATGCATAGACATCAACTAGGAACTGCATTGACAGATTTCCGCACGTCAGCATCAGCATCGATTGATCAGAGCGTTGTTGGAGGCGATATGCATAGTATTCCAGCATGGTGATGGATTTCTTGCCATTCCTTGCACCGTTTTCTTTGTACCATCTTCTCCATAAGGGAAAAGCAACGGGTATTGCATGGCCACAAATTTTGGGTGGAGTTCTGATACCCTTTTAGGTCTCATATCTTTGTACTCAAGAATGATGTCACGTCTATTGCTTCCTTCGGCTGGATCTTTGACTATCAGGGCAGCAATTTCTGATGCTGATGGCATGTTGCATTGCCTAGCATATTGTTCTCTGTTGCCAAGTAATCTAAGGGTTAGGTTATGGTATTCGTGACCCTCAAACCTATCCCGTGCCATACGGAATGACTGCACCAGCGTGTTGTTCTCGTTGAGCATGGTTACCAGGCCCGTGATGATGCTTTCATCTAGAGGGGCACTACATTCACCAGATCTTGACACTTGGAGCCTATTATGGATCTCATTCTTTGTATCATAGATGTATAATTGTTGGAAGCGAGGCTTGTCTCCTTCTTGAGGTAGCAAAGTGCCTATGCGGTGGTAGTTCTGGCCTTTCAGTCGGAAAACATAAGGTCCACGCCCCTTGTTTATGTTTTTGTCTACAGCCCCTCCCATTGATGTGAGTGCAAACATGGAGTTGTGGTAGTTTGCTGAACTTTTGCCCCCGTCTGCTGCCAATAAACTTGCAAGGTAACTTGGAGGTTCTTTTAGGAGATCTCTTCTTTTTGTGGTGGCAAGGTAACCCTCCCTTGCTTTCAGCACAGCAGTCCAAAAGATACCCCCCCCCCCCCCCCCCCCCCCCCCACCTGCTATGGATTGGTTTCTCTCCATGCCACATGATAGCATGGCAGTGTTGGCAGATGCATGTTGGCCCCCCAAAGTTCCATATCTTACTAGCACCGGAATCATTGTCTTCACTTCTTCTTTCACTCTGGGTATGGATTCTAGTACGTCTTCTGCTCCTCTTGAGTTGAACAATTTCTTTCCTTTTCATTCTTGCTGATTTTGCTAGTTGTTTTGACCGTCCCAGGTTCATCACTTTGTTGCCCATTGGTGCACTGGTTTCAATTGATAATTTGCTTTCAACTTGATAATTTCTAGGACGCTTTATGCCCCTCTTGAGTTCTTTCCTTGTTAATTCTACTAACCACTTTGATTGCATTGTTTGCTATTGTAACCTTTCTTCCCCCCCTGATGGCTTACTTGTACCGGCACTTCTACCGATTTTCTTGCTCTTTCTGCTTCTCTTCAGTTAAAAGTCTTCAAGCGCGCTTGCATTTCTCAATCTTCTTCTTTCTGGTTGTAGTGCCTTACAGTCACGTTGGCCATTTGCTTTTCTGCACACAAGTGCCAATTCAATGGAATGTAAAAACCCTTTCTCTTATTGTTTCAAGACTCCGCTTTCCAATTATTAGATTAGTTGGTGCTGCTAAAAGTAAAAATGAACTGTTGAAAACTACTCTCTTCATCCTAAAATAATATGCACTTATACATCTAGTCCAAGTTTAACTATTATAAGTTTGATTATGTTTATATATCAAAATATAGTAGCAACAGCATTTATTAGTATATTTAATATTTACAAGAATTTTGGTCAATAAGAAGATTGTTTGAAGTGCACTATTTTGTGGACGGAGGGAATGCTTTTAAGAATGTGTGTAGCCTGCGCTAGGATCTGACTCCCGGCCAATGTTTACATGACAGTTTTGGGAAAACCGCATTTGAAAACCTGATCGGTGATGCATGCATGTCGGAGATGATAACGTGAAGGGCCAAATTTAACTCTTTTGTTTCGGTGTTCATGCAGTGGGTCATGGAGCGTGGAACAACTAAAAGACATGGTTCAAACTGAAATGGGGCTCCATCAAAAAAAAACTATGCACGCGCATGAATTTGAACGATTGTCTCTGAACACCATGAGAGAAATTACCTGCAGGCTGCAGCTGGTTTGATCTACCTACTCCCTTCTGGATTTCATGGGTGTTCGGCTGGTATGGCTGTGGAGGAATTTGGATGGATTAGAGAAATTCTGCAGAAATTTGTGAGAGAAAAATACTATTCCAGATGGAAAAAAAAACGGATCAAGCCAGGTTTAAGGGCATGCAAATGGGGCCTTTGACACTTGGAAGCTTTAGCTGAGAAAATATATGACGAACACAGATACAGCAAGATGAGTTGATGAAGGGAACAAGGTTCGTATTGGGAAAACGTAAGTTCACGTAGTGCTGGTACCTATGGATGAAAACGGTACGGATATTTATTCGACCGTCCGTTCGACCGAACAAATATGAACACTTATCTGGATAGTTACTCGGATATCCGGATTTTTTTTCGGATACGGATAATAAAACGGATATCTTAGGCGGATATCAAATACGGATGTAATATCATCGATATCCGGCGGATATCGGATAATCCGGATATTAAAACGGATATTATCCGGATATTAAAACGGATATTATCCGGATATTATTTAAACTTTCTCAAATGAAAAAATGACCTATATAAGGATTGTAGATCTTGATGAGCTGAACAAACTTGGTATTCAAAACTTTTCAATTTGAGACAATCTAGGGTTCCGAAAACTAGTTTGTAGGCGTCGAAATTTAAAAATCACAAATTTGAACCGTCCAAACTATCTCAAATGGAAAGTTGACCAAAACAACGATTGTAGATCTTGATGAGTTGAACAAACTTGGTATTCAAAACTTTTCAATTTGAAGTCATTTAGAGTTCATAATACTAGAGTCAAAGTGTTGTTTTTTCATTTCACCAAATTTGACTTGGTCAAACTTGCTCAAATGAGACACTAAATGACCTCAGATGAAAAAACTCTGAATACCAAGTTTGATCATCTCAGCAAAATCTACAATTGTTACATAGCTCATTTTCCCATTTGAGAAAGTTTTATCGAACACTAGTCACGAATTCTTGAATCTCATATAGACTTTCTAAAACTATGTCACACACTTCTGAAATTTGAACTACATTTTATTCAAACTTTCTCAAATGAAAAAATAGTCTATATAAGGATTGTAGATCTTGATGAGCTGAACAAACTTGGTATTCAAAACTTTTCAATTTGAGACAATCTAGGGTTCCGAAAACTAGTTTGTAGGCATCGAAATTTAAAAATCACAAATTTTAACCGTCCAAACTATCTCAAATGGAAAGTTGACCAAAACAACAATTGTATATCTCGATGAGTTTAACAAACTTGGTATTCAAAACTTTTCAATTTGAAGTCATTTAGAGTTCATAATACTAGAGTCAAAGTGTTGTTTTTTCGTTTGACCAAATTTGACTTGGTCAAACTTGCTCAAATGAGACACTAAATGACCTCAGATGAAAAAACTCTGAATACCAAGTTTGATCATCTCAGCAAGATCTACAACTGTTACATAGCTCATTTTCCCATTTGAGAAATTTTTATCAAACACTAGTCGCAAATTCTTGAATCTCATATAGACTTTCTAAAACTATGTCACACACTTGTGAAATTTGAACTACATTTTATTCAAACTTTCTCAAATGAAAAAATGGCCTATATAAGGATTGTAGATCTTGATGAGCTGAACAAACTTGGTATTCAAAACTTTTCAATTTGAGACAATCTAGGGTTCCGAAAACTAGTTTGTAGGCGTCGAAATTTAAAAATCACAAATTTGAACCGTCCAAACTATCTCAAATGGAAAGTTGACCAAAACAACAATTGTAGATCTTGATGAGTTGAACAAACTTGGTATTCAAAACTTTTCAATTTGAAGTCATTTAGAGTTCATAATACTAGAGTCAAAGTGTTGTTTTTTCGTTTGACCAAATTTGACTTGGTCAAACTTGCTCAAATGAGACACTAAATGACCTCAGATGAAAAAACTCTGAATACCAAGTTTGATCACCTCAGCAAGATCTACAATTGTTACATAGCTCATTTTCCCATTTAAGAAAGTTTTATCGAACACTAGTCACGAATTCTTGAATCTCATATAGACTTTCTAAAACTATGTCACACACTTGTGAAATTTGAACTACATTTTGTTCAAACTTTCTCAAATGAAAAAATGGTATATATAAGGATTGTATATCTTGATGAGCTGAACAAACTTGGTATTCAAAACTTTTCAATTTGAGACAATCTAGGGTTCCGAAAACTAGTTTATAGGCGTCGAAATTTAAAAATCACAAATTTGAACCGTCCAAACTATCTCAAATGGAAAGTTGACCAAAACAACAATTGTAGATCTTGATGATTTGAACAAACTTGGTATTCAAAACTTTTCAATTTGAAGTCATTTAGAGTTCATAATACTAGAGTCAAAGTGTTGTTTTTTCGTTTGACCAAATTTAAGTTGGTCAAACTTGCTCAAATGAGACACTAAATGATCTCAGATGAAAAAACTCTGAATACCAAGTTTGATCATCTCAGCAAGATCTACAACTGTTACATAGCTCATTTTCTCATTTGAGAAATTTTTATCAAACACTAGTCACAAATTCTTGAATCTCATATAGACTTTCTAAAACTATGTCACACACTTGTGAAATTTGAACTACATTTTATACAAACTTTCTCAAATGAAAAAATGGCCTATATAAGTATTGTAGATCTTGATGAGATGAACAAACTTGGTATTCAAAACTTTTCAATTTGAGACAATCTAGGGTTCCGAAAACTAGTTTGTAGGCATCGAAATTTAAAAATCACAAATTTTAACCGTCCAAACTATCTCAAATGGAAAGTTGACCAAAACAACAATTGTAGATCTTGATGAGTTGAACAAACTTGGTATTCAAAACTTTTCAATTTGAAGTCATTTAGAGTTCATAATACTAGAGTCAAAGTGTTGTTTTTTTATTTGACCAAATTTGACTTGGTAAACTTGCTCAAATGAGACACTAAATGACCTCAGATGAAAAAACTCTGAATACCAAGTTTGATCATCTCAGCAAGATCTACAATTGTTACATAGCTCATTTTCCCATTTGAGAAAGTTTTATCAAACACTAGTCACAAATTTGAACTACATTTTGTTCAAACTTTCTTAAATGAAAAAATGGCCTATATAAGGATTGTATATCTTGAATCCATGACCATGACTCCATGAGACCCATGAAGCCATGAGCTTGGCTATTTCTACTCATGCCGCGAAGATTGGTGCTTGTATGATGTTTGATGTATGATGTATCTGTATCTTTATCTTATTTGTTGCTTTACTCTTTAGTCTTTTGACTTAATCTAGATGGATTATGGACTTATAGAGTGGTGTAATGGTTTGCGCACGTATGATATATATATGCTGCTTTTACTCAATATCCGAATAGATATTTGTATCCGATCTTCTCCGAATCCGATTCATACCGTATTCGATACTCATTATTCGTATCCGTAACCGAGTCAATCCGTATTCGTATATGTATCCGAACGCTATCCGTGTCCGAATCCGAATCCGAACAAAAATATGAAAACAAATATAATATGAGTGATATCCGTTCGTATCCGATCCGTTTTCATCCCTACTGGTACCTGCTATTGTGCATAGCCACTTCGTTTTCCTGGATGAGGATTGAGTACTACACTCTGAATTTGGCGTCGGATGTTTCTACTTTTTATTTTTATTAATGCAGGTGACGCGTTGATCCTTCGCCAAGCCAGACTCCCACTGCTAGACTTGTTTATGAGCCGTAGCGGAGGATGTGGAGCATACCCCGCATGCAGCTGCAGGTCAGTGGGCTCTCTCAAGTCTCAACCGTGACAGTTGCTTTGTACTACTAAACACGGACGAACGGACGGACCAGGACCCAAGAAACTCCTTTGGATTCCTGCGTCTACGTGAGCGAGCCCATACTCCTACTATTGCTGCTGCTTCAGGTGGAGTCTTGTCTGGCCTTTATCTGCTCCGTCTAGTCATCTCAGCGGCCTTTATTTTGCTGTTTAAACTGTCTCCAACCAGCAAGATCTAAATACAGCAAGATCTAAATACGGCATCTATTCCACCTTTTGGGTCTCCCATAGGAAAGAGTCACGTACACGTAAACTCGCCCTCTCCAACGGCTACCGCGGGAGTCTACACTCGGCCGTGCCGCAGCCATCTCCGTCAGCGAGGGAGCTCCAGCCATCTCTGTCGTCGTCCATCTCCCTTGGCTCCGGCCACCACCCGCTGCGGCTCCGGCCAAGATCCGCGTCCTTCGCCGCGGTGTAGGGGCACGGACACGGCGGACGCAGCCCAGATCCCGTGCGGGCGCGGTGGAGCAGAAGAGATGCGGCCAAGATCCGGTGCGGGCACGACGGAGGGCAAGGGGCGGACGGGTGCAAGTGGACGAACAGGTGGCAACGGGCGCGGTGGAGAGGTAGCATCACCCTGAGCTCCGACGAAGATCCAGGTGGGCACGAACGCGGCAGAGACAAGAGGCGCGTCGGCGGAGGTGGAGGTGTCCACAGGCGCGATGGCCGTCCATCTACGGGCACGACGGTGTAGGGGTAGGCCGTCGGCATGTCCGTGCGGCTTGCTGGGAGGGCGGCAGCAGGGCTCTCCTTCTCGGTGGTAGCTGCGGTGGTCGGGGATGGGCTCGCGCGCGGCGTACTCGGGCGCGGCAAGGCCGCTGTGCACCGCCGCCGCCGGCTGCGGCGGACCGGGGCGGCCTCCCTGCCCCGGCGTCCAGCAGAGGCGACGATTTGCATAGCCAGGAGAGAGTGGATGCTTTTTTGCGTAGCGTTTCAGCTGATAGCCAAAATACGTCGTGGGTTTGGGTCCTTCGTTGGATGGTGTTTTTTTGGTAAGCAAAGACACTGTGAGTGACGTATTTTGGGTATAGATCTCCTTATTGGAGACAGTCTTATTGTGTATCCTATGCCTGGCTCATCAGCGCAGAGCCGCAGACTCCGCCAAAGCTGGGTAGGCGGGCACCATAAACGGCGACACAGGTCGTCGGGAGCCTCCCATCCCACGCAGCGGCAGCGTGCCGCCATCCTGCATCAGCGAGGCCACCCGGCCCATACCTCGCCGTCGTTGAGACCCATCATGCACGTTTGCGTCATGTACGTGGCCGCAGCCTTGTTGGCGTCCTGCGCCACGCGTCGCGCTCACAAAAAGTAAGTCGTGCAGCAGTATCCGGTTAAAGTTAAAAAAAAGTTTGATTGATCCTAAAACATAAGGTTGCTGTTCTTTACTTTGGACTGAGGGAGTAATAAACTACTCGCACGTGCTGGTATAAGTATCCGTGTAAGTTTAATTTCAGCAAAACAAACAGGGTCTAAAATTGTTGTACCACTCATCCATCTCATTTTACTATCCTTTACAACTGCATACTCACGGCCTCTTTTATCGCTTGTCACTCACCTACGGTGGCCTACTGGCCTCTCTCAACCTCAGACAATTTTTTTTTTTAATTTTAACACTTTTTAGAAATTAATTTTAAATCTAATATGGTTGGTTTTATTTTTTAACTAATATTTTTGGTCACGCCTATTGCCTTAGCGTGGCTAAATGCATGCGCCGCGTCATGCATAGTGGCGCGGCAGAGGGTTGACGTGGCGGAGACCAAAATCGCTGACAGCTGACGGGGCAGGGCCTGCCGCGCCACCGATCTTGGCTCGGCAGTGCCGCGTCCTGATCTGTGGCGCGACAGGGCCAAAGAAAACCCCCGCCGCGTCCCGCGTCCACTAGTGGCCGAGCAGCCGCCGTTGCCCGAGCAGCGCAGCAAGGCCGCCTGGCCGCCGCACTAGCCCGCCGCCGAGCACGCCGGCAGCCGCGGCCCGCGTCCGCCCGCGCCAGCCAGCCCGGCCACGCACGGCGGCTGCCCGCCGAGGCCTACGCCCGCGCCTCCTGGCCCGGTCTAGCGCGCTGCAGCGAGGTACTCCCCTAATATAGTTAGTATAGTTAATAAAGTTACTAAATTATTAAAGTATAGTTAGTAAAGTTAGTTTAGTTAGTATAAGTAATATAGTAAGTTAGTATAGGTAGTTTAGTTAGTACAGTTATTGAGTCTAGTTATGTATTGGATTTAGTCTAATTAGTTGTTGTAGTTAGCCTTGTACAGATGTTAATATTAGATTAGTTAGTATAGTTATAATTAGAATATGTATTAATATTACTATGGACATTACGTACGACGATTTCGATGATTTGATGAAGTTTCTTGAAATACTTTTGCAGATGGATTGTTGTTTTAGAATTTTGTATGGAGGAAGTGTTAGGAGAGAAGATGGTATGTTTGAGAATATGGAAGAAGAATTAGAATGGTTTGATGAACCTCCTAGCTTCAACGACCTTTGTGTCCGTTTGAATATAAAGTTTGGTGGTGATTTCACACTGAAGGGGAGGTTTGATACTGGGAAGACTAGGGCACACTATGTCTTCATGCCCTTGCGTGACCCTGCTCACTAGTCCTGCTACACTAGGGTTCTCCAAGGTTCCAATGTGCCCATGGCTGAGGTGGTGGTGGAGAATGGGTACAGGATGCAGGGTGTTCAGGACGGCCCGTCCATTGATGGTTTTGAAGGTAATGATAAAGAATTAGGGGTCGAAGGGAAAGCAACTCAGGATAACATGGATTTGAATGGTCAGTTGACGCAGGAGTGGTTTCATTCAACTGCAGTAGGTTGTATAAGCAATGACTTCGATGTAAATGAGTTCGAATGGGAAGAGGAGTAGGAGGAGAACATGATCGGTGATGTAGTTAGCAGTGATTTAGACGATTCTGATGATGATCTAGGAGGTACAGATGCTATGCTAATACCGGCTGATGCCATGCCAGTACCGGTTCATACTATGTCATTACCAGTACCAACTAAGGTTTTGCATGGTGTCCAGGCTCAGGGTAGACTAGTCACAGATTTGGCTGCAGATGATACCCCCTATGATTCATGGGCCAGAATTAGCGAAGCGCAGCAGTATGTTCCACCACCACCTTACACAGCGACTGAGCTTGAGCAACTAAGGTCCAAGAATGTACCTTTCAGGGGTGTTCTGAACTATAGGGATGTCAGCATGACGGATATGGCAGTTTATGACACCGGTCTCCAGATGTGTAGGAATTCATTGTATAACCATGAGAAAGAAACCCTTAGGAAGAGGATGATATTCAACACAATATCAGAGATGAAACTCTTCCTTTAGGACTATGCTGTGTACCACCATAGGCCGTACACCATCACTCATTCTAACCAGGAGTTGAGGTACCACGTGATATACAAAAAACGGTTGTATGTGGAGGTTAAATGCACGAAAGAGACAGAGTGATGACAAGTGAAGGATAACTAAAGTTGTCGAACCCCACACTTGTCTAGACAATAGGGGGAAGGAAAATCATCAGCAGTTCACTGCACATTACCTTGCCCATCGTATATTGGGGCTCGTTGATGACAATAACGACATCTCGGTGTTTTCTTTACAACAGTCCATATCTAGATTTGTTAATTACAATGTGACGTACGGAAAGGCTTGGTGTGTTAAGCAAATTGCTCTGGTGATTCGATGGGGTACATGGGAGAAAGCGTACAACAGGGTGCCCCGCATCTTATGTGCAATGCATTACTACAACCCTGACTTGAAATGGTTTGTGGACACCGGAGGGATGTTTTTTTGGGACCCATTGAGGCATGTCCTCTATCGTGTGTTCTGGTCGTTCGCGCAAACGAAACATGCATTCCAGTTTTATCGGCCAGTCGTACTTGTTGATGGCACTTTCCTGATAGAAAAGTATAGGGGCACCTTGATGATGGCTGCTGCTGTTGATCCTGAGGACCAAATACTACCCATGGCTTTTGCTTTGGCAGAGGGAGAGAACAATGAATCATGGTTATGGTTCATGCGGCTTCTATGTGTGCAAGTGCTTGGCCCAACTCGCACTATATGCTTGATCTCGGACCATCATGCAGGGCTTCTTAATGCTGCAGCTGAGCATATAGATGGGTTCCCGCCTCTAGTACATAGATGGTGCATGAGACACTTTGTCGCTAATTTCTGGCGACGTCTGCGGAAGTAGGACGTATGTGACAAGGTAAAGGCTCTATGTTGTGTACGTACGGAGCACCAGTTTAAGGAGATAAAGAGAGAACTAGACAAGATGGTAAATGCAGCGGGAATGGCCTGGTTAGAGGCGTAGATGCAACATAAGGCTCAGTGGGCGTTAGCATATGACGAGGGGGGTTTTAGGTATGGCATCATGACCACTAACTCCTCTGAGTCCTTCAACCGTGTATTCACCGGAGTTCGATCGTTGCCTGTGTCTAGAATTGTTGAGTTCTCCTTTCATAAGTGCAAAGAATATTTTGTGAAGAGGTAGGAACTTACGTAGAGGAATATAGCTGAGCAGGGGCGTTTTGGAAAGGCTAGAGCTGAACATTTGAAGGAGGCCGAGGAATTGGCCAAGGAGCACACCATCGAGTCGTATGGACCCTGCCGCCATATCTTTAGTGTACGGGGCAAGGGTGGCACAAGCTTGGGCGGCGAACGTTATGGTGGATAAAACTACCGAGTTGATCTTAAAAAGGTAGAGTGTAGTTGTAATGTCCCTCAGATCATGCATGCCCCTTGCTCTCATATGATCATAGTCTGCAGGGCTCGCGGGTACAACTATGAGGATCTGCCATATATGTCACCCTTGTATCTTTGTTCGAACACCGTTAGGATTTGGGAGATGAGCTTCGAGCCATACCTTGACCCGACACAGTGGCCACCTTATAATGGTTATAACTATGTGCCGCATCTAGATCTAATGAAGGTAGGGAAGGGTAAGAGGAAGAAGAAGCAACTCAAGAGGAACATGGATGCTATGAGAGGGTACGACGAAGACATGTACGATGGGGGAGACTTCAACGAGACCTATGGCAGGAATCTTTGCTCCGTTTGTAAACAATTTGGTCACAAGGCTAGCCAGCATAGAAGACGAGGGCAGCAGGTGATTTCATATTGTGTTCGTATTGCATAACAAGTAGTTCAAATTTTACAATACTACATAATGTTAATCTAAATATTGTTAATTTGAATGCTCTAACCCTTTGTTTATCAATTTGTAACAGGATGGCTCTTCCCACGCTGCACCAGTTGTACCCTCTCCTTGAGGTGGAGTACGACGACCCTCTTCTTCCACCGGACGATGAGGTTTCCAAGAGGCATTCGAGGGATCCTTACATTCCTAGGACTTAGTTCATTACGTCAAACTTATATCGAACAAATATTGTTGTCAAAAACTTGCAGACTCATAAACCAATGAAATTGGTGTGGCAACTTGTCGTCCATTTATTTGCTTTATGTTCATTTCAACTTGCGCACGGTCGAGGCAGCACTTGTAGTTTTGCACAGCACCGACAACATCTCAATTGAAATTGGCCGCTGCCTGTCCACGTCACTGCCGCGCCGTTGTCTATGGCCCGGCACGCGCCATGTACCATGGCGTGGCACTGATGCATGATAAATTCGATTTCACCCGATTACGTTTGATTTAGAAATTTTGAACGCATGATACAAACTGATGTGATCACTTAAGATCAATCATGGGTAATCCGAGTACATGATATATGGGTACAATACATCAGTAGTTCTAATGGAATATAAGACAATACAATGGAATTTCTACTACATAGCTATATTGATCATTAATAAAGCATGGAACTAATAGAAGGCGCAATCAAAAACCCTCAGTCAGAAACATACTGAGTAAGCAACTCATCGTCCGAGTATCAATCCTCAACCACAACCCTGTTGTTGTGGCTAGGCTCACATGTATTGCCATGATCTGCCTTTTGCTTGTAGTAAGCGGCCTCCGCTTTATCAGCGGCCTTTGCGGCCTGAGTGAAGAATGTGTTGTCATCCTCCTCCGCCTACAAGCCTGCCTCTGCTAGAGCGATGAGCTCACTCAGTCTGGTAGTGTCGTCCTCAGCCTCCTTCGCCTGCAAGCCCGCCTCTGCTAGAGTGATGAGCTCACTCAGTCTACTAGTGTCGTCTTCAGCCTCCTCCGCTTGCAAGCTCACCTCTGCTAGAGCGATGAGCTCGCTGAGTTTGGTAGTGTTGTCCTCATCCTCGTCCCCCTCATCAGACAACACAATTGGTCATTCAACGGTGCGACCAGCTCACTTTCTGTGCTCATCTAACTTCTTTTCCTCGTACCTTGCACGAGCCACCTCTGCAGCATGGTCCTCGCTGCATCTAATCCCTTCATGTATAAAATGCAATCAGTTAGCAACGTGATTATATTCTATTTAAAATCAGGCAACGAAATAAAGGCTTCCAAGCACTCACTAGCACATAATGAAACAACATGCTCATTCAAGACCTGCATTTGTACTGTTGTCTCCTCCCTTGCCTCTTTCCTTGCCCTCTCCTCCTCTAATGTCATCTGTCTCTCCAATCCCTATTTGACAAGCCCAACGTCGATCGAGTTACAAATACCGCGCTGCCTAGCAAACTCACGCATCTTGTCTTTGTGATGTTTAACGAAAAGGTTCACATAGTCAGGTCCATATCCCTCTTCCGTGTAATTACTTGCTTCCCCTTTAGTTCATCCAAGAACTTAGCTTGACCATCATAACATTCCCACCTGCATTTCCTAGTGCTCTGTTGAAACGATAAATTATATCATGTATGTCTTAGCAAAAGAAACAAAATACGATTCCATGGTTACCACAAAAATAACCAACCTCGTCATAGTCAATCATATGGCCACAATAATGACCTATTCCAAGCTCCGAAGGGACTAGACCGTAGTTGGATTTAACACCACATTCTTTCTTCTTTTGCTTTGCTTTTGGAGGTTCTTTGGGCCATTGGTTCTGACCATACAACCACTCCTTGAAACGACACTTCGCCATTGAATACACCTAAATAACGTGACATTAGTACATGAACATATATAGCTCAACATTTCAACACATACACTTTGCACTTACTTCATGCTTGTTTGGACACACAAACTCCAACGTATTCTCAGGGTTTATCACGGCTCGATCTTCGCAATCGCACAGAGAAGGTTCCTCGAGTCGTCTAACTACGGCTAAATGCTTCTCCTTAGCCATCATTGGAGGGGGTTAGGGGGAGGTGGAACCCACCGCTCAAAGTGCTCCCGTGGATGTCGCCCTCTCCACCAATCATCAAAAAGAAGGTACCTAAGGTCAAACTTGTCTACATCATCGATCCACTAAAAAACACCTCTCATGATCCTACACAACAAAAATTCAACAAAATATTAGTAACCTAGTAATACAAATGAAAAGAAAAATATACGGAAATAATTACTTGCATTAAAATGACTGCACGTGTAGAAGCAACGAGCCACTGTGTCCGGATGTCTCAATTGAAACATGTCGGCCGGACGACCACAGTCACAGTTAGGGACAGGGAGTTTAGGAGAGACGGGGGCATCTTTGCTAGACTTGTCGGGGTATAATTCTCTAGGACGACCCCATTTTTGCCATAACTGCCCCCAAAACATATCTTCCATCTAATAAAACGGTTCTAATTAAACATCAATCAAAACAACGCAAATTAATGTAAAATATAATCATTTGCAATGCAACTAAAATAATATAACCGACAATTATAGCAACAAAAAAACATGGTAAACATACTTCTAACTAAATAATTAACCTTAACATTGACAAAATCAAACTTATATCTTCCTTCAAACCATAGACCATAGTTCCCAAACATAATTTTTCTCCTAACCTTAACTCTCATTCATAATATCCTATCCACCATTCAAACAAAAATAAAATATACGTCGTTACCATGAACAAGGATGAGGAGGGAGGGAGGCGGCCGGGAAATGGAAGGTCGGGCAGGGGGCGGGCTGCCGGCATTCGTGGTGCGGCGGCCGGCGTGCTCGGTGGCGGGCTAGCGTGGGCGAATGCAGGCGCGGAGGCCAGGCGGCCTTGCTGCGCTGCTCGGGCAATGGCGGCTGCTCGGCCACTGGCGAACGCGGGACGCAGGGTTTTTTTTGCCCTACCGCGTGAAAGGTCCTTGTTTGGTTTTGGTAATTGAGTGACAACTTAGGTAGACTAATTGTGTTTATGTGAGATACACAGGTGATTAGTCCACAGGTACATGTGTGTGAGCAACATATGCCATGAAGGTGAAAATGGCATGGAGATGTTGTAAAGCTCACACATGTGATGATGAAGGAGCTCATTGCACAGGAGACATGACATTGAGTCATGTGATCAAGGTGGAGAAGATCAAGACAAGACTTGGCTTGATAGACCGGTTGCAAGCGTGAAGGGCAAGTCAAAGGCTTTGGAGCGATGGACCGCGTGGCGGTGAAGCTTGAGCAAGACTTGGCACCGATGGACGATAGCAACGGTGAAGAGCAAGTAAAGTCAAGATCGATGAACCAATATGATCATGTGATGATATAAAGTGGATCGTATCATTGTTGATCGTGTTGGTGCATGTGTTGCATCAACATTGGAGGAGATAGAATGGAATGCGCAAGGCAAAGGTATAACCTAGGGCATTTCATTTCACTGGTCATAGGTGTGTAGAGAAGTTTATGACCGGGTTTAGGATAGATGGCCATACTTGTAACACCTCAGGTGTTTGTCACCAGTTAAGCAATGGGTTTAAGCTTAAACATGACAGATTAAGAGACGATGGAGATGTCAAGATCAAACCTATGGAAATAAGCCCCAACCTAAACTCGGATATTGCACCCTTGCTTACATATGGACCCTTGTTAAGATTATGCAAGAGTAATTCTAAACATGCTTCTTCCATGTACATTACATCCACATGCATCCATCTAGACCCGTGGAAAAGTTTCATGAAGTTTGGAATCAAAAAGTCACATAAAATGATAAGTCATATCTTTGCATGAATTGCTTTATCAAGTGAATGGAAACATATGAAATCAACCAAACCTTGTAACCTTGCTCAAACAACTCTAATTGAACTCTACAACAAAAGTTATGAAGGGTTCGTGTTGAGCGAAGGTGGTGAAAATGTCCGAAAATAATGGAAACCCTATATTTTGTAGCAGAAAGGACTTTGCGTTGACCGAGAAATAAAGTCGACTTCTGGACCAGATATGAGGTTTGACCAAAAATGAAAGTTGTAGTCCATATCATGTAGAACAAACTTTGTTTTTGGACCAAGAGCTGGATCAACTTGGAAATAAGTCAAACAGAGGCTCGAAGTTGGAACCTGCTGCTGATTTCAACACTTAGAATTATTCTAAGTCAGTTTCGCTAAGCAACAACGTTGGCATTCCGCGTTCTCCAAATTTTTCTAAGCAACTTCAGTTGATCCAAATGTAAAAGTTGGAGCTTACATGATGGGGAAGAACATACAAGAAGATGGCACCAGTTGCATTTCATTTCGACCATCAATTTTGGATGTTTGCTTATCGCTGTCAAATCACTGACACTATCAAGTTTAGTACTAATTATCTGCTAATCCAACAGCCTAATGGCCGAGCACCCTTAATCAAGTTTGTAGAGCATCAGAAGATGAAGAATTTTGCTTCAAGGCCCATAGCCCAGTTCGGAGCAGAGCTGGCCCAAAAACGGACCCCAAGTCGGGCACAGAGACGCACGCCACGTGTTTGTTGTTTTGTCTCCGTGGCAGCCATGCAACAGAGCGCGCACTCCATTGCCGCCGCGCGTCCCGCCTCCGCGCCACGCGCTGCCCTGCCCCTGCGCCTCCAAATGCGAACGCCCGAGCTGCCCGAGCACTTACTCGCCTCCCCACTCTCCTTCCCTCGCTCTCTGGTGCTGCGCGCGCTCCGGAACGAAGCCGCCATGGACGCCGTCGCGAAGCTCATGCCACCGCTGCCGTTCCCGCCGCTCCCAGTCTCCTCACTCCCCACAAGCACCGCCCTAAGCTTCGCCGCCATCTCCTTCACGTCGCGCTCGTGCTCGCCGTCGCAAACCGCCACCGTGGCCGTGGAAGCTCCGGTCGCCGCCGCTGTAGCCGCTGCCCGCGCGTGGCCAAGCCGCCGTGGGCCACCTCGGGTCGAGCCGAGCAGCCCCGCGGGTGCGCAAGGGCCCCCTAGTGCTCCCCCGCCCCTCAGCCGCCGACGACGTGCCTTCTCCGGCCGGATTACGCGAGCTCCGACGACCTCCCTGTTCAAAATCCCGCCAGGGACGTCATACGACAATTCGACGAAGTTCAGGGTCCTATCTGCATTGTCATAGACTCAGGTGAATAGTGCCGTAGGACTGGTTTGTAATTATTTTGCAGGAACTTTGGAAATTCATAGTAAATCGTAGAAAATTCGTAAAATAGTAAATGAGGACTTTTTGGAATCCTTGTGAAATTGTCTATGCAGTGGATCTATAATATGGCATGTTTTAGTTTAAATATTTTGCGGTAAAAATAGATTTGTGCAGTAAGGTTTTAATGCTAGTTGAATTTGTTATTTTTCATAACTATAGATCTAGGGCTCCAAATGAAGTAAAATTTTTGTGGCATGCTACTCATGTGATAGTTGATGTGTGGTAAAAATTTCATGAGTATTGGATGAAGTATGAGTGAGTTATTGGTTTATCTTGCTCTCACATGAATTCTTGCTTTAGCAACTTGTCTTTTTCGTAGAGGTTGCTATATATATCCAAATGGAGTGAAATTTATACAGTAGACTATTAAGAGGATATGTGAGCCACTGTAATTTTTGTAGAAGTTATTGTGCACTTTTGGTATATGTTCATTAAGTCACCTTATTATCTAAAATAAATTAAGAAATGCATTAAAAGAATTTATTTGGTCATGGACACTAGGTTTTCTGGTGTTCTTTAGTCATGTGTGACATGTTGGTAAAGTTGGTTTTGCCTAATTATGTATTTGTAACATAAGTTAATAATTATTTTCTTGCCGATGTGGTTTATGGACAGATCTGGGAACTTAGCAAAGTTCTTCATGATAATGTGCTTTGTTGTGAAACTTGTTTATACAAAAGTTGTAGATAATTCATGTATCTAGCTTCTATTAAAATTTGGTGTCATTTGGCCAAGTAGTTTAAGAGTTATAGCTGTTTAAAGTTGGGTTTCAGAAATGGTTGTTTTCTGTCAATTGTGGACCAGTTTCTGTAAATGGATATATTTGACTTAGTTAACTTGAGAATCATGCTAAGATGATTAAAGATGAATTGTAGAAAATTTCATAAGCTTTCTAGAATGTCTTCTTTCAAGTCATTTGGATTTGTGTAACTCCAGTTATAGCTAAATCTTATAGCTGCTGTTTGCATGTCCAGAAATTGACAGATTCCAATTATAGTTGTTTGCTTGTATATTGCTAAGTGTGGCTTTGTTGATAATCAAGTTATGATACTTGTGACCTTATTAAACTTGTGTCATGCTTGATGTGCTTACTCTCTATACTTAGTTGTGTGATGATAGTTAAATAGCTACTGGTGTCTATGTCTTACATAATCTTGTGTTGTCTTGAATGCTTATGTGATGCATCTTGTGTTACCATTCATCACATTCATACACATGCATCTTGCATCTCATTTAGGTACGCTAGATGAACCATGTGAAGGACGTGATGTTGGAGCCAAACCCGAAGACGGTGTTTGATGGATCTATCCCGAAGATGGAAGGACTAAGCGAGTGCTAGGATCTGAGATGTCACCAGGATGGTGCAAGTTAACTGAACTGACTTGTGTCGGATCCCAGGCAAGCCCCGGAGCATTATAAGTCTCCTACTTTATAAAAGCAATTCTTTCTATATATATGAGTTTATATATATTGTTGCATTAAGTTGTAGGAGTTGATTGAAACCGTTGATGCATTTATTACTATCCTTGCCTACCTTACTACCATGTTACCCTGTTAGGTCAGGATCGAATAACTGCTTAGCCTTGCTTAGACCGGTAGCGATCGGTGATATCCGGTCACCTACATTATAGGTGGTTACTGGAAGAATTTAGCTATGGAAAGAATGATATCCTGGAATTAACCATATGTGATGGATAATTGGAGACCGGACGGAAAAAAAGTTGGAGGCAACCAGACAGGGTTCTGGGGTGCTGTTAGTTTCCGTCTGTGTCGATTAAGGACCGTTCGTTGTTGGGCCTCGAGTCATGTTGAACGCATGCCTTACATTTAGCTGGCCGGATAAAGTACCTTCCGACCGCGAAGCTGGGAGATTTTTCGGGCCGAGTAGATTGCCCGCAACGCACTGTGCCGGAGCAGGTGTGGTAGGACACGGGGGCGAGATGATAAGACCAAAGTGCAGTCGGTCGGCCCCCGGGTACATGTGGTTCCTGGCAAACTCGAGATTCCTGGAAAGTTGACTCGGTGATCAATATCTCACTTTAGCGGGTGAGTGAGGTTTGTGTAAGGAATAAATCACCAGCTGGTTAGGAATCGATTCGAATCGCCATCGCTCCTGGATAGTGAGCACTTGACTCGAGTTACTGCATCGTAGTAATTATTATGGAACAATGATGGTTATCTGGATGGTATGAGATATGCTAAATCTAAATTGGTAACTGGATGTTATTGGTTAATCAAGTGATTGCTATAGTACATGGGCTTACCTAGATGAATAGGTCATAATAAAGATGATGCAAAGTACTTAAAATGGTTTCTTCATGATAGCTTATGCTTTTCGCAAACAAGTCAGCTAGCCCACTAAAGAAAGCCTTGCATGATCCTTGGTGTCATTTGCTTTGGTTTCCGACGGGTAAGTCTGGCTGAGTACATTCGAGTACTCAGGGTTTATCCCACCTTGTTGCAGGTGAAGTTCTCGACCTGTTGATGATGGTGGCTAACCACCGGTGGGCTCGGTGATTCTATACTTACTTCTCATCTATATGCTTTTGTTGGATGATGTCACTATGCTAGCAATATATTTGGAACTTATATTAATGTAATCATTTGAAAGCTATGTTGTTTTCACTAAGCGGTTTTGAAACCCAAACTTGTACTATTATTTGTTAACCCCTTTGTAATATTATTTCCGCTGCAACCCGATGTATGTGATGTGTATTTGCTTAATCACGCGATCTTGGTTGTGATGTTGATTTACCGAGGTCTTTCGGGACACTCGGCGGACTACCGGGTTTATATGAGTGAAAGTATGGGTGTGTCAACGTGTTAGCGGGGACAACCGTACTTGATCTTATATAAATTGGGCGGTTCTGTCACAGCTGGTATCAGAGCGAGATTAAGCATAATACTATCAGGTACATAGTTTTAAAAGCCAAGTTTTGGTTTTAAAAAGTCTATTTTAACTAAAACTTTAGCTACAGGCAAATTTGTCAAAACTTATTTGTAAAACTATGCTAGCGACATCTTCCTTTATGCCCAGTTAAGGACTATTAGGTGGCTATCTAAGTACTAACTTTGGGGGATGTACTTTGTTGAAAATTTTACTTTCGTCGTCCATACGGCGTGCTATTGTATGGATGCTATTCGCTTGAATGGTACTGTATGGATCAATTGCCTCTACGCCCAGGTAAGTGTGAGTTGTGAGAGTATGACCGTCCAACTGTCGGTCTAGGGGAGAGTTAGCTGTGGTTACTGGAATATTTACATGTTACACACATGTATATATGAAGGTACTTAATTGCGGGTATATGTATCGGGTAGCTATGGATATCAAAGCATATACATCTGGGGATGTATATATGGAGAGTATCTTAGTTTACTATTTTTATTATGCGCTTATTTATCTCTTGTGGGGATGGGCTGCAATGAATTTGCCTGCAGGTACGCTAACCACGAATGCGTAGATTGAATGTAGCTGACGACTAGCTATATATCGAGAGAGTACGTGTTATGCCACCGACATAGAACGTGATTGCCACCTTAGGCTGGCAATTTCGTGAGGATGAATAGGACGAGCATGCATCATGATTGTGCTTGTGCATAAATATGCCTCCCTTCCTTTGTTCTAAGTAACTTGTGATCAATGTGATGTTACTATCTTCTCTGTGTGAAGTTAAACAAGAATGCCTTGTTCCATGTTGCTTGAATAGGAAGTGCTTGAGAAAAGTGTGTGCTTAGCCTTGCTAGAAATAATTGTGGTTACATGCTTAAACCTATAATGTCCTCTAGTTTAGCCAAGTGGTGGGTATGTATGCTTGTTATTTAGGTAGTGCCGTAGTTGTCACCCTTTTGTCCTCGGTAAGCGTACGAGTGTTGAAGAGCGCTATCCTAGAACCACGTCCAAGTTTTGGTAATCACTTGGTGGACACAAGACGTATATGGAAATTCGGTAAGAAGTCCCCTGCTCAGTTGTCCTTGGAAATTAAGCTATGCTCTCTTGCGTTGTGTTTTGATTTTCGGATCCCCTGCTCGTTGACTCCTAACCTTGTGACTACCTTTGTTTGCTATCCCTCCTTCGCATAGTGCTTGCTCCTATGCAACCCAATTTGTGCCATGTGAGATTTCTTATGGGTTGTATGCTCAGTAATGGTGCCACGATTAGCGATCTATGGTGCCGCGACGAAACCGAGAGCCTCCTGTGGGCGCGCACACAAGGTTGTGCTGCTCGGCACGCGCTGGTATCAAGGTTTCTAGTCATGATCTATTACAGAACTACACTGACATGTTATTCTCACTTGAGCTCTTCCTTGGTTATCTCTCCTTATCATGTCAAGCGATCTATATGTCGAACTAGATGCAATAGGACTTCCTTCTGGAGTAGTCCAACGGTTAACCTTTGAAGAACAGGTCACTAACAGGAACATAAATAGACTGCAAGAGGTGGTAGACAAGTGACTCTACTCGACGTGACTGTCCCTGTAATGACGTCGATCATCTAGTGAGCAACTTATGTCATTTTCATTGGATCAGAAAGGTGCACCACACTTAAGGTTGAACAAGTTATCAGTCGGATGATAAATGGACTAGGAGATTATGTGCTGTAATAGGTCACCTGGTATATATGAGATTCCTGTCCAAGTTCTCAATCTTTAGGTGCATAAGGATCACGTAGACGAACCGACCTTCTTTGGTGTGACCCCTTTCTGCAGACTTCAATGGCGACCATCTATAGGCTTTGACCACAATTTTTATTATCAAGAGTGAAGATTCGGAACCTTTTAGTGTTGAGGGACAACTGATTTGTTACCAGTAGGAAAGTTAGTCTTCAGTTAGGTAACGACTATTTGGTAACTATGAAGGCCAGATTTCACAGAACAATGTTGATCAAGGAAATAGCAAACCTGGCCCCGCAATGCAGGTGCTACTTCTTCTCCAAATGTGCTATCCAGTCAATTCTATCTTTGGCAATCACGTATATAGTACAAGACGTTGTATCGGCTAGGTAGGAGCTAGCAAAAGCACGTCCCTAGTTTTTAGTCAGCATCTTTGTGCCCCAAGGTGCCACTAACACATGTGTCCAGACTCTATTGGATGAAGTGCCGAAGGATATATAGGAATGGTTCCTTGTCAATGTAGAAATGCCCTACATGTGGAATAATGTTTTGTGCCCTGCGAAAACAGCCCACAAGTCCAATGCTTGTGCATAGTCAAGTTGGTGTCTAGAACGATGGTTGAAGTGTTACTAGAGAAGCATGTAAGGAAAACTCTAGCCTCCATCCTCAGCTAGAGAAAGGCTATTGCTGCTATGAGAAAGATTATAGAGTGCAAAATACACATCTCAATGTGCGAAGCGAAGAAAAGAGAGGACACGAAATCTGTCCAGATTTTGTGGCACTAAACCGGTTATCTTCAAGCCGGCGGTTAGCGACTCAAACAAAGTTGAATTGACCCCAAACTTGGTGATCTCATTCTTGCTTAGGACCCTTCAATGTCCTAAGTTGGTTTGAGTATTAGTTGAGTAAAACATCAGATTTGAGAGATACCTTGTCGGCTCGGTTGCTGCCATTTTAGAACACAACAGTTTTGGTAGAGGAATTGTTTGGATGGTCAAACGGTGTTTGGTTGAGTTGAATTTTGGTGAGTAGTTAGAAGACCCATGGATCTACATGTCCACAAAAATTTGTGCATATTGGAGCAGTAGTTTGTGAGATATGAATAGAAAACAAAAGGGTACAGAATCTGCAATTTCGCTGTGACTGTGATCATCACTTGCATTAGACGGTGGTGTTTGTAATTCATGCCAAGGAATTACAACTTGTAGGTATATTGCTAATTAGACAACCCTCCATACCCTTGAGAAGACTAATTGCACCCCTATGTGCCTTGCCTTTGCCCTCTTAGATCAGCAATGCGTGAGCAGTCAAGGTGTTCTAGAAGTCAAAATTGTGCCCTTGCAATTCAAAAGCGATTGGAAAGGTGTCTAACCATATATTTTCTTGGATTATGGTTTTTGAGATATTGATTGGCCTTAGAATGGAAGCCTCGACGACAAATGTAGTAAGAAAGCTGGTTTTGCTACGATGCAAGTCAACCTAACTTGCTGTGCAACTGCACCACGAAGGCAAATTGTGCTCAACCTGTTTGGTAGTGAACTAGTCCCTAGTTTTGTGATTACTTGCAACTTATGTTGTCCTCCAAGCCTCACTAACATCCTTCTACGTCAATGGTTCTCCAATGCTGACATGCCTTTGGTACCTTATATGTGTTTTTACCCAAGAGGTTGCATTAGATTCCACCTAGATCACCGTTGCAACTTGGATACGAAGGCTCCCTAAGGAATGATCATCGAGAACGTTGAGCCGACAGAGTCAGCTACTATGTTTACCATTCACTCAGCAGACTCAGACCATACAATATTGTTATCAGAGAAAGAGAACTGCACACATGGAACCATTGCAACAAGTATCCTTCAGAAGATTATCATCTAGTGCAAAGTCCATATGGTCTGTGCTATATCCACTCGGGAAGTAGATGCTGCAAGTATTTAGTCTACGTTTGTATCGCTCTTCGTACATCGAGGACGAAGTACGTAGGCCATTGCTATCTTGGATTCCTCCCAAAGTAACCATACTTCATGAAGGCCAATGAAGGAAATTCTTCAGACAAAACTTACTACAAAGGACAAGTATCAGAAAGTGTCTTGACCAAATTAGCCTCTCTGATGCTCCGAAGTTAAGTAGCCTAATGCTATCACTGATGTTGGAAACTGGATGACATGTTTCTCTTCCCTTAAAAGTCTTTCGCATCGAATCTCGGGACGCGATTCCTTTAAGGGGGGAGGGCTGTAACACCTCAGGTGTTTGTCACCAGTTAAGCAATGGGTTTAAGCTTAAACATGACAGATTAAGAGACGATGGAGATGTCAAGATCAAACCTATGGAAATAAGCCCCAACCTAAACTCGGATATTGCACCCTTGCTTACATATGGACCCTTGTTAAGATTATGCAAGAGTAATTCTAAACATGCTTCTTCCATGTACATTACATCCACATGCATCCATCTAGACCCGTGGAAAAGTTTCATGAAGTTTGGAATCAAAAAGTCACATAAAATGATAAGTCATATCTTTGCATGAATTGCTTTATCAAGTGAATGGAAACATATGAAATCAACCAAACCTTGTAACCTTGCTCAAACAACTCTAATTGAACTCTACAACAAAAGTTATGAAGGGTTCGTGTTGAGCGAAGGTGGTGAAAATGTCCGAAAATAATGGAAACCCTATATTTTGTAGCAGAAAGGACTTTGCGTTGACCGAGAAATAAAGTCGACTTCTGGACCAGATATGAGGTTTGACCAAAAATGAAAGTTGTAGTCCATATCATGTAGAACAAACTTTGTTTTTGGACCAAGAGCTGGATCAACTTGGAAATAAGTCAAACAGAGGCTCGAAGTTGGAACCTGCTGCTGATTTCAACACTTAGAATTATTCTAAGTCAGTTTCGCTAAGCAACAACGTTGGCATTCCGCGTTCTCCAAATTTTTCTAAGCAACTTCAGTTGATCCAAATGTAAAAGTTGGAGCTTACATGATGGGGAAGAACATACAAGAAGATGGCACCAGTTGCATTTCATTTCGACCATCAATTTTGGATGTTTGCTTATCGCTGTCAAATCACTGACACTATCAAGTTTAGTACTAATTATCTGCTAATCCAACAGCCTAATGGCCGAGCACCCTTAATCAAGTTTGTAGAGCATCAGAAGATGAAGAATTTTGCTTCAAGGCCCATAGCCCAGTTCGGAGCAGAGCTGGCCCAAAAACGGACCCCAAGTCGGGCACAGAGACGCACGCCACGTGTTTGTTGTTTTGTCTCCGTGGCAGCCATGCAACAGAGCGCGCACTCCATTGCCGCCGCGCGTCCCGCCTCCGCGCCACGCGCTGCCCTGCCCCTGCGCCTCCAAATGCGAACGCCCGAGCTGCCCGAGCACTTACTCGCCTCCCCACTCTCCTTCCCTCGCTCTCTGGTGCTGCGCGCGCTCCGGAACGAAGCCGCCATGGACGCCGTCGCGAAGCTCATGCCACCGCTGCCGTTCCCGCCGCTCCCAGTCTCCTCACTCCCCACAAGCACCGCCCTAAGCTTCGCCGCCATCTCCTTCACGTCGCGCTCGTGCTCGCCGTCGCAAACCGCCACCGTGGCCGTGGAAGCTCCGGTCGCCGCCGCTGTAGCCGCTGCCCGCGCGTGGCCAAGCCGCCGTGGGCCACCTCGGGTCGAGCCGAGCAGCCCCGCGGGTGCGCAAGGGCCCCCTAGTGCTCCCCCGCCCCTCAGCCGCCGACGACGTGCCTTCTCCGGCCGGATTACGCGAGCTCCGACGACCTCCCTGTTCAAAATCCCGCCAGGGACGTCATACGACAATTCGACGAAGTTCAGGGTCCTATCTGCATTGTCATAGACTCAGGTGAATAGTGCCGTAGGACTGGTTTGTAATTATTTTGCAGGAACTTTGGAAATTCATAGTAAATCGTAGAAAATTCGTAAAATAGTAAATGAGGACTTTTTGGAATCCTTGTGAAATTGTCTATGCAGTGGATCTATAATATGGCATGTTTTAGTTTAAATATTTTGCGGTAAAAATAGATTTGTGCAGTAAGGTTTTAATGCTAGTTGAATTTGTTATTTTTCATAACTATAGATCTAGGGCTCCAAATGAAGTAAAATTTTTGTGGCATGCTACTCATGTGATAGTTGATGTGTGGTAAAAATTTCATGAGTATTGGATGAAGTATGAGTGAGTTATTGGTTTATCTTGCTCTCACATGAATTCTTGCTTTAGCAACTTGTCTTTTTCGTAGAGGTTGCTATATATATCCAAATGGAGTGAAATTTATACAGTAGACTATTAAGAGGATATGTGAGCCACTGTAATTTTTGTAGAAGTTATTGTGCACTTTTGGTATATGTTCATTAAGTCACCTTATTATCTAAAATAAATTAAGAAATGCATTAAAAGAATTTATTTGGTCATGGACACTAGGTTTTCTGGTGTTCTTTAGTCATGTGTGACATGTTGGTAAAGTTGGTTTTGCCTAATTATGTATTTGTAACATAAGTTAATAATTATTTTCTTGCCGATGTGGTTTATGGACAGATCTGGGAACTTAGCAAAGTTCTTCATGATAATGTGCTTTGTTGTGAAACTTGTTTATACAAAAGTTGTAGATAATTCATGTATCTAGCTTCTATTAAAATTTGGTGTCATTTGGCCAAGTAGTTTAAGAGTTATAGCTGTTTAAAGTTGGGTTTCAGAAATGGTTGTTTTCTGTCAATTGTGGACCAGTTTCTGTAAATGGATATATTTGACTTAGTTAACTTGAGAATCATGCTAAGATGATTAAAGATGAATTGTAGAAAATTTCATAAGCTTTCTAGAATGTCTTCTTTCAAGTCATTTGGATTTGTGTAACTCCAGTTATAGCTAAATCTTATAGCTGCTGTTTGCATGTCCAGAAATTGACAGATTCCAATTATAGTTGTTTGCTTGTATATTGCTAAGTGTGGCTTTGTTGATAATCAAGTTATGATACTTGTGACCTTATTAAACTTGTGTCATGCTTGATGTGCTTACTCTCTATACTTAGTTGTGTGATGATAGTTAAATAGCTACTGGTGTCTATGTCTTACATAATCTTGTGTTGTCTTGAATGCTTATGTGATGCATCTTGTGTTACCATTCATCACATTCATACACATGCATCTTGCATCTCATTTAGGTACGCTAGATGAACCATGTGAAGGACGTGATGTTGGAGCCAAACCCGAAGACGGTGTTTGATGGATCTATCCCGAAGATGGAAGGACTAAGCGAGTGCTAGGATCTGAGATGTCACCAGGATGGTGCAAGTTAACTGAACTGACTTGTGTCGGATCCCAGGCAAGCCCCGGAGCATTATAAGTCTCCTACTTTATAAAAGCAATTCTTTCTATATATATGAGTTTATATATATTGTTGCATTAAGTTGTAGGAGTTGATTGAAACCGTTGATGCATTTATTACTATCCTTGCCTACCTTACTACCATGTTACCCTGTTAGGTCAGGATCGAATAACTGCTTAGCCTTGCTTAGACCGGTAGCGATCGGTGATATCCGGTCACCTACATTATAGGTGGTTACTGGAAGAATTTAGCTATGGAAAGAATGATATCCTGGAATTAACCATATGTGATGGATAATTGGAGACCGGACGGAAAAAAAGTTGGAGGCAACCAGACAGGGTTCTGGGGTGCTGTTAGTTTCCGTCTGTGTCGATTAAGGACCGTTCGTTGTTGGGCCTCGAGTCATGTTGAACGCATGCCTTACATTTAGCTGGCCGGATAAAGTACCTTCCGACCGCGAAGCTGGGAGATTTTTCGGGCCGAGTAGATTGCCCGCAACGCACTGTGCCGGAGCAGGTGTGGTAGGACACGGGGGCGAGATGATAAGACCAAAGTGCAGTCGGTCGGCCCCCGGGTACATGTGGTTCCTGGCAAACTCGAGATTCCTGGAAAGTTGACTCGGTGATCAATATCTCACTTTAGCGGGTGAGTGAGGTTTGTGTAAGGAATAAATCACCAGCTGGTTAGGAATCGATTCGAATCGCCATCGCTCCTGGATAGTGAGCACTTGACTCGAGTTACTGCATCGTAGTAATTATTATGGAACAATGATGGTTATCTGGATGGTATGAGATATGCTAAATCTAAATTGGTAACTGGATGTTATTGGTTAATCAAGTGATTGCTATAGTACATGGGCTTACCTAGATGAATAGGTCATAATAAAGATGATGCAAAGTACTTAAAATGGTTTCTTCATGATAGCTTATGCTTTTCGCAAACAAGTCAGCTAGCCCACTAAAGAAAGCCTTGCATGATCCTTGGTGTCATTTGTTTTGGTTTCCGACGGGTAAGTCTGGCTGAGTACATTCGAGTACTCAGGGTTTATCCCACCTTGTTGCAGGTGAAGTTCTCGACCTGTTGATGATGGTGGCTAACCACCGGTGGGCTCGGTGATTCTATACTTACTTCTCATCTATATGCTTTTGTTGGATGATGTCACTATGCTAGCAATATATTTGGAACTTATATTAATGTAATCATTTGAAAGCTATGTTGTTTTCACTAAGCGGTTTTGAAACCCAAACTTGTACTATTATTTGTTAACCCCTTTGTAATATTATTTCCGCTGCAACCCGATGTATGTGATGTGTATTTGCTTAATCACGCGATCTTGGTTGTGATGTTGATTTACCGAGGTCTTTCGGGACACTCGGCGGACTACCGGGTTTATATGAGTGAAAGTATGGGTGTGTCAACGTGTTAGCGGGGACAACCGTACTTGATCTTATATAAATTGGGCGGTTCTGTCACAATACTATCAGAGGGGCAAACTTGTTTGCATATCGGTCATCTAGTGCCACTCGAGTGATCTAACTTTGCATCGTCGCTAGGATTGAGTGGCGTGGCAAGTTGAGTGGCTAATCCTTTGAAAAATGATTGTGAAAATGCTAACACACATACACATGATGGTGTACACTTGGTGGTGTTGGCACATTTGAAAAGGAGAAGAAGTTGGTGATGAAAACGAGTGAGTCGCGCTGGTTATAAAGTGATCGAACGTGTCCGGTATGGTGACCGGACATGTCCGGTATTTGGCGGCGTACTCAGCGATCGGACGCGTCCGGTCGCCACACCGGACGTGTCCGGTGTGAATCAGAAAACACGGTGTTCGGCAGTACAGTCGATCGGACACTGGCTGCATCCGGTCCGGTGTGACCGGATGCATCCGGTCGTCCGTGGGTGCTTATAGTACTCGACCGAACGCTGAGGCTCAGTGTCCGGTCAGTTTCTAACAGACACGTCCGGTCGGCCCTGGAGGCTTACTGGACTCGACCGGACTCAGCGGCTGAGCGTCCGGTCGTTTCGTGCTGAGCGTCCGGTCATCATGTTAGAGAGCCATTGGAGGCAATGGTTGGACATGTGGTGGTCTGGCAGCTATCGGACACATCTGGTATAGCAACCGGACACGTCCGGTATTCGTGTCCGGTGCGTCCGGTGCTGTGTCCGGTCGGCCCAAAAAACGCCTAGTGAAGGGGTAACGGCTAGTTTAGCCCTTGGGGCTATAAATAGAAGTGGCCTTCGGCCATGGTTAGCGCTGAGCACCTCAGGGGACTTTGTGTCCATGCTTGAGAGTGCTTAGGAGCCCTCCATCTCACATATACTTGATAGTGATCATTCGATTGTGTGAGAGAGCGATTCTAGTGTGATTGCATCATGAGGTTGCATCAAGTGGCACTAGGTGATCGAGTTGCAAGCTGGTGGTGCTTGTTACTCTTGGAGGTTGTCACCTCCTAGATGGCTTGGTGGTGGTCTCCATCGAAGCCCACAAGAAGCTTGTGCGGCGCTCCGGAGAAGAGCTTGTGAGGGGCATTGTGCTCGCCCCATGGGAGCCACGAAGAGCAACTTTAGTAAAGCGTGTCATTAAGCTACCCTCACTTCTGGGGTAGGTTCTTGCGGTGCCCGACGTGCGGGCTTGGCGGGTGATGCCAATTAGCCACCGAACCACCAAGTGAGCGGTCGACACAACGGGGACTAGCGTGTTGGCAAACACGTGAACCTCGGGAGAAAAATCATCGTGTCAACCTTGTTCTTCCTGTTGGTTTGCATCCCCATTACACAAGTTTGCGATTACTTTCATATACATTGAGCTTGTGTTGTTGCTCTTATAATTAGTTAGCTTGTGTAGCTCACTAGTTACCATCTTGCTTGTGTAGCATACAAGTAGCTCCCTTGCATGGCTAATTTGGTTTGTGTAACCTTGTTAGTCACATTGCTTAGTTTGTGTAGCTAAGTATATGTGCTCTCTAATTTGGCATTGGTTGCCTTGTTATTGAGCATTGGTAGTGAGCTTAGTTGGCTTTGTGCTTTTGCTTACTAGCTTGTGTGAGAGCTCCCTTGTTGCTTGAAGTACTAGCGGCATAGGTTTGTGTGACCTTGCTTCTAGAATTGGTTAGGTGAGCTCTAGCTAGCCCGGCACCTTTATTGCTTAATTAATATCTTTGCAAGGTGCTAGTGAACATAGGTAGAGGGGTGTAGTCTTGGCTAGATCGATAGTTTTAATTCCACACTTATTTCGGTTAGCCAACGTGATTAAGTTTTAAAAAGGACTATTCACCCCCCTATAGTCGCCATCTTGACCCTTTCAATTGGTATCGGGGCCCGGTCTCTCATTTGTGGTCTTCACCGACCCGAGAGGATGGCGTCTAATGGGATAGATGTTTGTAAGGCACACATTTTTTATGGCACAAACTTTGCACTTTAGAAAAATCACATGCTTGATTATTTTTGTGCAAAGGGACCTAAATTTTGGTGGGTTGTCACTAGTGGTCTCACCCATGTCTTGGATCATAGAACTCTAACCAAAGCTCAAAGAGTCCTCTATGAATTTGATGCACATGCTTGTTGTTTTCTATTGGATGCTTTACATTTTGATTTGATGAAGCAAGTAAACTACAAGGGGACTGCTCATGAGACATGGGAGTCCATCAAGGAAACCTTCGGTGATTCCTCCACATGGGATGATGGCAAATTCAAGGAGGTGCATGAGTGTGTTGAGCATAACCACAATTTGGTGATTGTGGAAGATTGCTCCACCTCATGGTCAAGTGAAGATGATGATGATCAATCTACTACAAGTTCACTTGATAAGGTTGATGATGCCACAAGTGTTGCAAGTGATGATGCTACCCCATGCACACTTGATGGTAATGATGGTTCATGCTCAAGCCATGATGAAAATGCTACTACATGCTCTCCAACCGCACCACATTGTCTCATGTCACAAGGTGACATCAAGGTATCAAATGATAATGTGGTTGATCATGTTGATTCATATGATGAGCTTGTTAGTAGACTTGCTAGCATGACCATGTCTTTAGAAAATGAGAAAGCTAAAACATTGAAATTAGAAAATGAAAACTCATTTCTAAAGAACTCTTGTGAAGAACATAAGAAATTACTTGATGCTTATAAATCTTCACTTGATGAGCTTAAATTGAATCATGAGACACTACTTGCATCTCATGATGAATTATTAGAACAACATGCTTCTCTCATTAAAGTATTTACAAAGAAACTTAAAAATAATGAGAGCTCATCACATGGATCAAATGATAAATTGCAAAATGTTGCTAACCCTTGCGATGTAGGCAAGAAGCATGTATCCACCTCTTGTGATAATTTATTAGATATGCTATGCTCTTCACATATAGATGCTTGTTCTACTTCCATGTCTTGTGAGACTAACATTTTGAAGGAGAACATTGAGCTCAAAAATAAAGTGAAGAAATTGAGCAACAAGTTAGAGAGGTGCTACAACTCAAAAGTCACCTTTGAGCACATGTTGAAGACTCAAAGAAACTTTAGTGACAAGAGTGGAGTCGCCTTCAAGACTAGCAAAGTCAATCATCAAGAAAGCCGCAATGACATAAGTGGCATTAGCTTCAACAAGAGCAAGATCAAGGGCAAAAGATGGGGGCAAGAGAAGATATGAAAGAGAGATGAAGAAGCAAGAACAAGAGAAGCTCTCTCATTTCATGTGCTTCAAGTGCCATGAAGTAGGACATCTTGCAAATGGTTGCCCCAATGAAGAAAAGCTCAAGTTGAAGAAAGAAGAAGAGAGGCTAAAGCATGTCAAGTGCTTCAAGTGCCGCACTTAGGGTCATCTTACCTCAATGTGCCCAAGCAAGCAATTGATGAAGCAACAAGTGAAGCCTCAACCAAAGCCACAAGTTGAGCAAGAGAAGACACCCCAAGAGCAAATCAAGATCAACCATGAAGATGATGGTGATTTGATGATAAAGAAGAAGAAAACAAGAAGGGGTGGAAAGGCAAGGCATCCAATGCAAATTCAAGATGACAAGATGATGAGCAAGAATGAAGATGAGAAGAAAGATTATGCTCACATCAAGTGTTTCAAGTGTGGAAATGTGGGACACTTTACTTCTAAGTGTCCTACCAAGAGAAGAAGGCTCAAGCAATCCATGAGAGGCAAGGCAATGAGAAGCACCACATGAGCAAAGAAGAGAAGGCTCAAGCAAAGAGAAAGTGCTACTCATATCGGGAAAGGGTACACATAGCACATTCATGTCCCCTAGGTGATGTTTCTAAGCCTATTTCAATTGTTAATAATAATGTGCTTAGAAAGGATGGCAATGGTACCTCATTGATTGCAATTGCAAAATATCCCGCTATTCATACTAAGGCTACTCCTAAGTATGTTGCTCCTAACTTGAGAGGACCCAAACTTGTTTGGGTACCATCAAAAAGTGGATGATTGTTTGTAGGTACTAACGGCATTGGAGGCTTGGTTCAAATGATATTCATCTTGTTGATCATGTAGTTGAGCCAAGTATTGCTAAGTGATGATCATTATCCCAATGCCATGACAAATTAAGTGAAGTCCAAATATGCTATAACATACAAGTGTCAAGTTCAGGTTATTGGTGATTCATTGGATATATTTGATGACTTGCAAATAATTGAATTGAAGCTTGTTAGTTGGATGATCATGAGCTAACCAAGGTATATCTCTTATTGATCATTTCATTTGGGTGCATATAAGTTGATTGAATTGGATAAATATGCAATGTTGCTTGCTATGAGATGTTTGAATGGATAATTGATTAGTAATTAAGTTTGGATTGATTTGTGTTGGATAAATTCATGAGATGACATTTAGTAAGTGGTTTTAATGGATATATGTCTTATGAAAGTATTCAAACAAGTTAGTTTCAAGTTTGATTCATACATGATGAAGTATAGCTCAAGTGATTGAAATCTGTCCTATAATTGAGAATCTGAGCTAGCTGTGATCTTAGCCATGTTTGAGTGATCAAAACATATTGGATTGGCATGAAAATTGGTATACATGCTCTAGACTTATGGTATAAGATTCTGTAGAAATTTCATGAAAATTGGATAAGAAATGCTTCGGTTTTGGAGTGGATCTTATCAGCCATAGTGCAGCAGTTTTCAGCATGTAGCAGTGCTGGAATAATTGATATATAGCAGCAATCTAGAAGTCAAATGAAGCTCAAATTTTTACAGCTGCTAGATAACTTAGTAAAGAATATCTCCACCAAATTTCGTGGTATTTGGATTTGTACTTTGGGATATATGCTTATTTCTTTGAAGGGTACAAAATCTATCAGAAAAGTAACAAATGTTGGATTGATCTAGAGTCATTTTGATTGAAAGGTCCTCAAGTTGGAAACATGTTTATAAGTGTTTGAGGTACCTAAGTTTGGTTTTGAGATGATTTCGAAGCATGACAAGCAAAGAGTACAAGGCTATTTGATTGTGGAGTGTACTTTGCACATATTCGGTACTCAAATTAGAAGATCAAGATCAAACTCAAGATGAAGTTGAAGTTTAAGTTCTAATGACTATTGAAAATCATTTGGTAGAAAGAAAAGAACTTAAACAAGAAGAAAGAAAAGGACTTAAAGAAGGAATCAAGGTTACTCATCAAGTTAAGTCCATCACTTGGATCAATCAATCAAATCATTTCAAGTGAGTATCAAGAATGATTCTTGGAGAGAGATCACTTCTCCCTAGTGTAGGGGCTTGCCGCCTATGTATAGGTGAACCAAGTGTGGTACTTAGAAGGCTAACATAGAAATGGTGATCCGAGGAACATTTGAGATGCTTAGTTGAAGCAATCAAAAGGGTTGATCAAGAAAAGCAAGCAACACCCAAAAGAGAGCTAGTCATGATATTTCAAATGGTATTCTCACATTGATGCTCTCATGCAAGCTTTGATCAAAAGATAAAGCAAGCCAACCACAACAAGAAAGTGCACTTGATCATAAGTGGTATTCATTTCATATGGGTGAAGAATGAAATTCAACATGGTATCTATTGGTCTTCACCAAGCTTATAATTGGACTTCACATTGCTATTGGAGTAATGAATTAGAATCTATGTGACTATCCTCTACTCCAACATAGCAAAGGTATCATTGTAATGTGCATGATCATTTCATCCCTTACTAGTATGCGGTTAGTGCATATAGTACATGCTTCATAGGATCATGCATAACAAATGAATTGCTTAAATTCATAGCCTACCACTATTGTTTGAATGATTACTTGATCTAGTTGTTAGTACATGAATTTGTTCATGAGCTAGTGAACCCAAGTACTTGACTCAATTTGGATGGCTAACAAGTGACAAGTACAACATTGGCAAGATAACCCTTGCAAGAGGTGTGAAGAAGCTTGTCATTGGTTCAAACCGGACTTGGAAGCTTAGGCAAATCAATTTAGTTCAAATCAATCAATAGAAGCTCATGATAGTGATAAGAGTACAAGCACAAGATAACAATGCAAATGGATATCTAGTTTGTTTGTTTCAAATAGTATCTAGACTCAAGTATTTTATCAAGAATCAACAAATGATGTCTAGATCAACTCACAAGTGATATCCTATAAGTGGTACTCATGAAGATAGCAAATGTTTAAGAAATGGTCTTTATTGATAAATCAAACAAGTGGTTCCATACTAGAAGATTATTTCAAGTGATATCACATCTACACATAACATCAAGACGATGGTTCCACAAGTGATCATCAAATAAAGAATGCATCCCTCAACTACAAGAGCTCAAGTGTATCAAATGAATGACCCATGCTATCACATAGGGGGAGGTGTACCACAAATTGATATCAAGATCAAAGATCCTATGTATGGTATCTCAAGAAGCCCTACACAAGATACAAGTGGTATAAGTTATAAGTGGTATCTAAAAGTGGTGTCATTCCAACAATCAAGTGATGTCCATCAAAAATGCAAAATTCAAGCCTCAACCATCTACCCCAAATGCATACCTTTACATCAATAAGAAGCACACCTTTTATGGAAATTGATGACAAAGGGGGAGAGATTATACAAAGATATGAATGCCTCTATAGGGGGAGAGATAGATTGTACAAGGGGAGAGATAAGATATAAAAGCTTAGGAGGTTGGACATGGACATGGACATGGACATGGACAAAAAGGGAGCAACATTGGAGAAAAGAGATGGATTAAAATTCTTGGACAAGAGAAGCACACAAGTAGAGGGAGCAAGCTCATGAACTTTGATTGATTGCATTTGATATGTGCATATTCATGTGCTTGCTTGCATTGCATAATCTTTCAAATTCAATATGCATGCTTGTGTGGTGTATGCTAGTTGTAGAACTTGAATGGTGATTTGATAACTAGCATGTATAGGATGATAGCTAGACACTTGGTATGCTTTTCAAATAATGCTAGTACCTTGCTTTTAAAGTTGATCTCACAAGGTATCTAGTGCTTTTATTTCCAAGTGATATCTAGCTAACCGTGGTGCTAAGGATGAACTTAAAGGTGCAACTTCGATTGGTACACGCTTCAAAGGTTTATTCTATACACCTTAGCATCATTTGGTAGTAATTACTCTCCCACACTTTTAATCTATGCATGTGTGCGAGCTTCAAATCAAACACTCTAGCACATATGTAGGGAGAGCTAATACTACCATCTCGGGTTTGTGGTACTTGTCCAAAATTATTTTCACATGGTAAAATTGCTTGGACAAGCAACATGAATCTAAAAGAGCTTAATTTCCATATCTTTGTAGAGTTGTCATCGATTACCAAAAAGGGGGAGATTGAAAGGTCCTTGTTTGGTTTTGGTAATTGAGTGACAACTTAGGTGGACTAATTGTGTTTATGTGAGATACACAGGTGATTAGTCCACAGGTACATGTGTGTGAGCAACATATGCCATGAAGGTGAAAATGGCTTGAAGATGTTGCAAAGCTCACACATGTGATGATGAAGGAGCTCATTGCACATGAGACATGACATTGAGTCATGTGATCAAGGTGGAGAAGATCAAGACAAGACTTGGCTTGATGGACTGGTTGCAAGCATGAAGGGCAAGTCAAAGGCTTTGGGGCGATGGACCGCGTGGCGGTGAAGCTTGAGCAAGACTTGGTGCCAATGGACGATGCCAACGGTGAAGAGCAAGTAAAGTCAAGATCGATGAACCAATATGATCACGTGATGATATAAAGTGGATCATATCTTTGTTGATCGTGTTGGTGCATGTGTTGCATCAACATTAGAGGAGATGGAATGGAATGTGCAAGGCAAAGGTATAACCTAGGGTATTTCATTTCACCAGTCATAGGTGTGTAGAGAAGTTTATGACCGGGTTTAGGATAGATGACTGTACTATCAAGAGGGGTAAACTTGTTTGCATATCGGTCATCTAGTGCCACTCGAGTGATCTAACTTTGCATCATCGCTAGGATCGAGTGGTGTGGCAAGTTGAGTGGCTAATCCTTTGAAAAATGATTGTGAAAATACTAACACACATACACATGATGGTGTACACTTGGTGGTGTTGGCACATTTGAAAAGGAGAAGAAGTTGGTGATGAAAATGAGTGAGTCGCGCTGGTTATAGAGTGACCGGACGTGTCCGGTATGGTGACTGGACACGTCTAGTATATGGCGGCGTACTCAGCGATCGGACGTGTCTGGTTGCCACACCGGACGTGTCCGGTGTGAATCAGAAAACACGGTGTTTGGTAGTATAGTCGATTGGACGCTGGCTGCATCCGGTCCGGTGTGACCGGACACGTCCGGTCGTCCGTGGGTGCTTATTGTACTCGACCGAACGCTGAGGCTCAGCATCCAGTTAGTTTCTAACAGACGTGTCCGGTCGGCCCTGGAGGCTTACTGGACTCGACCGAACTTGGCGGCTGAGCGTCCGGTCGTTTCATGCTGAGCGTCCGGTCGTCGTGTTAGAGAGCCATTGGAGGCAACGGTTGGACACGTGGCGGTCTAGCAGCTACCGGACACATCTGGTATAGCGACCGGACACGTCCGGTATTCGTGTCCGGTGCGTCCGGTGCTGCGTCCGGTCGGCCCAAAAAACACCCAGTGAAGGGATAACAGCTAGTTTAGCCCTTGGGGCTATAAATAGAAGTGGCCTTCAGCCATGGTTAGCGCTGAGCACCTCGGGGGACTTTGTGTCCATGCTTGAGAGTGCTTAGGAGCCCTCCATCTCACATATACTTGATTGTGATCATTCGATTGTGTGAGAGAGCGATTCTAGTGTGATTGCATCATGAGGTTGCATCAAGTGGCACTAGGTGATCGAGTTGCAAGCTGGTGGTGCTTGTTACTCTTGGAGGTTGCCACCTCCTAGATGGCTTGGTGGTGGTCTCCATCGAAGCTCGCAAGAAGCTTGTGCGGCGGTCCAGAGAAGAGCTTGTGAGGGGCATTGTGCTCGCCCCGCGGGAGCCACGAAGAGCAACTTTAGTAAAGCGTGTCATTAAGCTACCCTCACTTCTGGGGTAGGTTCTTACGGCGTCCGACGTGCGGGCTTGGCGGGTGATGCCAATTAGCCACCGAACCACCAAGTGAGCGGTCGACACAACGGGGACTAGCGTGTTGGCAAACACGTGAACCTCAGGAGAAAAATCATCGTGTCAACCTTGTTCTTCCTGTTGGTTTGCATCCCCATTACACAAGCTTGTGATTACTTTCATATATATTGAGCTTGTGTTGTTGCTCTTGTAATTAGTTAGCTTGTGTAGCTCACTAGTTACCATCTTGCTTGTGTAGCATAGAAGTAGCTCCCTTGCATGGCTAATTTGGTTTGTGTAACCTTGTTAGTCATATTGCTTAATTTGTGTAGCTAAGTATATGTGCTTTCTAATTTGGCATTGGTTGCCTTGTTATTGAGCATTGCTAGTGAGCTTAGTTGACTTTATGCTTTTGCTTACTAGCTTGTGTGAGAGCTCTCTTGTTGCTTGAAGTACTAGCGGCATAGGTTTGTGTGACCTTGCTTCTAAAATTGGTTAGGTGAGCTCTAGCTAGCCTGGCACCTTTGTTGCTTAATTAGTTTCTTTTCAAGGTGCTAGTGAACATAGGTAGAGGGGTGTAGTCTTGGCTAGACTGATAGTTTTAATTCCGCACTTATTTCGGTTAGCCAACGTGATTAAGTTTTAAAAAGGACTATTCACCCCCCCCCTCTAGTCGCCATCTCGACCCTTTCACCGCGCCATGAATTAGGGCGCGGCACTGCCGCGCCAAGATCGGTGGCGCGGCAGGCTCTGCCCCGTTAGCGGTCAGCGATTCCGGTCGCCGCCATGTCAGCCCTCTGTCGCGTCACCATGCATGGCGCGACATAGGCATTTGACCGCGCCAGGGCAATAGGCGCGACAAAAAGTGTTAGTTTTAAAAAAACCGACCGTATTAGATTTAAAATTAATTTCTAAAAAGTGTTAAAATTAAAAAAATCACCTCATACACCCCGCGCTCCCTTCGTTCTAAAAAAATGTATAACTTTAAAATAATACTAAATTAAAACATCTTAAGATTTTAAAAAATATATATAATAATTTTAATAGCATGCCTATTTAAAGTTATATATTGATATTATTTCTTATAAATTTAAGATAGTTTGACTATGACAATTCAACATGCACGAAGATATTATAAGTACTCCCTCTGTCCTCTCAATGGATCAATTTCTACAGTTGTTTTAAGTTAAATTCTTGTATGTTTGACTAAATTTATAGAAAAAACAAATATTTATGATATTAAATATGCATATTATGAGAATATATTTTATTATGTATCTAATAATACTTATTTGGCATTATAAATGTTCACACTTTTTTCTATAAATTTAGTTATTAAATTTAAAAGTTTGATTTAGAACAACTTTATTTAAAATTTAATTTATTTATTGGAAGAGTAGTACTGATGTACTCCCTCTGTCTAGAAAAATATGCAATTCTAGCACAGTACCATGTTTTATTATATTATGTTTGACCAATTATAGATAAAAAATAATAAATATTTGAGCTTTTTACCTATATGGCCATGAAACGAACTTTCATTCCTTCTATGACCTTCTATCAAGTCCGTTAGGGTACTCTGTTAGCTTGTCCACTGATAGATACGTGAAAAGACAAAAATAACCTTCTGTGTTTCAAAAGCCACCGCATCACACCGAGCAAGAGACGGGCGTTGGGCACTATCGCAATAAAAAAATGACCACGAGGGCCGCGACGCGAGACCGATGGGGGAGGGCACCGCCGCTGCTAGCCAGAGGCGTCCGTCGGGATCTCCTGCCCTAGATCCACCTGATCTAGGTGCGCCGGGATCCACTCCAACTCGTGGAGAAGGCGTCGTTGCTCCAACCCTAGGGCACCATGGTGGAGGCACCACTACTCGACTTGTGGAGCACACCTGCCCAGGCCTGGTCCACGCGGCACCAGGCATCCCTAGCCATGGCCATGCTGGTGCGGCTGCCACCTCTGGCAAGGGTGGCCAGCGTGGCTCCACAGTCGGCAGACTCCCTTGCAGGCAGCCCGGTGTGGTCAGGAACTCCAGCGAGCAGCGGGCAGAACCTCTGGCACCTCCTGGCGAGGTTGGCCCATCCCGCAGTGAGGTATGCATGGCTCCAGCTAGCCCCTCCCATAGGCAGCAGGTGGAGGACAGGCTGGTCCAGCCTGAGTAGGGCACCGTTGTCTCCGACCAAGATGGCGTTGACTTCGACGAAGATGACTGGCTACAAGAGGGAGTCTACATTTTTTGTACTCCTAGCAGTAGTTACAAGTTTACCAAGTCCTAAAACGCTATTTTGATTTTGAATGACAGCATGAATCCTAATTCTAGTTTCAAGCTAAAAAATAAATTGTTGGGCAACCATAAGAAGTGTAGACAAGATATGAAATGTTTCAGCTTTGACATGGTTGTTGATTCTGACAAAATAAATTATGAGGACCTTGTTGCGTCAATGGAAGAGAAGTACCCGCCTGGTTATTTGGAAGTAGCTCATATTCAATATTATGATGAAGGTCTAAAATCTTTCCTAGAAGTAAACCGACCAAGAGTTGATGGCTATGTTTGATAAACATTTGAAGAGAAAGGTTGTCATCATGTTTGCTGTGTATCGAGGTCATTCTGATCCATATGAGACTGTCATAGAGTGGGATTTTGGTGTGGGTACCTAACCTAAGGACAACATAGACAATGATGATGCAGATAAGGATGGTTGTCTTAGGAATCCTGAACAACAGAATGAACATGTAGGTGTTGATGAGGAAACTATGTACTGTGATGTTGTAGCACCCAATGCTCTACAGGTGGTTCATAGCCCTATTCAAAAAGACCCACCCTATGTTGTTGATGATAACGAGGATGATAGTGAAGGTGGAGATAAGTCACAGGATAAGGAAGAGATGCCATGCAACTAGGAAAACTATGCTTCAAAAGTAGAACATGATCCAGAAGATCCACCAATGATAGTAGGCTCCACTTATGCTAATATGTATACATTCAAATTGGCAATTTCTCAGCATGCAATCAAAAATCAGTTTGAGTTCAATATTGCAAAGAGTGCACCAAATAGGTTCAGGGCATATTGTCCATGGTGGATATTTGCTTCTACCACTAAGGACAACTGCACTATTATGGTAAGGCTTTGTCTTTGTCCTTACGTTAATTGAGATTGCATATTATATAGAGCTTTATTATTTATCTTTCTAACTAATTGTTTCTCATCTTATAGGTGAAAAGGAACCCTTGTGCTCATGTTTGCTCTAGTACAAGGAGGAAAAAGAGGGTGAAGAATGCAACCAATTTTAGATATGTGAAAAGGTGAAGGACTTTCTCATAGTGGATGCAACTTTGGGTGCAGCGGCATTGGTGAACAAATTGAAAGAACACCATAAGGTAAATATCAACTACAAGAGAGTGTATGATGGTAAGGAGCTAGCATTGAAATATCTTTATGGTGACTAGGATTCTAGCTTTGATAATCTGTTCAAGTTTAAAGCACAAGTTGAGAGTTGTTGCCTTGGTAGCTTAGTCGTTATTGACCATCACATGTGCCGGTGTTTCGAACAAACACCAACTAGTAAATTTATATTTGTTACGCGTTAGGCTCGGATGGTGTACTAAAGGACATAAGGTTTATACTGGTTTGGGCAGAATGTCCCTATGTCCAATCTGTTGCTGCTCGTGTTATTAGTACCGAAAAAGGTTCATAGTAGGGGGTACAAACGGTCGAGAGAGGGACATGTCCTAAGTCTCTGATAGAAAGGTCAAAAGGATGCCAAGAGCTCGGTTGCTGCTTGGCCGTATGTTGTGTGTGGAATCGATCCATCCCCTTAGTGGGGTGTCCTGCCCTCCCTTTTATAGACCAAGGGGGAGCAGGGGTTACAGATAGGAGAAAGAAGAAAAAACCAAAGGTAGAGAAGGTCCTTCGAGGGTGTCGGGTCTTCCTTTTCCCTTGAGCCTGCCCTGTTGACATGGCAGACCACGCCAGGGATAGCATGTTTCGTGATCCTGATAGGGCTGGGCTCTGGCTTCGTTTCAGCGAGTGGTCATGTCCTATCCTCCCCCAGCGGACAGTGCGGTGTGTCAGGGCATCGAGCCATGACTCTGCGGGGAGTAGACGAGGAAATGACTATACGCCTGTTATTGTAGATGATGTGAGTTCTTCCTTGAATTGTAGTGGTTGTCGTATGCTTGTGTCAAGATCCACGCCCGAGGGCTGATGGCGGCGCCTACAACACTGTAGGACAAAAGTCGGCGCCTACAATACTATTTGGGCTCTGTCATGCCTAGGAGAGCTTAAAGCGCCCGTCCCGTCGTATCCTGACGGTACCTTCTCGTAGGTGTGCAGGGCATGGTCCTCGGTACTGCGGTTGACCTAAGTGTCCTGTCTTACCTCCTGCTCGTCATCATGAAGGAGCAGGGTGCAGTCGCTGGGCGAGGCGGAGCCAGCCCTCAGCCGTCGGGCGAGGCGGAGCCCGCCCTCGGACGTCAAGCGGGGCGAAGCCAGCCCTCAGACGTTGGGCGAGGCGGAGCCAGCCCTCAGCCGTCGGGCAAGGCGGAGTCTAGCCCTCGGGGGTCGGGCGAGGCGGAACCAATCTTCCGTCATTCGGGCAAGAAGCGTAGTAGCGTTCTTGTCTAACCGGAAACATCAACGTTCGATGGTTATTAGTTCCACCTTATTGGGTACCCCGGTATTAGGTCCCCGACAACATGGTAGATGACCATCACATGTCTTTTCCTCCAAGGTTTGATATTTCTTCCTTTCTCACATGGTTATTTCGCACTTTCTGATGGATTCTAAGTACCAACTAATTTGTCACCGTAGTCAAAACTTACAAACAACATCTTCTAAAAAGAGGAAAAGTGATGATTGTACACCTAAAGTCTCTAAAAGGTAATTTATATATTTTATATATTACTGAAATCTCTTTATATCATCACATCTTGCTTTGAAAACTTCATTATTTGACTACCATGACAGCCACAGCTTGGAGGTTTCAAGTAAGAAAAAGAAAAACCGCACTAACTCCAACTCTAGACGTTCAAAATTGTACGTTTTCTAATTCTGAATTTCAGTTACATGAATCCAATTTTTCCCTCTTATCTAAACCATTGTCAATGTATAACATTTGTAGGTCAAGAAGTGGATCAGATCAGCCCGAATCACTTTCTATTGCTTCATGCGAAGATCGACCTGCTCAAGTTAAAAGGAAGCGGACACCCATCAAGAAAAAGCTAGGCCTTCCAAAGAAAAAAGTCGCAGACATTCTGAAGGTGCCACTTGACAGCCCATCGATGGGTACAAGAAGCAAGGCAGTACTTCCTAGCAGCCTTGCCATGAGCACGCGAAGCAAAAGAAGGCTCAGTCTTTGATTTGTGATATGCCCATTGAATTTGCTAGTTGTATGTAAGATCAATGTATGTTTGAATTCGTACTTTTGTGTGACCTTATTTATGTGAGACCTTATTTATGTGTGATTAAAACTATGGTGGATTTATGTGAGACTTGGTTAATTGCAATGCATGTGTGAAAATTTTTAGAGCACATAATGCACTGTTATGTGTCCTATTTGCTTAATATTATTTCAAATATATACTTTATGTGTATTACATACTCTAAATATGTCCTACTGTTATGTGTGAATTTATTTGCTTAATATTACTTCAAATATACATCAATCAAACAAAACTCTGCAATTTATTTTTTTACGCCAGGAGCAAAACGGCCTTTTTACCCTTGATTTAACACTGTTAAGTGACAAAAATGGACGAAAGGCCATAGAAGGAATGAATTTCAGGACCATACAAATAAGTTTTAAAAAAGGCCATAGAAAGAAGAGCCATTTTTTTAGGGCCATACAAGTAAAAAGCTCTAAATATTTATATCATCAAGTAAATATCATTAGATTAATTACAAAACATACTTTCTTAATAAATTAATTTAAAGTCATAAATATGAATATTATTCACTAAAAATTTAATCATACATAAATAACTTTATCTGACATATAATTCATTGTTGTATGTTTTTCTCAACAGAGCGAGTAGCATGGACTGGACCCAAGTCGCAATAAGCTCCTTGGATTCCTGCGTCCGCGTGGTTCTCTGTGCTTGTGGAGTCTTGTTCGGGTCTTGTCTCTGGGGCGGTGGGAGCGCCCCAAGCCCAGTAGGCCTAGTTCTCTCTGGTTGCATGTTTTGTTTTGTTTTTTCCTCCAACCTCTGCTATCGCGGGAGACTACTCCCTCCGTCTATGTATCCGCGCAAAAAGATAACTACAGATTTAAGATAAGTCAATTTAGATTAATTAAGAGAGATCATAGAAAATAATTTCATTATTTGTGTTTTTAAATATGTTTCACTATAAAACTATATTTATAATTAATTTAATAATAGTTATTGACATCTATTTTATTGTATAGCTTTGGTCAAACTTAAATATGTTTGATTTGTTGATAAGTGATAATTGTATTTTTAAATGAATTGAGTGGTTCTAGCTTCCTAAGATCACATTAAGAGAGAAAAGCAGCATACTCCTGTTCTAAAATACTTGGTCTTATAATATTTGAATTTTCTCTTAAAATACTTTTTCTAATTTCTCAATGTGTTTTTCTCCAAAATAATCATTTCTTCCGTTCTAAAATAAATAAATACTCCCTCCACCCATAAAAAGGGGCATTGTGGTTTCCCAAATATTAATATTTATAATATATAGTTAGTATCATTACACATATCGTTTAATACATTTTTGTAATTAACTTATTTAGAGATACAGATGTCACTAGTACTATTTTCTATAAATTTAGTTAAACTTAAAAATGTTTGACCAGCACAAGTCTTATAGTGACTCTTTTAAGGGATGGAGAGAGTATCTTGCTTCTTGAAGAGTCAAACTTATTAATACTCCATCCGTTCTTTAATATAAGCCATATAGATTTCTAAAGAAAATTTCAAAATATAGGTACGTATCAGCTCCCACGTCGATTAGTTTGTAAATCTTCTCATCGTACATAGCACATGGCCCAACCAATCTCTTAGATTTAGGAAGTAATCTGATTGGGAGAGAGAAGATGGCCTGATTTTTCTTTTTTTTTTCTCGGTCTCACATCCTTCTCCAAGCCGTAGGTTAATATTGGTGCTAAAAACTATATGGCTTATATTAAGGAACGGAGGGAGTAGTATAAACATCTATACCTCAAAATAAGATGCGTGTTTATTTTGGGACGAAAGGTTAATTGTAATATATGATATTGTATTGTACTACGTCAAACTTTAAAATGATCCTGATTGATAGGATCAATCCCGGATTGATAGGAGGCTAAACCCTAAACCCTACCACCTCACCAGTCGCCAGCAATAAGAACCAGTTTGGCAGGGCTCCCTAAGCTGCTCCGGCTCTGGCTCCTGCCGAAGCCCTGCCAAACATGGATGAGAAAACCAGCTCCGCTGTCGAAGCCGCAAGGGAGCCGAAGCATTTCTTGTACTGCGCGGACGGAGCCTCAAAACCGAGCTTCTCCTGGCTCCTCGTCCATCCGCGGGTGAAAAGACATGGAGCCCCAAAACCGAGCGCATGGCAGCGGTGCCGCTAGGGTTCCGATGAACCAGCTGCGGCGTCCGGTGGCCAGCGGGCGGAGCATGCACACGAGTGGATCTGGCGGCCCTAGTGCTCCAGCAGGCGACGCGAGGATGGCCGCGGCCCGGACCGGCGGATCGAAAAGCACCGCCACCGGCGCTCCTCCAGCTGGCGCGACGGCTGCGTCGTGGCCTGGCGGACCAGCAGGCGCCGCCACCAGCCTAGCCGCTGCCGGGAACGCCTCCATGTCGGGCGGCCTGGGCGATGGGTTCCTGGACTGGTTCGATGGCGCGGCGTCCGCCGCACTAGGCTCGGATTGGCTGTCGTCTGAGATTGGTGCCACCCATGCCGAAGAGGAATGTGCTCCGGCCCCGATGCAGACCACGCCGTCAACACGCCGCAGGGGAGGTGGGCGCACTGGGAGGAGAACAAGGCCGCCGGTTCAAACAAGCACTCCTGCTGTCGACACTGAGGCTAGGTGAGATATGCTTCAGTTGCATAACTGTGATTTTGTTCATGCAATGAATTGTCCTGTGAGATATGCTTCTAGTTTACACCTCCGATGTTGCATTGGTGTTTCGTTGCAGATTAACAAGACTCTAGTTTCTAGCTCTACAGATGTGTGTGGTTGTTTTATCTTCGATCGGTGGATCATTTCGGTTGTTTATCATCTGTGTTGCAGCTGTTGACTGAGCAGTTAGTAGCTCGCTTAAAAATGATCTGTTAGGATTTGTGATGCTGGATTATCATGCTATGATGGACAACCTATATATTATTGTCATGCATTCCAGTGTATGTACTGTCCTATTTTGATTGGATAGTTCTTTGCTAGCCTTGTAAGTTCTTTGCTCAGCATGGCTGACTGGACGGATGAAAATGTTAGGATAGTTTGTGAGCTTTTTGCCGAACAAGTGGAGATTGGAAATCGTTCAAGTACTCATTTGAACAAAGCTGGTTTCACAAATGTGATAGTTGACTCCCACGCAGGGTTCTATGGTTGTTCCCCTACTTAGATCTTTCATATACAGCTGTAGGAAACTAGACATGTCTTGTGAAGCACAATTTTGTTTGTGTGCTCTTGTTCATTGACCTAATGACGTAGCTATTGATACTTGATAGACCGCCTATTGCTGGTCATATAATTTAGAAACTAATCCGGTGTTGAAAAGCTAAAAGCATCTAATTGTTATTCTTTGATTACCCTGAGATGGCTGAATATGCACAAATATACTTAAGTTTATCTGCAGAGAGCATTATTATCGAACTAAAAACAGGGGTGGATCCACCAATATGGCCAGGCATGGAAGCTGCCATAGGTGCCCACTGATTTGAAACTCCCACTCCCCTGCGTTGCTCAATTCCTTGTCCGCCAGCACCTAATGTTAAGCAATGAATGGATGGGGTCACGGGGAAAACAGCATGGCCTGCAGAATGTGCGAGGCTGTATAGGTAATTGGACCGCAAACTGCTTGATGAATAGCGATTTTTTTAGTACGAATTTCTAATTATACATCAAAGGTTGACAAGAGGAAACTTGTGAAAAGTCACACTTGAGAAATCCCCCCTTGAATTACTGCTAATATTGTTGTGCACAACTCCTAGCAGAAGAGCCCTAGCTAGTTGCATTGGATTACCAAGATGAGATGTTGAGGTGTGCCTTAGGCATATAGCCAGAAGCCAGATGATGAATTTACCATACCTAAGATTTTCATTTTAGTGGCTTATAGGTTCTTTTGGTGATCTTTTTCTCCTCTTTATTTTCCACAAAAATAATTTGATCAATTAAGCAGTCCAATAGCCTTTTAAAAAGGTGAATGGTTTTGATGACAAGCATGGGCCTTAAACATAGCGTGCATAGAGCGTGGGGAAGGATAAACATAATGTTCAAATGCTAAGAGTGAAGTGATTTAACTAGAAGGAAATACTGTTATTTGTAACAGGGCTGTGCACTTGTTCAGTATCTCCAATATTACAAATCTGGTCATCGGGCTAGTGTTAGCTTGGTTTCCGTTTGTGTTTTCCCTTTAGACGTTTGACCAAATGATTGTCATTTTCTCATACATTTCATCCATAGTTCTTGAGCTATGCAATGCATGGGTGTTTGATTATTTTCTATCATATATGTGATGGTTTCTGCATTGTTGCGTTGAATGGTTGAGCATGTGGAATCAGTACCTCTTGACATTCTTATAGGTCTTTCAATCATGCTCCCATCTTAAGGGAACTCTGAACTCTAGATTGGATTTGACAACTGTAGGACTGTTCTGCTCCCATCTTATAGGTCTATGATGGACAACCTATATATTATTGTCATGCATTCCAGTGTATGTACTGTCCTATTTTGATTGGATAGTTCTTTGCTAACCTTGTAAGTTCTTTGCTCAGCATGACTGACTGGACGGATGAAAATGTTAGGATAGTTTGTGAGCTTTTTGCCGAACAAGTGGAGATTGGAAATCGTTCAAGTACTCATTTGAACAAAGCTGGTTTCACAAATGTGATCCAAAAGTTCAAACAGAGGACAGGAATTCTGTACACAAGAAAGCAGTTTAAAAATAAATGGGACAAATTGAAAGTTGAGTATGGTATTTGGAAGCAATTGGTTGATAGGCAGACCGGTATTGGATGGGATGAAAGTGGCAAGAATATTGACATGCCTGAGGAATGGTGGAAGAAGATGGCAAATGTAAGTTCAAATAAATTTGCATGTACTTCCATTGTAGGCTGTATATTTTGAAACCTCTATATTTTGCGTTTCCATTGTAATTGAAACCAGTATATTTGTGGTGTTTCCATTGCAGGCTGTCAAGGGATCAGGACGTTTTCGATATAAAGGCCTTCAAAATAAGGACAACCTGAGCATAATGTTTGAAGACCTTCGTAACACGGGTGACGACCATTGGGGTCCCTCTAGCGGTGTAGCACCATCACAGGCTATACCTTTGGATGATGATGATGAAAATGAGGGCGAGAATGAAGATGACAGTGACCCTGATGAAGTAACACCAAGTGCCAGACCCAAAAGAGGTAAATCTCAAGGTAATGCAAAGGGGAAGAAAACAAAGACTAGTGGTGGCCAGTGGTTTCAGGAACAAATGGGCAAACTTGTTGAGATGAATGAAAGAACAACCGCATCTTGTGAGTCTATTGCTAGGGGAGAGGACAAATCTGGTTCAACCATCCAGGAGGTCATGGCATTAGTGAAGGGTTGCGGTGCTAAGCCAGGTTCAAATGAGCATTTTATTGCCACTGTAGTCTTCACCAAGAAGGCTGAACAGGAGATGTTTATGACATTAGACACTCCAGAGGAAAGATTTGATTGGTTGCAGAAAAAGCATGAGTGGATGACTAGAAATGGTGTGTCTAATAAGTAGATCTTGTTTAGCCTTGTATCCTTTATGTGAGACTTTAATTTATTGTTCTTGTTTGAGACATTTTATTTGGCTGTGTTGTATGAGACCATTTATTTGGCTGTGTGTATGAGACCATTTATTTGCTGTTGTTATTATAATAAAAATTGTGGTCCTCTCTCTATTTATTGGTACTTATTGAAGTGTGTTTGTGTGGTAAACAGATCTGAAACTGCAGATAATGATATGGATGACAGTGGGAGTGATGAGGATGATGATGACTGCAAAATAAAGGCTTTGAGAGTGTTGCAGTCTGCTCAAAATAATATTTTCTGTACTGCACTTCTTCTCAGCAAGTATTATTTGACATACCTTCATAAGAATGAGCCAAGAATAGCTGGACAGACTGGATATGCTAAGGTACTGGAAATTTTGCAAACTCCAAATGGGAGCCATAAGATGTTCAGAATGGAAACTCCAGTATTTTACAGCTTGCATGAATTGTTGGTGAGTACTTATGGTCTGAAATCAACCATTCATATGAACTCTATTGAAGCACTTGCTATGTTTCTTATGGCATGTGGCCATGGATGGTCCAATAGTGCTACACAGTATGTCTTCAACCATTCTGGAGAGACAATTAGTAGAAAATTTGAAGACGTATTGCACTGTATGGTGGCAATGTGTGAGGACTGCATAAGGCCAATAGATCCTAACTTCTCTACAACACACCCTAGGATTTCTAATGATAGAAGAATGATGCCATTTTTTAAAGATTGTATTGGTGCACTAGATGGTACCCATATTTCCGCAACACCACCTTCACATGATGCTATTAGATACTTTGGTAGAAATGGCAAAGCAACACAAAATGTTCTTGCTGTGGTTGATTTTGACCTACGGTTCACCTATGCCTCTATTGGACAACCTAGGTCCATGCATGATACAAGTGTGCTCTTTCATGCTTTAACCAAGGAGCAAGACAAATTTCCACACCCCCCTCAAGGTATGAATGCCTAGGATGCTATTGACAAATTTGACACAACCTATTGTATGGTAATATATTAATATGTCTTATTTTTCACTTATGTGCTTAGGTAAATATTATCATGTTGATGCTGGATACCCAAATCGTCTTGGTTACTTGTCACCATATATTCCGGATTGGAGGAGGGGTCCTGCTCCAAGTGGCCAGCAAGAGCTCTTCAACCATTTGCATTCAAGCATTCGCAATGCGGTAGAACGTACATTCGCTGTATGGAAAATGAAGTGGAGAATCCTTATAAGATGCCGAGTTACCCAATGAAAAAGCAAAAGATGATTGTTGCGGCAACCATGTGTCTACACAACTACATTCGTGAGACCAATGTGGTAGATAGAGATTTCCATAAATGTGATCGAAATCCAGACTAAAACCCCGGTCGGAGTCGAACGAACCCGCACTCCTTCCCTCGGTCAGGTCCCCCTCCAAAACAGCAAGGCGCCGAAGCAGCAACCGCCGCTCCCGAGTCCGCCGCGCCTCTCCAACCGGTGAGCGATCCTACCTTGCCCTGATTGATTACTCCGTTCTCAATCGAACCCAAATCTTTCTCTAGCACTGCCAGCTTTGGATTCGCCATTCGCGTGCGGCGTCTTGGTGCTCAACTTGCGAACCCAATCCGTTCATGCGTCCATTTTTTCTCGATTGGACTTTCCTGCTTCTCCGGCACGGGATTCCACTGGTCGATGGTAGTTGATGGCAAACGTGTTGCTTGGCTTATTTTCCTATAAAAACTGAAGCTTTTTGGGGTTCGCCTGTTCATGCATTACTCATAGGAGATGAAAACAAATTTTATGCATTTTAGATTTGGGAAAATTTCCCCCCTTTTTTTTAGGTTACATGAAACCGCTTGTCTCAACTTTAGACTGTAGAAAATGCAACCAACATTTATATCTCCAAATAAGTTTATTATGAAAGTACATTCAATGTTCTATCCCGATCTATCTAACGATATTAATTATATATTATAAATATTCTTTTATATATAATTAGTCAAAGCTATATAAAAAAGTTGACTTATGCGGGAGAACGACTTCTATTTTGGGAGAGAGAACTTCGCAGTCCTTTACGAAAGCTAGTTCAAAATCTAGGTTTCAGGCTTTTTTTTTTTGGCTGATTTCTACTTCTCCTTTACTTTTGAGGGTCTGAGTCCTGTTAATTTTCGTCTCCTCTGGAGACTTCTTACTTCATGTATATTATTTGTGCCGTGTACTTTCCAGTGTCCTTAGAAAAAGACTGGTACATTAATAATCTATATGAGGGGTCCAGTGTCCTTAGAAAAAGACTGGTACATTAATAATCTATATGAGGGGAAAAAGGTCTGTACCAGAAAATCGAACAGACCAACAACTTAATATAGAACAACAAAGCTATCAACCCTTTATATATATCTTTTAAATTATCACTTTGTGCTGTCGAGGTAAAGTGTTACATGTGGACAAATTATGGTGATCAAACAGATTGCGAGGCTTGTTCATTTGTTCGCTTGTCCGAATTCTGGAGAAATCTGGACGGTTTGGAGGAATGCTGGATGAATTTGTGAGAGAAAAACACTGTTCCGGACGAAAAAATAAGCGGATCAAAGCCGGGTTTAAGGGCATGCGAACGGATCAAACAAATTAAGTCTGTATTCTTGCATACAAAAGATTGTAGCTAAAAGAGCTTTATGGTAGTGATAGAAACCAATTACAACTCAAGGCTCAAGTACTAATTTATCTTAGCTACATGTTTTTATGCACTTGCATGATTCAGATTCATGTCTTGTGATGCTTCCCAGTTCCCATCATATGCATAAGCTGATACTGGGTTTTGCACTTATCTGGTTGTTCAGATGGCGGGTAAGGGTATTCTTCATTTTGATGGTGCTTCAAAAGGGAACCCAGGAAAAGCAGGTGCTGGAGCTGTGCTTATGACTAAAGATGGTAGAGTGGTAATAATCAAATACTTACTGCACTTGAAAAATTTCTTGTTTGCGGTTGCTCCATCTATCACTGGGTTCACTGATGTTATCACATAACCATGAAGGTATCTCGGATTCATGAGGGTCTTGGTGTCGCTACTAATAATGTTGCTGAGTATCGGGGCCTGACCTTAGGACTGAAACAAGCGATTGATCATGGATTCACGAGTATTAAAGTATATGGGGACTCTCAACTTGTCAGCAATCAGGTATGGCCTTTTCACTATAAGTAATCAAAGCTTCATCCCTTACTTGGTTGTCTAGCTTCTCTGTTTTGTCATGATAGACATGTCATCCTGCTTAAGGAAAGAGGCAAAGGCATTTGGGAAAAAATAGCAGAAGAGCAACCTGTACAGATGTGTTTTTTCTTTACTTACTATTCTACCTAAAAATATAGATAGTGTGCCTCTTGTTTCACTCTACAGAAATGCAGTAACGAGCAAAGCTAAATAACTTTGTCAATGGTGTCTTTGCATTGTTCTCTGTGCAATTTTATATTCTGAAAGTAAGGAACATGCGCACAAGTACTCTTCCATTTAGACTGTCGAATCATTTATGCCTTTTCTTGAGAACTACATCCATTGTGCAATCGATAAAAGCATAAGCTTGAGTAAGAAGGGAAATGTCCCTCTCAGAATAAATATTTGACCAGAGAATTATGGTATGAAGAAAATGTTGTTGCTGCTGCTGCTTACGTTCTTCTCTATCCTAAATAGGTGAATGGTGTCTGGCAAACGAAGAACCAGAACATGAAGGAGCTGTGCAATGAAGTGAGACAGCTAAAAGAGAACTTTAACTCCTTTGAGATCAGCCATGTTCGACGGGTATGCAATGCATTTATAGTTTTATATAAGCTTGCAGACTCTTTGGTTTTGCATCATAGATATTGGTCAAATCAGATATTCTTCGCACCTATATGCTTTAGTTAAGCAAGCTACCACAGCAATGGTTGCTTTCATCAGATTGAAAGAAAATAATAATAAAAAAGAAGCATTAGTTTCTGTTGTACTGCTAAGTGCTCTGCTGATTTTACCCCTTTCCTCCTTCTGAATGAAGGAGTCGAATGCTGAGGCGGATCACCAGGCGAACATCGGTACCACGCTTGCAAGTACAAAACATACATCATCCCTCAATTCCAGTTTCCTTGTTTTCATAAAAATCACTGGCTACACTACATTGCAGGTGGCTCCGTGTCTGAGGAGCGTGGTGACATCTGATACATCAGTTACCAACGTACAGCTAGTTAACTAGCTGAACTTTTGCCTTCCACCTTTGTCGAGCTGCTAGCCTGCTCTACAGCAGGAGCTGAGGTGATGGCTTGCCGTCTAGTAGGCAGTATATCCAATAATTTACCACTAGTTGGACCTATTTCATCATCAAGCTTCCACGGAAGTCTGATTTCTGTATCCAGTTGAAGGTGATGCATGTTTAATTTAGAGATGGTTTAGACCTTGATATTGATGTGAAACTCTGCTTTGAAAGCTTGCCCTGAAGTTAAGGTTGCTTCGATAAGTTGATCTGGGAATGGAGAATTTTCATTAATCAGCTAGCCTTTAGATGGCTATTTAGATTTTGGATTTGATGCACTCCTTGTTCTAGCATCCTTGAAACTTGATGCACATTTAGGGCGTGTTTGTTTGCTTGGACCAGGGCTAGATGCAGGCACAACGTGCCTTGTTTGTTTGCTTGAATGTCTTTTGGGCCTGGCTAGCACGCTGCTTAAAGCAACCTAGAACTAGGCTTTGAGAAAATGAAAGGGGTTGTCGTTTTTTTGGGCCTGGCCCGGCTGCGAGCGCGAGAGGCCGCTGCGGTTACCTCCTTGTCACTGCCTCCGTCCGCGCTCCCCCGACACAAGTGACCGGTGGTCGAAAAAAAAACGCAAGTGACCTGTCCTCTCCTCTCCTCCGCGTCGCGTCGGCTCCCGCTCCTCCGCCATGCCCGCTCTTGCTCCTACGCCGGGGCGTGCCCGCTCCTCCGCCGTGCCGTCTCCTCCGCGCTCCTGCTCCTCCGCCGTGCTCGTTCCTCCGTTGTGGCACGCCCTGCTCGAGGTGGAGCGCAGGAGGAGAGGTGGGTCGCGGCGCCTGCTCGACGAGGAGGAGGCTGCCAGACCGCGAGCTCGAGCACCTCTGACGTCACTTGTGGCTTCTCTGCCTCCGACGCCACCTCCTCCTGCCGCTTCTCCCCGGACCAAATCCTGCCCCAATCCTCTGACGACGTTGGGAGCATGATGGCGGTGAGGTGGAGCGTGGAGGGGAAGGTGACCTCCTTCTGCTACTCTCTCTCTCTCTCCTTCGCTGCTGCTGGGGTGGGTGCTGGCTGCTGCTGTGCTCCATTGCTCACCTTGACCCTCGTCTGTTCAATGCAATGCCAATAAGAAGAGTTCAGGGGTAATTCTACCACATCCTACCCCGAGGTGAGACCACATACCGTCGTGCAGGCAAACAAAAGATCCCTATCTAATCTGGCTCTGCTAGCAAAAAAAAAACCAAACACAGCAAACTGCACCTGCTGGACCAGCCTCTCTCTACCGTATGGGTGTTGGTGCCTACTGTTGGGGCCAGACGGTGTTGTATGGGTTCAGACACTAGGCGATGGTGTTGGTGCCTACTGTTGGGGCCAGATGGATGCGATTGGTGCACGATGCGCTTAAAACACTTATTGGACATCCTCCCTCGCACCGGCCCGTGTCGTCCGAATTTTTTACAATTTGACCATTTTTTTTTGAAAGTTTCTCATAAATAAACCCCTGGTGGAAAGAATTCAGGAAATAAACCCTTAACTCGGCGCCATTGATGCTGGCGCCGAGCTCCAGGGCACGGTCGGTGACCTGCCAGGGGGCTCGGCGCCAGAGTGACTGGCGCCGAGCTAAAAGGACCTAGGATGCCGCCTAGAGAGGGGTGAATAGGCGTTTCTGAAAATTAACACCTTTAAATGCGGAAACAATTAGTAAAGGGAGTTTCCAAAATAGAAACTCCAAATAAGAGTAATACCACCCCTCACAAGTTAGCCACAGAGTATGTAAAGGATACTAAATAAATCTAGGAGCCATAATCCTGCATCACAAGGATTAGCGCAAGGATAAAATAAATTCAGCACTGAGCTCTAATACCGGACGTGTCCGGTATACACGATTTCTACAGAGCAGCCCCAAACTTGCTCTTTTTGATTTTTATCTTCAAACCAAACTACAGGTACCTACTTGAGATGATAGTAAACATAGAGAACCTGCACAAGAGTTAGAGCAACACAAATATTGAATGAAAAGCAAATTGAGACACGATATTTGTTTTACCGAAGTTCGGACTCGTTCGAGTCCTACTCTCCGTTGAGGGGGCTGCGGGCGGCCCAGCGAAGGTCAGCCCTAGAGGGTACTACGAAGGTCACTCTAGTCGGAGTCTTTTCCAACTCCTTTTCCTCCTTCCACTAGATGATTCCGAGGCGGCGGAATCGACCGTTACAAACTTTCCGAGGCACACCACAATCTCTCGGGTGCTCTCCGACGACGCCTAACCGTCTAGGACCGAAGAGTCCAAGAGTAACAAATGCGAATCATGAGATTGACAATATGCACAAGTGCTCAAGTGGTTGGATTGCTCTCTTTTTGAATTTCACTCAACCCACAATTTAATTTGGCAAATTTGATCAATCACTCACTAAGAGAGAGTTGGGAGAGTTGGCAAGGCTCAAAAACGTGTGTGTGTCAGCAGAATCAGTAGCCTCCAAAGGTGGAGGCTTGGGGGTATTTATAGCCCCCTTGGAAAAACTAGCCGTTTTATAGCCGTTGCCATACCAGATGTGTCCGGTATGCTGACTTACACTGCCCCAACGGTAACTAAGTCACAGTGACAATGTGAGGTGCCGGAACTCCCGATGAATACTAGAACTCCCGACCCCCAAGGCTTTTGAAAACTAGCCGTTGGCCTCTGGTCATGCATACCAGACACGTCCGGTATGACCAGGACAGTGAATCCTCCACGACAGTTAAAGTGCGATACGTCGGAACCCCCGACCCTTGTCAGAACTCCCGACCGTCGGAACTCCCGATGAACCAACCCTAGAACAATAATGTTACCACTGCTGGGTAAATACCGGACACGTTCGGTATCAATACCGGACACGTCCTGTATTGCCAGACCAGCAAAAATAAAGTTAGCTCTTTTGACGCTCAAATACTCAAAACTCACATGGGTTGGCTTGAGCACTTATGAAACATTATCTATCAACATGATGCATCCCTCTTAATAGTACGGCATACCTATTAAACTCAAGATAAAAGGAAAAATGAATTTATACCACTTGAGTTGACCTATTTTGAATTGATGTCGTCTCTTTCAATCTTCACCAAATAAGGGTGCCAACATGTTGATATTGATCTTTACACTTGAGCATGGCCATCTTGAGCACGTGACTTGATTACATTCATCAAATATGAATAACTCCAAAATGTATCAAGTCACTTTCATCAAACACTCCAATAGTGATTTGATCCTCCACATAAACGTGACCATCATAGCTTGATTAATACCTCAACTAAATGCAAGTACTTCCTTCTTCACCCTAGCTAGGTTCTTCAGCCGCCAAGCCGTCGCTTGCCCTTCACCCTTGCTTAGTACCTCGAAGCCTTTCCTTGCTATCTTCACCATCTCAAGCCATCAAGTCACATCTTGTGTTGAATCATCCATTCATGTATTGTTATCTTTTTCATTTCAATTTAGCAAGCTTCAAATATGAGACCAATCCATATGCAATCCCTTATGTCTCATTAATTAGTTCTTACAAGCTTGCTTTCACATAGAACATGGAAATCCCACAATAAATAAGCCTTTGCATGAATTTTATTTGCATTGTTGTCTTGTGCTTGAACTAGATTGTTTACACAACAACACATCATTTTGGCTTTCATTAAGTACCTGTGAGATAACCTATTTCCTGTCCACACTTAGCAAATGGGTTAGTTATTTAATCACGTTGTCATTCAATCATCCAAAACCCACTAAAGGGCTAGATGCACTTTCAATCTCCCCATTTTTGGTGATTGATGATAACTTGATTAAAGCTTACAAAAGAATATAAATATTTAAACTTTTGGGTTCAATGATTTATGAGAGGCTCCCCCCTTAATATGTGCTTATGATTAGAATTCACAAAATGACCTCAAATGTTAATTGCACATACTAAAACATATAGGAGACTCCCCCTAAATCATTGCATCTGTAGGGTGCATGTGTTTGTGACAAAGTGAAACCATGATGCATATGAAAAGATATATCACACAAGAATAAATATAAAGGCATCACATCAAATATTTTCATTCTAGCATGCATAGTCCTTATGAGAATAAATACAACACATGTTTGTCACACATAGCACTCATTACAAATTTTCTCAAGTCCACAAGCCACTAATATATAAATAAAGATCATGTCTCAAGAGATACATAGATAAAGCATAAGTAAGTCTCATCTCTCACAAGATACAATCTATCTCAAATCCAAGATACATCAATGAAGCTCAAAAACAAGAAACTACAGCCTGCAGTGCATATCTTCAAGTACAAAGATAAGCAAATGAAACTATCCTGAAGCTTTAATCAGTCTCTCTCCCCCTTTGTCATCTATCACCACAAAGGTCCAACAATTACATACTAAGGACAAAGGGGCTACAAGCTGTCACTGAAACTGAGATCACTCATCATCATCTTCATCTCTACCAGCCTCCTCGTCATCTGAGCGTGTAACACCGGCTGGACGAGAACCACCCGCACCAGACAGGTCATAGCCACCAGACCCATAGTAGCCGCCACCACCTGTCAGGTCACTCCACCAATCTGAAGCATAGTCGTCTGTAGTACTAGGACGCGGCTGAGAGTGAGTAGGCACACGAGCCTGAAGTGGTAGAGTGTCAAGATGCTCAGGTGCCTGCTGCTGCTGTCTCTGAAGGAACTCAGCGTACTCTCTGTCATATCTGGCTTGCTGCTGCTCCTTAGTCTTAGGCTCACTAGCTGCCTCATCTGATAGTGGAGAACTAGGAGGATCAAGCTCAAGTCTAGAAGCAATTTGCTTCAAGGTTCAAGTATCCTTCCTCCTAGCCTCCCTCTCCTTCTACTGCCTGGTCTGGATGTCCTGGCACATCCCAAATATGGAGCTAAAAAGCCTATGGATAGGCGAGGGAGGACTCCCACGGCGTGAAGAAGAACGTGAAGGAGCACATGGTGGAGGTGAAGCTCCTGCTGCTGCACCACTCTCAGGTGCATTTGCCTCAGCTGTACCTACTGCTCCTCCTAGACCTACTGGAGGTAACCCTATCTCAGGCAAGTCTGCAACAATCTTCAGGGCCTTGTGAATCTTATCATACTCGAATGTGTGCCCTGTCACCTGCTCAATCATATACATGATATAAGGAGCAAAACCACAACCCTTGAGGGGCCTCTCTCCCACACTCCTGATCTCAGACCAAATAAAGTCAAACACGTTGAAGGGCCGAGCATCAGGTGCCATCCTATGGAGTAGGTTCCTGGAATAATCTGTAATGTTGCCCTTGTCTCCACCCTTGCAGTCAATAGTCTTCCTGAACATCATGTCTAGGTATCTATAGGTAGGGTGAAGACCTAGAACCTTCCCCACTGCTCCTCTCTCACCTCTTGGTGGATACATATAGGCAAGCTGCTCAGGGGGTAACACCTGCTCGGTGTGAATCCTATCTCTCTAGAGGTCATCTTCTGAGAAGCCAAGCTAAGCGGCAAACACATCATAATCTACATTGTACCACTAGCCCTCAAGCATCTAGTGCATCCGCCTCTCATCCTCCTCAACGAACAGAGTATCATAAAACTGAGCTACTACCTCTGTGTTTCAGTCATGCTAGAACTCCATGATCTCATAAACCCCAGTGCGCTGGCAAATAGCAATGGCATGATCAATGAGGCCTTTAGCAACTCTCTAATGTATTGCCAGTTAATCCACTGAGACTTGGCAATAACTGGGTTCCTAGTGAGAATCACACTAGAGTAGAAGTCAAGGTGAAAAGTTGTCTAGAAGCGGTGATCATACTGAACCTTAGGTAAGCCTCTCGGATCAACCCTTCGCTCATCTCTAGCTTTCTTGGTCATACCCTTCCCCCCTGTAGTCAACTCTGGGAACATAAGAGGGCACATTGGGCAAACGTGTCTCAAGGAGACCATAATGCATCTCTTGACTAGGCTGGTGCTGAACTGGAGGAACTGGCTCCTCCTCCTCCTCAATCTCCTACTCCTCATCTGAGCTATCACTATCTGATCCTCTGTGAGTGCTCTTCCTCTTTCTTTCTTCTCTGGACTCCACTCTGAACTCATCAGTGTCAGTGTCAGAAGAGGAGCTCCTAGACCCCTCTGCATACTGAGGTGCTGTACTAGAGGCAGCTCTAGGAGGCCTCCTGCTGCTCGGCTTGAATCCAGGATGCATCTCCTGTCTTGCCTTCTTATACTTTTCTAGTGCTGGATCATGCCTATGCTTGGACCTAGGCTCCTGTCGTCCACTCATGGCTGATGTCCTGTATCCAAAGATTTGCAAGAAATTTCAGATATATGCCTAAAACTTAATCTCGAATTGCGATTAGACATAGAATCTTTTATCCATGGTTTTACAATCATCTTGACATACAACTATAAAAAAGTTTGCAAAACGTAGATACAAAAGAAGCTAAGCCTAACAAACAATTCTAGGATAGGATTGAATCAAAAGAGAGCAGAGAGCCTGCTCTGCTGGGCCATACCAGACATGTCCGGTATCATACTGGACATGTCCGATATGGGCGCCTAGCAACCCTAAATAGGGTTCCTGGATTCAAACCATCACGGATCAATTCCAAACTTTGGGCATTGCTTCTATATCACCAATGTAGCATGTTCACCGAAGGAATTTCAATATCAAGCATTAACCATGTAGATTGGACGAGGTCCGCGATTAGGGTACCTTGAGAGAAGAGATGAGAAATCCAAATCCTTGGGGCCTTCAATCTTGATGCTAGCCTTCTCCAATGCGATCTCCTTCTCTCTCTTTTGTTGGTGAAAGTCTCGATCGCCCTAGGTGAGGAGAAGAGTGCCGGCAGGGTTGGTTGGAAGGAGATAGACAAGTCTAGGCTGAAGGGGTACGTCTAGTTTTATAGTCCCGCTCATACCGGACACGTCCGGTATACGTGGGCTTGCCCAAGTTATTCCAAAACGTGTTTTCTCTCTTCCAAACCCTTTTTCAGTTATTTCTCAGTCCAAAAGGGTATATAATCTTGATCCATACTGAGTATCATCACTTTTCTTATCCAAATCCATAAAATGTTTTTCTCTTTTCCAAATATTTGGCATATACAAGATTTCGCTTACTTGAGAGAGATAGAGTGAGACATAGTAGATTGTGGACTTAAAAAAGCCATGTCATGTGTGATTAGCCAATCAAACAATCATGGAGAGCTATAATCAACACATGACAAGGCTAGGTCACAAAGACCAAGATTCAAATAGTTTTTCAAATTCACACTTCCTACTCATGCTAGTTAGGGGTTTTGAAAGACATCTCTCCTATGTCACACAAATGCACATTCTAACATACAAAGGGCCTTAGATGCACTTACAATGCATGTATGTAAACACATACCTTTGCCTTGAGCCCACAAGAATTCCACTAAGAAGATATATATCATGATAGTCTTTATGTTGACCTTAATTGTTAAATAATCATGCTAGTTACGAATTCAACTTTTCATCCAAAGGACTACAAAGAATGCTAGATAAATTTGTTAGTCCACAAGGTGCAAAACAGAAATTTAGCTCCCCCTAAATAAGTGCTTCAAGTAATTTAAATGACTTTCCACAAGCACTTTTATTCTATTAAGAATTTGGGAGTCAATTTTCTATTTTGAACCACAACCAAATAATTTGCCATAAGTAAATTTGAGTACAAGAGATGCTCACAATCCACTTAGATTTGGTAAACCATAAGCTTCTGAGTAAATTGAGGATATATGAAAATATATGGATCAAAAACTCAGTTGCTTATCCAATTAGTGTTCTGGTTCCTACAATACCGGACACGTCTGGTAGGTATACCAGACACGTTCAGAATACACAGAACAGAAACACTCAATTTCTGTCCCTGGCCATACCAGACACGTCCGATAGTAATACCGAACACGTCCGATAGGTGTAGGACAGAACCAGTTAATTCACTGCTTGTGATTCTTCGTTTAGCTCTAGTATTTATTATAAACTTGCATCTCAACAAATGAATTGGTTTACTAGAGAGCCGTTAAAAGCATCATATGGCAAAGTAAAATTCCTTTTACTTGAATCTAATTAGTCAGTTTCACTATTTCACAAATGTACCTATTTGTGAACTATAGAACACGAAACAAACAAGGTGGCTATCCTAAAAGGTTTAGGTACTTGTTACCAATGGTGAGGATGAAATATATGATATATTCATTGAATTATCTTTGGGTCAACCATATAAGGGATTATGATAAGAATTGGTTGATAGATTGAGTGAATATTGTCAAATTGCTTGCTCAACCACCCCGAGAGCTTCATCTCATCACCAAGTACCTACATCATTAACCTAAGCACACTTTGGTACCCAACTCTTGTTGGGTCCTTTTGAGTTAGTCAACAAGTGCTTAGGCACCCAAATGGCTTTAGCACTAGTTTGTGGTGAACACATCACCTTGCTAGTGCTAACTCCATTTGTGGTCTTCCTAAGCTTATCATTATAAACATATGTGTTTGGCTTAGGAGCGTTACCATTTGGGCATTCATAGCTTAGATGCCCCTTTCTTCTACAAGCATAGCATATGCGGCCTTTGTTTGCTCTATGCTTGCTTTGCTTGTATGGACATCTATCAACCTTGTGGCCCATCTCATTGCATCCATAGCATCTTCTTGTTGCAACTTGGGCTTTCTTTCTTGCCTCTTTGTACATTTGGCATTTCTTGGTGGGATGCCCCGATTTCTTGCTCATGAGACAAGTGCTTTGTCCATCACTTTTCTTTTGGTTGGCCAACTTGTTAGATTCCTTTTGTTCGGCCGCTTCACACTTGTCGGCCCAACTCTTGTGTGGACACATAGCCCACTCATGTCCATACAATCCACAACCATAGCACATCCTTTTTCCATGTTTCTTACTCTTGGTTGGGTTGGCCTTGCTTGAGATGTGATTCTTTTGTTAGGCTTTGGAGAAAGCAAGGTTTGAACCCTTCTCAAGCTTCTTTACCATGTTATCACGGTTATCTTGAGAAGGTTGTGCTTTCTCCTTACCCTTCAACCGAATCACATCTTTCTTTAATCTTTCCACTTCTTCTTTGAGCTCTATGTTTTCTATGAGATTTAGCTCAATCGAAGATTGGCTTGCTTGAGGAGCACACTCATTAGTACAAGAAATATTTAATTGAGATGGTGTACTAGTGAGTGAATGTGTAAGAGGTTGAGAAAATTTTACCGATGTGATCACAACCTCATGAGCTACCTCAAGCATGATGCTTGATTCTACTACTTCCTCATGAGAGCACTTTAGATGAACATAGTTTGCTTGTAGCACATTATACTTGCTTGATAGTTCATCTAGCCTTGCCTTGAGCTCAAAGTTTTCCTTCTCTAGTTGTGAAACACTAGAAGATGAGTTAGTAACTAAAGCATGCTCAATTGACAATTTTTCATACCTTTCACTTAGAGCCTTTAGTTCTTCCATCTTGGAGATGAGAAACAATTCTTGCTTTTGAAGTGATTGCTCTTGCTTCTCAATCTCTTCTTCAAGCTCATCATTCTTTTCAACTATCTTCATGATGATGAACTTGTCTTTGCGGTTGAGATTATCAAGGTTGTAGTTGTCTTCAACTTCAACATCACTCTCATCTTGATCATCTACTTGTGCTTTCTCCTTTTCTTGATCTTTCTTGTTACTCTTTTTCTTGCTTTTCTTGGCCATGAGACACAAGTGATGAGTATCATGAGATACTGAGGTTGACTCATCACTTGGTTGCCACCAGGCTTGAGCATCGTTGCAAACAGCTGCATGCTGGTCTGCTGCCTCGGCCATATCGGACACGTTTGGTAGGCATACCAAACACGTCCGGTACATGTAGACAGACAACAGGTCATGCGCTGCTTGCACTTCTTGCTCCGGCTCAGCGCTCTTGAGGTCTTGTGAGGCTTCTTCGCTGTATGATGACACAATGGACATACTTTCCATTGACTCGATCTCAAGTGCATCATCACATTTGGATTTTCCATATAAATCAAAAAGTCTAGTCCAAATGAGATGAGCACTCTCCGGAGGTGGTTGTCCATTGAAGATTGCCTCATCTTGAACCTCTACACTCAATGTACTCAAAATAATATTAATAGCTTGAGCATTGAGTTGCACACATATCTCTTCCTCTTTTGACAAATTTTTGTAGTTGCTCTAATCAACTATAGAAAGAGGTATGCTTGCATCCACAATATGCTCAACAAGAGGACTAATGTCTCTAAAAGCTTTGAGTACATGTATTGACCAAGGTAGAAAGTTTGAACCATCATTTTGGAGAAGCACCGGCTCCAACTCAATAGGCGTCGACATCCTTTTCTCACGGCGATGAAGCTTTAGGTGAGAACCTCGCTCTGATACCAATTGAAAGGACCTAGGATGCTACCTAGAGGGGGGTGAATAGGCGTTTCTAAAAATTAACACCTTTAAATGTGGAAACAATTAGTAAAGAGAGTTTCCAAAATGGAAACTCCAAATAAGAGTAATACCACCTCTCATAAGTTAGCCACAGAGTATGTAAAGGATACTAAATAAATCTAGGAGCCACAATCCTGCATCACAAGGATTAGCGCAAGGATAAAATAAATTCAGCACTGAGCTCTAATACCGGACGTGTTCGGTAGGTATACCAGACGTGTCCGGTATACACGATTTCTACAGAGCAGCCCTAAACTTGCTCCTTTCGATTTCTATCTTTAAACCAAACTGCAGGTACCTACTTGAGATGACAGTAAACACAGAGAACCTGAACAAGAGCTAGAGTAACACAAATATCGAATGAAATGCAAATTGAGACACGATGTTTGTTTTACCAAAGTTTGGACTCGTTCGAGTCCTACTTGTAACAACCCAAAAATCCACACACTAAAAAATACCAACCACAAAATTTTTTCTTAAAACACCCATGTGATGATGAGTGTCATGTATAGAAAACCCAACCTAAGAGATGCATTAGGTCTAACCCCAACCCAAGTTAACACATAAGCATGGCATGTCATTAGTTAATTGTGTTTATTTAAATTCTAACAAATAAAGTATTGCATGCTTTGTTAATTCAAAACATGATTTGGATTTCTATTTGAGTTATGATATGCTTAACAACTCCAATGAATTTGGTGCACCCATTTTGAATTCAAAATACCCGAACCAAATTTAAATTCAAATCAAGGAAGAAGAAAAAGAAAACAGAAAAAGGAAATGAGGAAGAAGGCCTCGCAGCCCAGGCTGCTCGGCTTAGCGGCCCAGCCAGCCCAACCGCGCCCACCTTGCACCGGCTGCGCACGTACGTGGCCCACGAGCCGGCCCAGCGCATCGCCCGCACACCCGTCTGCCTCGCTCACAGCCACTGCCTGCTAGACCCCACATGTCAGCCACCCCCATCTACAGTGTCATCTTCCTCACCCACGCCTCAACCGCCTACGCGACCGGCGCCCGACAACAGTGGCAGGGGCGGGCCAGGGGGTCACGCCCGGGGCATGACCCTACCCCCTTGCGCCGTGCCCACGCAACCCCGCATCACCGTCTGATGCGATGCACACTCCTCCACCGCACGATGCCCTCCGCCATGGGAGGCGTGGCACTCGGCTATAAAGCTAGCCCGCAAGCCGCTCACGCCCGGCGCCTTAGCCTCTCCCTCAGCCTCTGCCGCCGCTTGGTGGCCCAGCAGCCGCACCACACCGAGAGAAGAGGATCGGAGCCCCACGCACTGCCGTCATCGTCATCACGGTCGCGGGTCGGCACGGCACGGCACTGCTTCTAGAGCTACACGGCCGCAACTCGTCACTGCACCGCCATCCTTTCTTCCACAGCACCCACGATGAGCCCCCCGATTTTTCCCCTACTCGCCGCCGAACCTTGCTACTCCGGCCATGGCGCTCCATACCGTGAGCGCGTAGGCCAAGGCCATCCCCGGCCTCTAGGCACACTAGCATAGCACACTCACGTTGACCGTGACCATCCCCAAGCCCTTAGACGTTGTAGACCTCTCCAAGTTCCTCGGACACCGTAGCCGAGCATGCATGCTATGCTCACGACGCCGCTGCCATGGCGCAGCCACCACCGGAGCACCAGACCACCGTGCCGAGCACCAGACCACCGTGTCGAGCACCAGACCACCGTGCCGAGCACCAGACCACCGGTCCGAGCACCAGACCACCGTGCCGAGCACCAAACCACCGGTCCGAGCACCCAACCACCGGTAAGAGCACCGACCACCGTGGCCAGTACTGCTGGGAGCGCCTGGGGGCTCCTTGACTCGCCTATCCCATTCGCTGAAGCCACGGGTAACTCAAGCGCACGCTGTGACCACCCCGCTGGAGCCCTGTGGATCACCCGCGTGCCACACCGTCGTCACTACATCGCCGTGGCCACCGGGACATCCTTACCGGCCACCTAGGGGTCCAAAGCCTTGCCTTGAGCCCTGGACGCCTTTATCATGCACCCACGAAACCGCAGGAGCCCTTATCTGCCCAGCTTAGCTACTGGAGAGCCTGCGTGCACGACCTCGCCACCAGCGAGCACTACCGAGCCGCCAGCCGCCGTGGCCAACGCCCTGGAAGGCCCTGGCCACCACTTAGGTCCTAGAATCATGATCGTCGTGGCCTGGGGAAGCTTTTCCCCTCCACAATTGGACACCAGCACCGCCACGGAGGCTCACAGCGAGCTCACCGCCGGCAGCAGCACCGCCACGGGAGAAATAGGGGAACACCCCCCTCGCTGGCCACCCGCGTGTGCACCCGGTGCACAAGGACCGTGCCTGGGAGAAGGAGGGTGGACTCGGTCCACCGTAGTCCTGTCTGCGGTCTATGGACCAACACCTCTTGGTCCACTGTGGACCGCTAGCCGTGGACGACATCCTAGTGGTGGCCCACGACCACGACATGGCAACACCATAGTTTGCCATGTGTTCGGCCCGGCCCGGCCCAGATCGGCCCAACCCGAAGCCCGTTTGAGACCTGGCCGTATTGACTGTTGACCTGGCCCCACATGTTAGTGACCCGGGCACTCTGGACCCACACGTCAAGCGCTGACTTCATGCTGACGTCACACGGGGCCCACATGTCAGAGACCCTGACCGATGACCATTGACCGTTGACCGTTGACCCACCGTTGACTGACGTTGACTTTGACTGGACCCACCTGTTAGTGACCTAATAGCCTCTGGCCCCACCGGTCGAGAATGACGACGTTGATGATGTCATGTTGACGTCAGCTGGACCCCACCTGTCAACTCAGAACCGAGATGATGACATCATGCTGACGTCAGCATGCCACGTGGACCAGTCACTGCGTGACACGTGTCAGCCCAGGATTAATTCAGCCTTTTTCCATTTTCAGAAATGATTTAAACTTCAGAAATTCATAACTAAATCATATGACCTCAGAAAAATATGAAACCAGGACCAAAATTCATCTAAAATCAAGCTCTACGCAATGAACCCATGTTTGAGTGCATTTGGCTCTTTTGAATTTTTATTGCTTCTTTGTGCTACTCTATAGACGTCGCTAACGCGACTATAATGTGATCGTTTGCAGACTCGGAGGAGCACCAGACCGACGAGGATCGTGAGTACCATGAGGAGTACGGAGACGACTACACTGAAGGTGCCACATCCCACCCAATTTCGTAGCACCTATTACGCATGGCTAATACAAAACTGCTATTGCTTTACTTTACTGCTACAATAGGACTTGCATGGTAGTATGCTTTCTTGATGGCCTTTACCTTGACGCAACCTTACCCCTGCTCACCCAGCTATTAGGCTAGACACACGCTTGCTACTATCTTACTTATTACTTCTACTACGCCTGTACTACATTGATGCGTGGTGGAAACTGGTGTTATCTGGACCATGGGGAGAGTGCTGCGTGTGTGACTTGGGTGCATGGAGGGTGAGGGTTATGTCGACCAAGTTGGAGTATACGACGAGCCTGGGGCAAGTCTTGCCATGGGATGCTACCTGGGCACCCTGAGAAATGGATACCTGTGGTGGGTAAATGGTATATGAGGTGGTCCTAGGTGTGAACCTGTGATAGAAGGAGCCCGGGATGGAGGTGCTGTGGTGGCATAGTAAATGGAACCCTGATGAAGACATTCTGGCTTGGTCAACCCTAAGGACTTACGAGTACTCAGATTCACCGGGAAGCCTTACGTACCACTCGCCCTATATGGTGCGAGACGGCCGGACTACTTGGTAGGATATTGCCACTACTGCTAGGTTGATAGCGGACAGTGTAAGGAGGTACAGGGCGTGGAGGATTTCCCCCACACCCTTCCGAGACTTCATGGAGACCTTGTTGACCCGGCTCCTGACTCATAGTTTCAGCCACCCCAGACTAGACTTGGGGTGTACTAGGGCTGAATGGTAGAGTGGCATTATCCTAGGCTAGCAAGCGGCCGGAATCAGCCCAGTTGACGATGGTCAGTGAGGAAGGCAGATCTTGTGGTTATGTAAAACCTCTGCAGAGTGTATGGTTGATCGATCGATACATGTGCCGACTTGTCGGCTATGGACCTTTCCTGGGTTTTGCTTAAACTAGATAGAGAGATGAGTCCTTCTCTTCTCCCCCTGGGAGTGAGTGTTCGGTCATAGCCAGGGGCTACGGGCCTTAAGACAGTGCCGAGAGGGAGTTGGCCTGCCGACTGAGTGATGGTATGGTTATGGTATGGTGATGGTGTGGAGATGGTGGTATATCGATCCCATGATCGAAACCTAGCTCTAGGAAGGGAATGGGGTGGAATGTGTATGGGAAATGGTGTTAAAACTTGACTATTACCTATATATTTACATGATATGCTAAATGCATAGGAAACCCCAACCTTATAGGTTCCTTTTGACTATATCCAACTTGCATCCAATTTCCACAAAGCAATGCTCATAGGGTTGGGAGTGGCCAGTACAAATCATACTGATAAATTTTGACACACAGGTCCTGCTATGGAGTATAGCTCCGAGGAGTTTGACGGATGAGGGGTTCGTGCCTACGCTCGAGTTTTGGCGATCTTATCTTCAAGTTGTTCTAAATGAATGCTACTTTTGATTTTGTCAATGCGGCGATGTAATAATTTAAGTACTTCCGCACTACTTGTACTCTGATATTATCGTTGTATGGATGTGATATTCGACTAGAATTTAGGTAATATGATCTACCACGGTCTTATTACACTTCAACTCTGTGGATTTCCCTTCGTGGAAATTGGGGTTGTTTTAGTTGGTATCAGAGCCATACTTGACCTTAGGACGAAACCCTCAGAAATAGACGATAGAATAGGACGTGAACAGCCCTTCTTTCGGTTATATACTGACCCTGCATTTACTTTTATGCAAGGCTTATCTATTAATGGACCTGCTAACACCTATTCCTTAAAACATGCAGATGGCAACGAACGTCGACTGGCCACCTCTAGGACCGCTACCTCTGGACCACGCCAAGCTTACCTTCAACCTATGTGAGCTCGGGGGTTTTGCACAGACCCTCTGCCGAGTTCTCGTCACGTTAGGTGTCCCCAACGAGCTTGTCAAGGTCACCTGCACTGAGAAGCCCGCTCAGGAAGGAGGAATCGAAGGGCTGATTATCACCTCAGTCGAGTTCCCAGCTAGCACTACCTTACCTTCTGTCCTAGCTTCCACCAAGTTGACTATAGAGGTCACAGTCGAGGAGGGACTGCGAGCTATCTCACATAGGGCACTTCGCAGAGTGATGAGGGACCACTACGAGCACCTGAAGATGACTGAGTTCCGTCTACTTCCCCAGGCCCTCGACCTCAGCCTTACCCCTAGTGAGTAGAGTTTCGTAGCCGGCAGAGTTATCCTTGCCAAGGAAGATAGATGCCTTCGTGTCTCAGCTATTCACCTACTAGAGCAGGATAGGTACGTGACCCAGTTGGAGCAGAGGAGACGTCAGGACCAGGCCCTTCGGTGGGAGTACCAGGAGTGAGGCTCATAGGGAGCACAGGAGCGAGCTAGTCTACTGGAGACAGTTGCCAAGCTACAGGACGAGCTCAACCATCATGAGGAGGTCCATAGAGCCAAGGTTGCTGACTTATAGGACAAAGCAGCCGACCTAGGCAACAGGAACTGCTACCTTGACAGCAAGGTCTTGGAGTTGTAGAGTGAGTTGGACGATAAGAAGGCCGAGTTCAACCGTAGAGGAGATAGAGAGAGATCCAAGGGGATTGATATGCTGAAGATTCAATCTCGGAACAAGACCATGACACAAGAGCTAGAGGAGTTCAGGAAGAAGGCCGTTCACAACCAGGGTCACCTAATCGAGGCACTTAGACAGACCAAGTACCTACAGGACAAGTGTGAGAGGACATGGCAGGCCTGGCAGAAGTCTGACAAGAAGCGCCTCAGGGAGATGAAGGGTATGTGGGATTAGCTACCTAAGGAGATTCGCAGTAAGACGAAGCCTAGGATAGGGGAGTTTGAGTTAGCCCCGACTCGCCACAACCTAGACGCCTGCCCTACCCTACCCTACCTGGAGCCAAGTCTACTGAGGAGCTCACTGAGGCCTTGAAGTACGTGTCTCGACTTCACAAGTCTGACGAGGAGATCGAGATTGAGAACAGTCGTATCCCAGCTGCGGTATACGAGTTAGAGTAGAATGACCCTGCGTGGTCAAGAGTCATGTCAGTAGCTTCCGTAAGTTGTACCCCGTGATGTACCCCTTATGAGATGTATTATGAGACATTATGCATAGTACGATTCTCACACGTCTTCAAGTGTAGCTACTGGAGATGATGCTATATAATAAAACCCATGTAATGAGTGTTTTGGATCTTATTGCATCTTATGGATCTTATTGCTCCTTTGTAATGAGTGTTGGATAGTATAAATGTTTTCCTTTAAATCGTCAAAATCACGTAACCATATTAAATTATAAGCACTCATGGCACAAGCACTAAAGATTCTCTATGATCCATGTTGCAGATGCCGAACCACCGATCCAATCGCCTAATGAATCGAGGACATGCACCCACCCTTGAACCAGTTGAACCAAATGGGGGACGTGGTGGCAACAACCGTGGCTGTGGCCATGGCTGTGGATGTGGAGGGATACCCTTCCACCTGGAGAATACTCCGCCACCTGAGGAGAACATTCCTCCACCACCACCACTGAACCTAGCAGAAGTGATGGCACAATAGACCCAGCTTCTTACTGCTCTGGTTGAAGGAGCAAACCGTCGCTAGGGAGGTCAGCAGTATGACTTCCAAAGGAAGCTGGAAGGATTTCTAAAGCTAAGGCCACCTACCTATGATGGCACCAACCCTGACCCGCTTGTAGCCGATGACTGGCTTAAGGAGATGGAGAAGAAGCTTGACCTCACTACTTTCACCGACGATGAGTGTGTTGGAGCTGCCGCACACCAGCTCACAGGTGCAGCACGCGCCTAGTGGGACAGTTTTAGTGATTCCCATGAGGACCCTACCAACATCTCGTGGGATGAGTTCGCCGAAGCATTCACTGAGTATCACATTCCCAAGGGTATCATGGAGGCCAAAGCTGAGGAGTTCCACAACATCAAGATGGGAAAGGACAGGGTGACTGAGTACACTACTCGCTTCACCAATCTTCTGAGATATGCACCTTCCTATGTTGTGAACTCTGAGAAGGAGAAGCTATACTATTACCGCAAGGGACTTAACCCACACATCAAGCAGAAGTTTGGCGGTATTGAGAGCAACACATTGCGTGCTCTGGTGGATCGCTGCATCCAGATTGAGAAGGACCATGCTGAAGCTGGAGAAGAGTACAGGGAGAGGAAGCGTAAGCCTGAGGAGTCTCTCCGTGGTCGTGATCGCAAGAGGTTCCACAGAGATGCACCACCCAAGGAACGCTCTCGCCACAACAGGGATGACAACCCTAGATCGAGTAAGGGAAGTGGAGGCTACATCGCCAAATACTCTCGCCCTGCTCAGGATCGTTACACCCAGGACCGTTATGCTCAGGACCGCAACACTAAGGACCGTTTCAACCGTTCCCGCTCAGCGAATGAACGCCCAGCACAGAACCGCTCCGCACCAAGCACTGGAAACTGGAAGGCACCCACGCCAACCCCTACAGGCGGTACGCCCTTCACCTGTTTCGCTCGTGGCCGTCTCAACCATCTGGACGCCGAGGAAGCATAGGCTGCCCCTAACATTGTGTATGGTATGTTTTTAGTTAATGGCAATACTGCATCAGTTCTATTTGACTCTAGAGCAACTTGTTCTTACATATCATCCAAGTTTGCACGAGAACATGACCTGCCTGTAACCCCGTGTGAAAAGCCTATCATCACCAGTTCACCTTTAGGAGACCTAAAGTGCACCCACATCTGTAAGGGAGTGAGTCTTACTATTGAGGGTCTTATCTTTAAAGCCGACCTAACCCTATTACCTCCCACAAACCTAGATGTCATCTTAGGCATGGATTGGTTAACCATTTACCGAGGTATCATATCATGCTCACCTAGATATGTCCAAGTGAACCACCCATCAGGCCAAGTCATTAGATGTAAACCCCAGTCTAGAAAGTCCACCTCTATCTTGTGTGCCCTTAAAGTGAGTTCAGAATCACAGAAAGAGGAGAAGACAGTTCATGAAGTGCCGGTGGTCAGAGACTATCCCGATGTATTCCCCGAAGAATTACCGCATATGCCACCAGACCGTGATGTAGAGTTCATCATTGATCTTTTGCCAGGAACAGGACCCATTGCTAAGAGACCCTATCGCATGTCAGTTGATGAACTGGCCGAGCTCAAGAAACAGCTTGATGAGCTCATCTCGAAGGGATATATCAGACTCAGTGCTTCACCCTGGGGATCTCCTGTTCTGTTTGTCAAAAAGAAGGATGGCTCAATGAGAATGTGCATTGATTACTGGAACTTGAACGCAGTCACCATCAAGAACAAGTACCCCCTGCCAAGGATTGATGATCTGTTAGATTAGCTTCGAGGTGCCAAGTATTTCTCCAAGATTGATCTTAGATCTGGCTATCATCAGATGAATATTCAAGAGAGTGACATCCCAAAGACGGCTTTTGTGACTAGGTATAGACAGTTTGAGTTCACCGTGGTGTCCTTTGGACTCACGAATGCTCCCGCATACTTCATGAACATGATGAATAAGGTTTTCATGAATGAACTGGATAAGTTCATGGTGGTATTCATTGATGACATCCTTGTCTATTCATCCACCACTGAAGAACATGAACATCATCTGAGAATGGTGCTTGAGAAACTAGCCCAACATCAGCTATATGCAAAGTTCAGCAAATGTGAATTTTGGCTACAGGAAGTTGCCTTCCTAGGCCATGTACTATCAGCTAAAGGTGTTGCAGTTGACCCAGCTAAGATTGAGGCTGTGAAAGAATGGGATCAACCCCGTAATGTGACAGAAGTCAGAAGTTTCTTGGGATTGGCTAGATATTATCGCTGATTCATTGAGAACTTTTCCAAGATAGCCCGTCCAATGACCAACCTTCTAAAGAAGACCAAGGAGTTTGAATGGACGCCCGAGTGCGAACAAAGCTTCTAGGAATTGAAACAGAAGCTTACCACAACTCCTGTGTTAGCATTGCCTGATATCAGCAAAGATTTCATGGTCTATTGTGATGTATCCCATCAAGGACTTGGTTGTGTATTGATGCAAGATGGAAGAGTGATAGCGTATGCTTCTCGATAGTTGAAAGAACACGAGAACCATTACCCTACTCATGATCTTGAGTTAGCAGCAGTTGTGCATGCCTTAAAAATCTGGAGGCACTACTTGATAGGCAACAAGTGTGATATCTACACGGATCACAAGAGCTTGAAGTACTTTTTCACTCAAGAAGATCTGAATATGAGGCAACGCCGATGGCTAGAGTTGATCAAGGACTATGACCTGGAAATTCACTATCATCTGGGAAAAGCTAATGTAGTCGTAGATGCTCTCAGTCGCAAGAGCTACTGTCACACTTTAATCATTGAATCCGTACCACCCGAGCTCAAGGAAGAGATTGATGATTTTCAACTAGAGATACTACCGCATGGCTTGTTGAATGAGCTCCGCATATAGTATGATCTCACAGATCGTATCCATCAAGCTCAGAAAAGTTGTGAAGAGATCAAATATCTCTGTGGTCTGATGAAACTAGGCTATAAGACCAACCACCATGAAGATGAACAAGGAACCATCTGGTTCAAGAACAGAGTCTGTGTTCCATCTGACCCAGTGCTACGAGAGGGAATTCTGTCAGAAGCTCATGATTCTAAGTACTGTATCCACCCTGGAGGTTCAAAAATGTATCAAGATTTGAAGAAACACTTTTGGTGGAAAGGCATAAAGACAGACATTGCAAGACATGTGGCACGATGTGACACCTGTAATAGAGTCAAGGCTGAACATCAAAGGCCTGTAGGTTTGCTAAAGCCTCTTGACATCCCTGAGTGGAAGTGGGAGAGCATATCCATGGATTTTATAGTTGGATTGCCCCATTCACAGAAAGGCAATGATTCCATCTGGGTGATTGTTGATCGCTTGACCAAGATTGCTCACTTTGTACCAGTAAAGACCAAGACCAATGCCAAAAAAATTAGTAGATCTATATATTGAGCATATTCTCATACTGCATGGAGTTCCCTCTAGTATTGTATCTGATCGTGGTCCTCACTTTGTGTCTTGATTCTGGGAAGCTCTGCATAAGTCCATTGGAACCAAACTTGATTTCAGTACCGCTTACCACCCACAGACAGATGGATAGACAGAACGAGTAAATCAGATCTTAGAAGACATGCTTCGCGCTAGTGTACTAAACTATGGCTCTGATTGGGAGAAATGCTTACCCTATGCTGAGTTCTCTTACAACAACAGCTACCAAGCCAGTATTAAGATGTCACCATTTGAAGCTCTATATGGCAAACCATGTAAGACACCTCTGATGTGGTCCCAACCGGGAGAAAGATCATTCTTTGACTCTGCCAAGATTCAAGATGTTGAAGAAGGAGTTGCTCAAGTGAAGGAGAACTTGAGAATTGCTCAAAGTCGATACAAGAGCTATGCTGACAAAAGGAGAAGAGAACTTGAGTTCAAAGTGGGGGACTTCGTCTATCTCAAGGTATCCCCGCTACGTGGAACTGTTAGATTCCATGTGAAAGGAAAGCTTGCCCCTAGATTTGTTGGCCCATACAAGATTTGCAAGAGGATTGGAAAGCTCACCAACAAACTGGAGCTACCCAAGGAATTGATGGGTGTACATCCCGTATTCCATGTCTCACAACTACGCAAGTGTTTGAGAGTGCCCGATGAAGTAATTCCAACTGATACACTTGACATTCAAGATACACTTGAGTATAAAGAGCATCCTATCAGAATTCTGGGCAGAGATACCAAAGAGACCCGAAGCAAGACTATCCCTATGTGCAAGATCCAATGGAGCAATCACACAGAGAGAGAAGCAACATGGGAGAAAGAGTCTGACCTCCGGCTGCAATATCCTTACCTTTTCGAAGAGTACGTTACGCTTTAATCTCGGGGACAAGATTCTGTTAAGGGGGTAGGACTGTAACAACCCAAAAATCCACACACTAAAAAATACCAACCACAAAATTTTTTCTTAGAACACCCATGTGATGATGAGTGTCATGTATAGAAAACCCAACCTAAGAGATGCATTAGGTCTAACCCCAACCCAAGTTAACACATAAGCATGGCATGTCATTAGTTAATTGTGTTTATTTAAATTCTAAAAAATAAAGTATTGCATGCTTTGTTAATTCAAAACGTGATTTGGATTTCCATTTGAGTTATGATATGCTTAACAACTCCAATGAATTTGGTGCACCCATTTTGAATTCAAAATACCCAAACCAAATTTGAATTCAAATCAAGGAAGAACAAAAAGAAAACAGAAAAAGGAAATGAGGAAGAAGGCCTCGCAGCCTAGGCTGCTCGGCTTAGCGGCCCAGCCAGCCCAACCGCGCCCACCTTGCACCAGTGTGCGCACGTACGCGGCCCATGAGCCGGCCTAGTGCATCGCCCGCGCACCCGTCTGCCTCGCTCGCAGCCACTGCCCGCTAGACCCCGCATGTCAGCCACCCCCATCTACAGTGTCATCTTCCTCACCCACGCCTCAACCGCCTAGGCAACCGGCGCCCGACAGCAGTGGTAGGGGCGGGCCAGGGGGTCACGCCCGGGGCATGACCCTGCCCCCTTGCGCCGCGCCCACGCAACCCCGCATCACCGTCTGATGCGATGCACACTCCTCCACCACACGATGCCCTCTGCCATGGGAGGCGTGGCACTCAGCTATAAAGCCAGCCCGCACGCCGCTCATGCCCGGCGCCTTAGCCTCTCCCTCAGCCTCCGCCGCTGCTTGGTGGCCCAGCAGCCGCACCACACCGAGAGAAGAGGGCCGTGAAGGGATCGTGAGAGGAGGATCGGAGCCCCGCGCACTGCCGAAGTCATCGGAGCTGAGGGCGACGCCGTCGTCGTCATCACGGTCGTGGGTCGGCATTGCATAGCACTGCTTCTAGAGCTACATGGCCGCAACTCGTCACTGCACCACCATCCTTTCTTCCACAGCACCCACGGTGAGCCCCCCGATTTTTCCCCTGCTCGCCACCAGACCTTGCTACTCCGGCCATGGCGCTCCATACCATGAGCGCATAGGCCAAGGCCATCCCCGGCCTCTAAGCACACCAGCACAGCACACTCACATTGACCGTGACCATCCTCGAGCCCTTGGATGCTGTAGACCTCTCCAAGTTCCCCGGACACCCTAGCCGAGCACGCATGCTACGCTCACGACGCCGCCGCCATGGTGCAGCCACCACTGGAGCACCAGACCACCGTGCCGAGCACTAGACCACCGTGCTGAGCACCAGACCACTGTGCTGAGCACCAGACCACCGTGCCGAGCACTAGACCATCGGTCTGAGCACCAGACCACCGTGCCGAGCACCAGACCACCGGTCTAAGCACCAGACCACCGTGTCGAGCACCAAACCACCGGTCCGAGCACCCGACCACCGGTAAGAGCACCGACCACCATGGCCAGTACTACTGGGAGCGCCTAGCGCCTCCTTGACTCACCTGTCCCATTCGCTGAAGCCACGGGTAACTCACGCGCACGCCGTGACCACCCCGCTGGAGCCCCGTGGATCACCCGCGTGCCTCACCATCGTCACTACATCGCCGTGGCCACCGAGACATCCCTACCAGCCACCTAGGGGTCCGAAGCCTCACCTTGAGCCCTGGACACCTTTGCCGTGCACCCACGAAACCGCAGGAGTCCTCATCTGCCCAGCTTAGCTACTGGAGAGCCTACGTGCGTGACCTCACCACCGGTGAGCACTGCTGAGCCACCAGCCGCCATGGCCAACGCCCTAAAAGGCCCTGGCCACCACTTAGGCCCTAGAATCATGATCGCCGTGGCCTGGGGAAGCTTTTCCCCTCCACAATTGGACACCAGCACCGCCATGGAGGCTCACAGCGAGCTCGCCGCCGGCAGCAGCACCGCCATAGGAGAAACAGGGGAACACCCCCCTCGCTGGCCACCCGTGTGTGCACCCGGTGCACAAGGACCATGCCTAGGAGAAGGAGGGTGGACTCGGTCCACCGTAGTCCTGTCTGCGGTCTATGGACCAACGCCTCTCGGTCCACTGTGGACCGCTAGCCATGGACAATAGCCCAATGGTGGCCCACGACCACGACGTGGCAACACCACAGTTTGCCACGTGTTCGGCCTGGCCTGGCCCAGACCGGCCCAACCCGAAGCCCGTTTGAGACCCGGTCGTATTGACCGTTGACCTAGCCCCATATGTCAGTGACCCGGGCACTCTAGACCCACACGTCAAGCGCTGACGTCATGCTGACGTCACACGGGGCCCACATGTCAGAGACCCTGACCGATGACCATTGACCATTGACCGTTGACCCACCGTTGACTGATGTTGACTTTGACCGGACCCACCTGTCAGTGACCCAATAGCCTCTGGCCCCACCGGTCGGGAATGACGACGTTGATGATGTCATGTTGACGTCAGCTAGACCCCACCTGTCAACTCAGAACTGAGATGATGACATCATGCTGACGTCAGCATGCCACGTGGACCAGTCACTGCGTGACACGTGTCAGCCCAGGATTAATTCAGCCTTTTTCCATTTTCAGAAATGATTTAAACTTCAGAAATTCATAACTAAATCATACGACCTCAGAAAAATATGAAACCAGGACCAAAATTCATCTAAAATCAAGCTCTACGCAATGAACCCATGTTTGAGTGCATTTGGCTCTTTTGAATTTTTATTACTTCTTTGTGCTACTCTATAGACGTCGCTAACGTGACTATAATGTGATCGTTTGCAGACTCGGAGGAGCACCAGACCGACGAGGATCGTGAGTACCGTGAGGAGTACGGAGATGACTACACTAAAGGTGCCACATCCCACCCAATTTCGTAGCACCTATTATGCATGGCTAATACAAAACTGCTATTGCTTTACTTTACTGCTACAATAGGACTTGCATGGTAGTATGCTTTCTTGATGGCCTTTACCTTGACGCAACCTTACTCCTGCTCACCCTGCTATTAGGCTAGACACACGCTTGCTGCTATCTTACTTATTACTTCTACTACGCCTGTACTACATTGATGCATGGTGGAAACTAGTGTTATCTGGACCATGGGGAGAGTGCTGCGCATGTGACTTGGGTGCATGGAGGGTGAGGGTTGTGTCAACCAAGTTGGAGTATACGACAAGCCTAGGGCAAGTCTTGCCATGGGATGCTACCTGGGCACCCCGGGAAATGGATACCTGTGGTGGGTAAATGGTATATGAGGTGGTCTTGGGTGTGAACCTGTGATGGGAGGAGCCCAGGATGGAGGTGCTGTGGTGGCATAGTAAATGGAACCCTGATGAAGACATTCTGGCTTGGTCAACCCTAAGGACTTACTAGTACTCAAATTCATCGGGAAGCCTTACGTACCACTCGCCCTATATGGTGCGAGACGGCCGGACTACTTGGTAGGATATTGCCACTACTGCTAGGTTGATAGTGGACAGTGTAAGGAGGTACGGGGCGCGGAGGATTTCCCCCACACCCTTCCGAGAATTCATGGAGACCTTATGGACCCGGCTCCTGACTCATAGTTTTAGCCACCCCAGACTAGACTTGGGGTGTACCAGGGCTGAATGGTAGAGTGGCATTATCCTAGGCTAGCAAGCGGCCGGAATCAGCCCAGTTGACGACGGTCAGTGAGGAAGGCGGATCTTGTGGTTATGTAAAACCTCTGTAGAGTGTATGGTTGATCGATCGATACATGTGCCGACTTATTGACTGTGGACCTTTCCTGGGTTTCGCTTAAACTAGATAGAGAGATGAGTCCTTCTCTTCTCCCTCTAGGAGTGAGTGTTCGGTCGTAGCCAGGGGCTACGGGCCTTGAGACAGTGCCGAGAGGGAGTTGGCCTACCGACTGAGCGATGGTATGGTTATGGTATGGTGATGGTGTGGAGATGGTGGTATATCGATCCCAGGATCGAAACCTGGCTCTAGGAAGGGAATAGGGTGGAATGTGTATGGGAAATGGTGTTAAAACTTGACTATTACCTATATATTTACATGATATGCTAAATGCATAGGAAACCCCAGCCTTATAGGTTCCTTTTGACTATATCCAACTTGCATCCAATTTCCACAAAGTAATGCTCATAGGGTTGGGAGTGGCCAGTACAAATCGTACTGATAAATTTTGGCACACAGGTCCTGCTGTGGAGTATAGCTCCGAGGAGTTTGACGAATGAGGGGTTCGTGCCTACGCTCGAGTTTTGGTGATCTTGTCTTCAAGCTGTTCTAAATGAATGCTACTTTTGATTCCGCCAATGCGGCAATGTAATAATTTAAGTACTTCCGCACTACTTGTACTCTGATATTATCGTTGTATGGATGTGATATTCGACTGGAATTTGGGTAATATGATCTACCACGGTCTTATTACACTTCAACTCTGTGGATTTCCCTTCGCAGAAATTGGGGTTGTTTCACTACTCTCCGTTGAGGGGGCTGCGGGCGATCCAGCGAAGGTCAGCCCTAGAGGGTACCACAAAGGTCACTCTAGCTGGAGTCTTTTCCAACTCCTTTTCCTCCTTCCACTAGATGATTCCGAGGTGGCAGAATCGACCGTTACAAACTTTCCGAGGCACACCACAATCTCTCGGGTGCTCTCCGGCGATGCCTAATCGTCTAGGACCGAAGAGTCCAAGAGTAACAAATGCGAATCATGAGATTGATAATATGCACAAGTGCTCAAGTGGTTGGATTGCTCTCTTTTTGAATTTCACTCAACCCATAATTTGATTTGGCAAATTTGATCAATCACTCACTAAGAGAGGGTTGGGAGAGTTGGCAAGGCTCAAAAACATGTGTGTGTATCAGCAGAATCAGCAGCCTCCAAAGGTGGAGGTGATATGAACCCGCTAGGGTTTGTTTCTGATCTTTCGATGAGAGGTGTGGGATAACTCGATTGATGGGTGGAGACGATGTTCACGGCCCGACTACAGCCTTCCAAGCTGCGCCTTAGCAACCGATACACCACCTCCAATGGCTGCCGCGATCTTGTGGAGCGCGTCACCCGACCACCAAGGCACTCGTCCTGCAAGCAATCGAAGAACTAGCAAGAACAAGTATAGCAAGTACTGAATTACTAGATGTAGATGAAAGTTTCAAACTCAATCTCAATTAAGGTGGGGTTCTAAAGACAAGAAGACGGGCGGCTGATCCAGCACATGCGCTTATAAGCAAGTAGCGAGAGCTAAACTTGATCTAAACAAAACTCGACTATTCTTGATGGCGGCTAAAGAGTATATGAAGGTGGAAGGATGACCAGGAGGGTGTTGGGGTCGTTCTCCAACCCTAGGACGCGTCCCTAATGGACCCAACTTGATACACGGCCCATTGGACCAAACTAAGGTGATGCAGCACCTTTGGATAGACAAGCTCTCAGTAGTAATTCAGTCATTGCGGCCGCCTCAAAATAGATATGGACTTGATTCCAGATCCATATGAAAATAGACTTCATAAGGATTCCATGAAGTACTTGAACGCCCCAATCCGAGTCCGTATGCGACCGTGGTGACCATCACAAGTTGGAGCTATCCTGGAGTCCGAATTCAGCCTCCGTGAATTCTTGTCCCTTTCGGTCCTCTCCCTGGTTCCTAACCAAAACAAGAGTGCACACATGTCCATGGTCTAAATATGATGGACAGGAACTCAAGAGTGAACTTACTTGATGATTAATGTGACGAGCACGGGCGCGAGTAATAGGACCAGAAACTGGTACTCATGTTGGCGTGGATGTATCGTTGGTGTTGATGTCCATATCAGGAGGCTTAGGGGTATTTATAGCCCCTTGGAAAAACTAGCTGTTTTATAGCCGTTGCCATACCACGTCTGGTATGTGACTTACACTGCCCCAACGGTAACTAAGTCACAGTGACAATGTGAGGTGCCGGAACTCCCAATGAATACCAGAACTCCTGACCCCCAAGGCTTTTGAAAACTAGCCGTTGGCCTCTGGTCATGCATACCGGACACGTCCGGTATGACCAGGACAATGAATCTTCCATGATAGTTAAAGTGCGAGACGTCGGAACCCCCGACCCTTGTCGGAACTCCCGACCGTCGGAACTCCCAATGAACCAACCCCAGAACAATAATGTTACCACTGTTGGGTATTGCCAGACCAGCAAAAATAAAGTTAGCTCTTTTGACGCTCAAATACTCAAAACTCACATGGGTTGGCTTGAACACTTATGAAAGATTATTTATCAACATGATGCATCCCTCTTAATAGCATGGCCATCTTGAGCACGTGACTTGATTACATTCATCAAATATGAATAACTCCAAAATGTATCAAGTCACTTCCATCAAACACTCCAATAGTGATTTGATCCTCCACATAAACATGACCATCATAGCTTGATTAGTACCTCAACTAAATGCAAGTACTTCCTTCTTCACCCTAGCTAGGTTCTTCAGCCGCCAAGCCGTCGCTTTCCCTTCACCCTTGCTTAGTACCTCGAAGCCTTTCCTTGCTATCTTCACCATCTCAAGCCATCAAGTCACATCTTGTGTTGAATCATCCATTCATGTATTGTTATCTTTTTCATTTCAATTTGGCAAGCTTCAAATATGAGACCAATCCATATGCAATCCCTTATGTCTCATTAATTAGTTCTTACAAGCTTGCTTTCACATAGAACATGGAAATCCCACAATAAATAAGCCTTTGCATGAATTCTATTTGCATTGTTGCCTTGTGCTTGAACTAGATTGTTTACACAACAACACATCATTTTGGCTTCCATTAAGTACATGTGAGATAACATATTTCCTGTCCACACTTGGCAAACGGGTTAGTTCTTTAATCATGTTGTCATTCAATCATCCAAAACCCACTAAAGGGCTAGATGCACTTTCACGAGCTCGGCACCATAGATCTTGGCGCCGAGCTCGGCGCCGTAGTGAGTGGCGCCGAGCTCCCTGTATTTAACCCTGGCCCAACCTTCTTGCCTGAGCTTTCTTCCTCTTCTTTCTCCTCTTCTTCCTCTTCTTTCTCTCCCCACTTCACCCTACCTCATGAATCGACATATTGGACCTTGAAAACCTTGATTTGATCCGTAGATCTTCGAGAGCAAGGTATCCCCGCTCACCTCCTTGTTTTTTTCACATCGATTTGGTATATATTAGTCGGATTTTTGAACCTAAGAATCGTCATCACTTAGGGTTTCATTGTATCCCTCAATATATATATTATACAACCGTAGGTTGATTCTAAGGCGTGGAAAAAGCTAGCGAACCTAGGCGCATGTAGTTATGTTATGGGTTCATTGTTGTGGATCAAATGAGAAATCCTAGGTTTAGGGTTTAATGTTAACTGCTTTTGGTTCTTAGAATGAAATTGGTTGTATTGTAGTTATGGTTCTCATTGATATTTATTTGTGATGTTTTGATTTATGTTTGTTAAATTACATCCATTTTGTTATATGCAAGAAATGTTTCGGGAGGAGTTTTGGCGAAAACGGGGTCGTCCTCGAGAATTATACCCTGGTGCGTCTAGCAAAGATGCCCCCGTCCCTCCTGACCTTCCTGTCCCTAACTGTGATTGTAGTTTCCTGGCCCATGTTTTTCAATCGAAACATCCGGACACAGCCGCACGTTGCTTCTACACATGTAGTCGGTTTAATGTAAGAAATTATTTACACTATCCTTTTTCTTTATTTGTGTAAGTATGGTACTAATATTTTGTTGGAATCTTGTTGTATAGGACCATGAGAGGTGATTTTTCTTTCAGTGGATCGATGGTGCAGACAAGTTTGATCCTAGGTACCTCTTTTCGACGATTGGTTTAGAGGGAGACATCCACCCCCTAACCCTCCGGCAATGACGGCTAAGGAGAAGCACCTAGCCGCAGTTAGACGACTCGAGAAACCTCCTCTATGCAATTGCGGAGATCGAGATGTGATAAACCCTGAGAATACGTTGGAGTTTGTGTGTCCAAACAAGCATGAAGTGCAAAGTGTATGTGTTAAAATCTTGAGCTATATGTGTTCATGTACTAATGTCTCATTATTTAGGTGTTTTCAATGGCGAAGTGTTGTTTCAAGGAGTGGTTGTATGGTCCTAAGAACCAATGGCCGAAAGAACCACAGAGGGTTAAGGAAAAGAAGAAAGAAAGGGTAATCTACAAAGCATCTCCTGTCATGTGCGAATGTGGTGTAAAATCCAACTATGGCCTAGTCCCTTTGGAGCTTGGAATAAGCCATTATTGCGGCCATATGATTGAGTATGATGAGGTTCGTTATTTTTCTGGTAAGCATGAAATCGTATTTTGTTTGTTTTGCTAAGACATATATGATATAATATTTCTTTTGAACAGAGCACTAGGAAATGCAGTTGGGAATGTTATGATGGTCAAGCTAAGTTCTTGGATGAACTGAAGAAGAGGCAACTAATTGCACGGAAGAGGGGATATGGACCTGACTACGTCAACCTATTCGTTAAACATCACAAAGAAAAGATGCGTGAGTTTGCTAGATAGCGCAGTATTTGTAACCCGATCGATGTTGGGCTTAACAAATGAGGATTGGAGAGGCGGATGACGTTAGAGGAGGAGAGGGCAAGGAATGAGGCAAGGGAGGAGGCAAGAGTATAGATGCAGGTCTTGAACGAGCATGTTGCTACATTATGTGCCAGTGAGTGCTTGAAAACCTTTTTTTCGTTGCCTGGTTTTAAATGTAATATAATCACGTTGCTAACTGATTTCATTTTATACATGAAGGGATTGGTTGCAGCGGGGAACATGTCGTAGAGGTGGCTCGTGCAAGGTATGAGGAGAAGAAGTTAGATGACCATAGATCATGAGCTGGTCGCACCGTTTAATCACCGATTGTGTTGTCTGATGAGGGAGACAAGGATGCGGACGACACTGCCAGACTGAGTGAGCTCATTGCTCTAGCAGAGGCGAGCATATAGGCGCAGGAGGCTGAGGACGACGCTGGCAGACTTAGCGAGCTCATCGCTCTAGCAGAGGCGGGCATTCAGGCGTAGGAGACTGAGCGAGCTCATCGCTCTAGCAGAGGCGGGCTTACAGGCAGAGGAGGATGACGACACGTTCTTCACTCAGGTCGCAGCGGCCGTAGATGAAGCGGAGGCCGCTTACTACAAGCGACAGGCAGGTCATAGCAACGCAGTTGAGCCTAGCCACAGCAACAGGGTTGTAGTAGAGGACTGGTACTCGGATGATGAGTTGCTTACTCAGTACGTTTCAGACTGAAGATTTGGAAGTGCATTTGCCCCTATGTCTACTGTCGGTATGTAGTTGTAGTATTAATATGTTGTGTAATGTGGCATAGTATCGAACTTTTCATTATGTGGTTGTTTTCATTATCTATGGTCTTAATATTCCGCTTAATGATATGGACGTATTGAAATTTGAACACGTGCTGCAAAAAAACTTAACGACGTACGACATTATATTAATACATGTACCGAACCTGGGTACAAAGTTTCCTTCGACTAAACCTAACATGCCTTAGGTAATTAAACCATGTCTTAGGTAATTAAACCTGGGTACATGTGAAAAAGATAAAGTCATCCTAGTAGTGTGGCCACATAGCAAATTGTGTTGCACCTTCTCCATAGTAGCCTCCCGTTGTTGTTGGTGGTGGTGGTGGGGGTGACGGGGGAGGCCCCTTGTTCTTGTGGTTAGGGCAGGTGTAATATGGATCATTGCAGAGTGTCTCCTATGAATCGGCACCATTGTTGTTGTCGTCATGTCCGTCGTCCTTGTAACCGCTGTTAACTTTCCTTTCTAGATCGAAGATACGGTCCTGTAGGTAGTAGATGTATTCCGCATGCGGATAAATAGGTCGAGGATCGACCCACCTATTGAACCCACAGTTTTCTTCGGCCAAGGAAGACTACAATAAGTATGTCGTCGTCCAGGTCTCATGCGACACGGACGGAGCTTTCTCCCCGTGCCGCCGCTCCCAAGCGGCGGCGGGGCCTTCTTCTCCAGCTAAGGGTGCAACAGCGGTTCGGGGCGTCGCCGAGGTGGCCGGTGGCGACTTCCATGTCCCGGCGGCTAGATCTGGCGGTCTTAGGGATGGAGGCGGCCGGATCTGGCGGTGCTTTGGTGTCTGCCCTTCCCTAGCCACGGCGGCGGCCTGGGCGCTGCCGGATGGTAGTAGCGGCGTCCCAGGGCGGGGTCCCTTCCCCAACGGCCGGATCCGGTAGTCTTGGGGCCGGATCCGCGCGTTACCGGTCCTCTGGACGACGGTCGCTGGGGGCACGGCGAGATGGCCTGCGACGGCTTTGCCATGCTGGCGCAAGGGGGCGGCGGCGTGCGGCGCCGGCGATGGTGACGGAGTCTGTCGCGCGACCGCTGGCTGGGAGTTCGCCTCATGGCCGCTCGCTCGTCAACTACAGGGAACCCTACGCGTAGGGGATTCGGATAAGAGAGAGAAGAAGGCAGGGATTGATTGGATAGATACTTTGCCAGGCCCCTAAAAATACTGCATTGGGAGGAATGGTTTGTATAATGTCTTGTGGTATAGAAACAAGCTGGTAGTTTCTGCATTTGGGACTGCCCTTGGGGATGTTGGGTTTAAGAAATCGTTGTATCCCTTATGAGGAAAGATCATAATGGCCATGAAGTTTCGTAGTTTTTTTTAAGTTTGTAAAAATTTATTTCCCTCTTCAACAGATCAACCTTCAAGTAGGCTGGCATTGCGAATTTCATCAGATGGCATTGCCGCATTGGGCAGCAAAATCAGCTTCAAGGCTTCAAATTAAACTCTGCATTTTTCTTCAAGCACGCTTATATTTCTCAATCTTCTTCTTTCTGGTTCTGATGCCTTATGGTCACGTTGGCAATTTGCTTTTCTGCACATAAGTGCCATGCTATTCAATGGAATATCATAACCCTATCTCTTATTGTTTCAAGACTCCACTTTCTAATTATTATTAGACTAGTTGATGCTGCTAAAAGTTAAAAAGAACTGTTAAAAATTACTCTCTCTCCATCATAAAAAGATGCACTTATATATCTAGTCCAAGTTAAACTATTTTAAGTTTGATTATGTTTATACAAAACCAGTAGCAACAACTATAATTCTAAATAATTATACATGAAAAATATATTCCATGGCAAAACTAATACTACTCATTTCATGATGAATCTAGCAATATTTATTAGTATTTTTTTATAAGAATTTGATTAATACGAAGATTATTTGAACTTTGAAGTATACTATTTTCTAGACGGAGAGAGTACTTTAAACTTTAAGAATGTGTGTAGTGTAGCCTTGCGCCAAGATCTGACTTCCTGCCAATGTTTACATAACGACAGTTTTGGGTAAACCGCATTTGAAAACATGAATGGTGATGCATGTGGGAGAGATGATAACGTGGAGGGCCAAATTAACTCATTTGTTTCAGTGTTCATGCAGTGGGTCATGGTCATGGAGCAGTGGTTCAAACTGAAATGCATGTATTGGGGCTCCATCAACTATGCACGCGCATAATAAAATTTAAGAACGTTTGTCTCTAAAAACCATGAGAGGAATTACCTGCAGGCTGCAGCTGGGTTGATCTACATACTCCCTTGTGAATGAAGCAGCAATGCACGGCCTTAAACAACTTGGAAGCTAGTAGCTGAGAAAAATATGTGACTGAACACAGATACAACAAAGATGAGTTGACGAAGGGAACAAGGTTCGTAATGGAAAAACCTAAGTTTACGTAGCGCTGGTACCTGCTAATCTCTTCTCCGAGGCTGTGTTATCTGTGCATAGCCCTCTCGATCCTTGGTTTTCCTGGACGAGTACACTCTGAATTTGGCATCGGATGTTTTTACTTTTTATTTACTGCACTGCAGGTGACGCGTTGATCCTTCGTCAAGCTAGACTCCCATTGCTAGACCTGTTTATGAGCCGTAGCTGCAGCTGCACAGGCACACACTTGCTCCTTGGATTCTTCACGGACGGCCGGACCCAACACCCAAGAAGCTCCTTGGATTCGTGCGTTTACGTGAGCGCGCCCATACTCCAACTATTTGCTGCTTTGCTTCTGGTGGAGTCTTGTCTGGCCTTTTTTTTGCCTGCTCCGTCTAGTCATCTCAGGAGGACAGCATGCAGGCTTTTTGTTGTGATTAAAGGCTACGGAGTATTTGTTTACCTGCGCGCTCTAATCACGGTCACGGAACAGAACGGGACGGCGGGATTGCAGACGGTCGCGTCCGGGACGCGGCTTCACAGTAGGCCGGCGACACGGTGTCAGGACCTCCAGGCGTGCTCGGCTCAAGGCGAAGGCGGCAAAGACTAGCACTGACGGAAATCCGACAACAGGAGAGAAGACCGCGGTGATGTCGCTGACTGTGGGGTGATTCTTTTTTTTTGAAAGAGTACTGTGGGGTGATTCTGTCAGGGCAGCGTTAAGGCGGTTGATTAGCGCTGGGTTTATGCGGTATTCACCCTGTTCGCTTATTGGTTTCAGCCAGCCTAAACCAGCCAGCCAACAGTATTTTCCTCTCACAACAAACCAGCACCAACCAGCCCAAACCAGCCCAGAAACCAATCAGCGAACAGGCCGATTGTGTTGGCGTGGGTCCAACTAGTCAGTGTGATGCGCCATCTATAAAGGGTGTTGTAATGGAGCCGATTCGGTTCTGCAATAACAGACTCTGAACCCTCCTAGAACTGCTATTCCCCGTCTTGCTATGTTCCTCTGCTCCCAATCCCGTGCTATTCTTCTACTCCCAATCCCGTGCTGTTCTTCCTACCTCGACTCTTACTCCGATGAATTCCCTAGCGGGATTGCGCATGGCGAGGCGCCATTCCTGCGCGGCTGCACCCGTCGTCTGCGTCGGGATCCATGAACTTCAGCAAAATGTGTCACTCACCTCGCCGGCCTCTCTCAACCTCACAAACATTAAAATAAGTTCCCTCCGTTCTACAAAAGATATAACTTTAAAATAATACTAATACTATACTATACTAGTAGATTAAAACATCTTAATAAAAATAAATATATATATATATATACAACATTAATCAAAAAATAGATATTATTATGCTCATCATGACATATATTCTAATAGCGTGCCAATTTGAAGTTATATATTGGTATTATTTCTTATAAATTTAACTAAGTTTAAGATAGTTTGATTATGACAATTCAACGTGCACCAAGATATTATAAGTACTCCCCCTGTCCTCTCAATAGGTCAATTTGTACTGTTGTTTTAAGTTAAATTAAATCCTTTTACGTTTAATTAAATTTATAGAAAAATTAAATAATCATAGTATTAAATATGTATATTGCGATATATATTTTTATGACATATGGAATAATATTTATTTGGTGTTATAAATTATCACACTTTTTTCTATAAATTTAATTAAATTTAAAAGTTTAACTTAAAATAACTTTAAAAATTAATTTATTGAGAGAGTGCCGTTGTAGTATGGACGGACCCATGTCCCAATAAGCTCCTTGGATTCGTACGTTCGCGGTTCTCTCTGACTGTGTAGTCTTGTCCAGCCTTTTCTCCATGCTGTGTGAAATCATCACTCCTTGGCTCCGGCTGGTGCACCAGTCGGCCGCTCATGGGCCGATATGTGCTAGGCGAACCCAGAGCCTTGGCCCCCGAAAAACGAGCTTCTACAGCTCCTGTGAGAGAGGAAAGGAGGAGAGAAAAAAAACGGCTTCGGTATACAGTAGCCCCCTGTCGGCTCATGAACGGTCGACAGTGCGGAGGGGCGGGAGCCGGAGCCGTCAGAACCTGCCAAAAAGGGCCGAAAGTTCATTTGCATCTGCGTCACTGGTGAACAAACCAAACAACACATTACTCGTATAAATGTTTCTATCTCTAAATAAATTTAATATAATAGTATATTCCGTGCACAATCTACTAATACCTATTACATATCATAATTATTAGTATAATATATACATATATATTTGATTAATTTTAAAATATTTAACTCATCGATAAATGGGATGTGCGCTTATTTTGAGATGAAGAGAGTAAATTGTAATTTAGTATATCGTATCATGTCAAACTACGGCAGGGCATCCACAATATATATAGGTTTAATTAACTCTAGTTTTATATAATGATTTAGACCGGTCTCAGTGGAGAGTTTTATTTTGTTGTTTCCAAGACTGCCATGTTATAGAGAATGAAATAAAATTTGGATGAAACACTCACTCTCAATAAAAAATTTCATTCCATAATTTCATATACATTTAATTCTACGACTTAAAGATAGTTGATAGCTGTGTCAAAAGAGTTTTATCCTCGTAAAACTCATTTCTTCTCTCTTCTTTAAAATGTTGTCATGTTATCAAAAGTGTATACATGAAGCTATTAAATACAAATAAAACTCTCGCTTAGACTCGCCTTAACATCACCTGTTAAAATGATCCTAACGTATAGAATCAATTCTCGATTTATAAGCAGAACGCATAAGAATAAAATAAAATAAAATAAAATAAAATAAAATAAAATAAAATAGCCACACAGGGAAGAGAAAAAAGAAGCACGGGATGACGGGTTCTGAGCAAGGCGCTGTTTGGAGGATCGAGAAGCGTGTCACATCCCATCAGCCATACGTAAATCGGTAAATGTGACTTTTTTTAACCACGAACCACCTCGCCAGTCGCCAGCAATAAAATCCCGGCCGGAGTCGAACGAACCCGCACGTCCCCCTCCAAAACCAGCAAGGCGCCGAAGCAGCAACCGACGCTCCCGAGTCCGCCGCGCCTCTCCAACCGGTGAGCGATCCTACCTTGCCCTGATTGATTACTCCGTTCTCAATCAAACCCAAATCTTTCTCTAGCACTGCCAGCTTTGGATTCGCCATTCGCGTGCGGCGTCTTAGGTGCTCTTCTTGCGAACCCTAAACCCTAAACCACTGGTTGGACTTTCCGTCCATTTTTTTCTCGATTGGACTTTCCTGCTTCTCCGGCACGGGAATCCACTGGTCGAGCGTAGTTGATGGCACACTTGTTGCTTGGCTTATTTTCCTATATAAACTGAAGTTTTTTGGGGTTCGCCTGTTCATGCATTCCTCATAGGAGATGAAAACGGATTTGATGCATTTTAGATTTGGGAAAATGTCCCCCTTTTTTTAGGTTATACATGAAACCGCATGTCTTTGTTGAAAGTTTACTTTCTCAACTCTAACCAGGTTCGTATGCAACATTTATATCTCTAAATAAGTTTATTTATTATAAAAGTATATATTTCACGATCCATCTAATGATGCTAGTTATGTATTAGTATAAATATTAATATTCTTTTGTATATAATTGGTCAAAATTAAAAAAAAAAATTGACTTCTCGAGAAGATTTTGGGACCGAGGGATATTTGCAGTCCTTTAAGAAAGCTAGTTCAAAATCTAGGTTTCAGGCTTTTTGTTGGCTGATTTCTACTTTTCCTTTACTTTTGAGGCTCTGAGTCCTGGTAATTTTCTTGTCCTCCGGAGACTTCTTATTTCATGTATATTATTTGTGCCGTGTACTTTCCATTGTCCTTAGAAAAAATGCTGGTGCATTAATAATCTCTATGAGGGAAAAATGTCAGTACCACAAAATCGAACAGGGCAACAACTGAACGTAGAACAACAAAGCTATCAACCCTTTATATTCCTTCTAAATGATATCACCTTGTGCTGTTGAGGGAAAGTGTTACATGTGGACAAATTAAGTCTGCATTCTTGCATACAAAAGATTCTAGCTAAAAGAGCTTTATGGTAGTGATAGAAAACAATTACAACTCAAGGCTCAAGTACTAATTTATCTTAGCTACATGTTTTTATGCATTTGCATGATTCAGATTCATGTCTTGTGATGCTTCCCAGTTACCATCATATATGATATTTATTTTCATGCACAAGCTGATATTGGGTTTTGCACTTATCTGGTTGTTCAGATGGCGGGTAAAGGTATTCTTCATTTTGATGGTGCTTCAAAAGGGAACCCAGGAAAAGCAGGTGCTGGAGCTGTGCTTATGACTGAAGATGGTAGAGTGGTATAATCAAATACTTACTGCACTTGAAAAATTTCTTGCGGTTGCTCCATCTATCACTGGGTTCACTGATGTCGTCACATAACCATGAAGGTATCTCGGATTCATGAGGGTCTTGGTGTCGCTACTAATAATGTTGCTGAGTATCGGGCCCTGATCAGAGGACTGAAACAAGCGAGTGATCATGGATTCACGAGTATTGAAGCATATGGGGACTCTCAACTTGTCAGCAATCAGGTATGGCCTTTTCACTATAAGTAATCAAAGCTTCATCCCTTACTTGGCTGTCTGGCTTCTCTGTTTTGTCATGATAGACATGTCATCCTGCTTAAGGAAAGAGGCAAAGGCATTTGGGAAAAACTAGCAGAAGAGCAACCTGTACAGATGTGTTTTTTCTTTACTTACTATTCTACCTAAAAATATAGATAGTGCGCCTCTTGTTTCACTCTACAGAAATACAGTAACGAGCAAAGCTAAATAACGTTGTCAATGTTGTCTTTGCATTGTTCTCTGTGCAATTTTATATTGAGTAAGGAACATGTGCACAAGTACTCTCGATTTAGACTGTCGAATCATTTATGCCTTTTCTTGAGAACTACATTCATTGCGCAATCGATAAAAGCATAAGCTTAAGAAGGGAAACTAGTTAGTTCGGCTGGTCGTTAAGCCAGCTGGTTTCGGTTGATTCAATAGTATTCTGTGAGCGAGAATAAGCTGAAAACGGTTGACTTCTGGAAACTAGTTCAAGCGAAGAGTCCCTCTCCGAATAAATATTTGACCAGAGAATTATGGTGTGAAGAAAATGTTGTTGCTGCTGCTGCTGCTTACGTTCTTCTCTATCCTAAATAGGTGAATGGTGTCTGGCAAACCAGGAACCAGAACATGAAGGAGCTGTGCAATGAAGTGACACAGCTAAAAGGGAACTTTGACTCCTTTAAGATCAGCCATGTTCCACGGGTATGCAATGCATTTATAGTTTTATATATATATAAGCTTGCATCTTTGGTTTTGCATCATAGACATTTGGTCAAATAAGATATTCTTCGCACCAAGATCGATGTTATTTGCATGTGCGGACCACTTGTATATGCTTTAGTTAAGCAAGCTACCACAGCAACAGTTGCTTTCATCAGATTGAAAGAAAATAACAATAAAAAG